>NC_041387.1:618017771-618089019 GCF_002162155.2 Triticum dicoccoides | reverse complement strand
CATGCGAACTAGAAAGACCCCCCCCCCCACACACACACACATACAAAGAGAGAGAGATGGGGAGAAAGGGAGAGGGACCAACAAGGTTTTTGTGTCGGATGCATGCGACAGAATTGAAGATTGTCGGCGAGAGAGAGAGAGAAATAGAGAGATAGAGATAGATAGATAGATAGATAGATAGATAGATAGAGAGAGAGAGAGAAAAAAAACATGAGTCCGGGAGAGGGGGAGGTCGCATTTTATGCATCAAAGACTGATATAAACCATGTTTCGATATAAACTTGCATTCAAATATTTAAATTGGAGAACATGTTGTCTGCAATCCACACATGAACGGATATATGTGTATATCAAACAAGTTCATTAATTTGACTTTCAACATGTTCATGGTGTACTATAATACTGTACAACATGCTACTCGATTGAGGTGTTCAATTTTGGATTTAGTTCACTACTTTGACCTAGTGAACGAGCTATTTCATTGAATCGAGATATTTCATTTTCGGTTTGATTTGCGTTTTTGAGTGGGTCAACTATTTGTCATATAGTAAATCGCTAGCAACGAGCATGTAAAAACACATTACTCCCGAGCATCATCTCTCCATCTAAAAAAGAAGTGGCAAGCTAGTATTTCAAAATTTGATTCGAATCGACTTGGTAAGGTAGACGTGGATGCTCGTTCTCCCAAAATTTGAATGAACCGTTAAACATCCTCCGCTCGATGGAATTCTCCCGAGCAAATAAATGGGAGACGCGAAATTACCGTCCTATGTGGGACACACATCAATTGGCCCGTTGTACATCGAGGGTAGGTTCGTAACTTCATCCAAGCGCGCCTTCTCCTCGGCCGAAATGACATGTGCCGAATAATTCATGAACCATGGTCATCAAAACACGCTCTCCTCGCCCGAAATAGCTCGCGCCCACTATTTCAAAACACGTTCTCCTCGCCCAAAATCGCTCGCACCCACTATATTTCAAAACACGCCCTCCTCGCCTGAAATCGCTCCCGCCCACTATTTGGGGAGAAGCAAAGTTACTCTACTATCCCTGACCCTCAGTACACACACCCAAGCCGAGAAGCCTAAAGGCAGGGGTAGAACTGTAACTCCCCCTCACATTTCAGACAAATGCGTCCGTGAGACATGGTTCCACTCCCCTCCCAATTCCCACCCCCCCATTCATACCTCGTGGGCGCCAAATCATCTTCTCCCCGGGAAGCTCCCTTCTCCCGAGCCGCGAAACCTCAGCCCCTCCTCCATGGCGCCCCCCACCACACCAATTTCACAGCTGCCCTCCTCCCTAATGTCGGAGATGTTGTCCATTTGCCGTCATGCACTGGGACGTGTGCCTCTTAATTTGTGCTGCTGGAGATGCCTCGACGATGGCCGCGTGAACCGTACTGGAGCCGATTCACCCCCGCCGTTGTTCACAGCGCCGGAGCACCTCCAACTTTGGATCCGTCCAGAGTCCTTGCGCTGCTTCCCCATAGCCGTAGACCGTCGCGACATCGTTGTTTCCCTGTCGCCGGTCGCTACCACAACCGCGCACGCCTCACCGACTCGGCAGTTGGACCTGCCTACTTCACCATGCCGCCAGATAGGTCGCACCCTCATCTCAAATCACTTTATTTAGGTGTTAGTTGTCTGAATTTTTATTCTGGGCCAATCGATTCCCAATGTGAAGCAGCACCCCTCGAGGCGGCGGAGCTCCTAGGCTGTCGGTTGGCTGGTGTCTAACGTAAGGGTGCGGGGTCGCAAGTTCACCACGGAAGCAGCACTTAGATGGCTATCTTAGAGTTACGTGGGTTGAAGGTACTGCTGCCGCTGGATCTGGATGACGGGGAGTCTTTCTGGATTGGTCCGAGGGTGGCGCAACCACGGCAGTGCGGTGGGGCGGGGAGCGGGGTTTTGGCCGGGGCCATGGACGGCGGAGGCAGGCTGGTCTGCTGTTGGTCGCTGGCTCTTCGGGGAAGATTCCGAACAGTGTCAGCCGGGAGGCACAAGACGGTCATCAAGCCATCCGGCGTAGATCGGACAGTACCAAAATAAAATAAAAATGTGTGACCCCAATTTAGTTTTCAGTCAACAAACGTGTGACCACTCTCGTACCTTGTTGTTGATCTCTTAGTGTATTTCTTTAGATCAAAGAGATATGTCGTTCTTAACATTATGCGTTATCTGCATCTTCAGACACACTGTCTTCCGACTCACCGCAGCTGCTCCAACAAGGGAAGCATACACCAGAAGGGAGCTATAATCCCCACTCAATAGTTCCCTACATCGAATGCGCGTGCCCGACATGGACAGCCACAATAACTACAGGGCCATCGACAAGTCAGCACATGATGCTCACTCCTATCGATGGCGGCCAGATAGGTTGTACCCTCATCTTACTTGTGTGCAACATTTATGGCTTTGTTATTCATCTAAGCATGGAAAATAGATTATCACATTTCAATGTATATTCATGTTGATCTCTTACGGGTCTTGTTCAGGAGTTAACGATGTTCCATAGTTCAGCTAAGATACTTGTTCTTTAGGTAACGTTGTTCCATAGTTATCATCCATCAGCCAATGCTATCCCACAGGCTGGTGATTATAGTATTATACCACTTCTAGTATTACCTATGTTGTTCTTTAATACTTTTGTGTGCCATCTAGTTAATCTCGAGTACAAACGATACATATTCTATAGCTTTCATCTGTGTTCTCCCTTTAGTTTATGAGACCTGTTGCTGCTAGTTAACCCCAGTCCTACTATTTATGTCATCTCCTACAGGCACTCATTACATAAATCTAACTACTAGTTATCTTCCATGCATGTTAGATATAATTGCACACACTGATATATCCACAAGAACCTCACGGAGCAATGTGTGCTCAGGTTGCAGATTGTGACATTGTAGATGGTTAGGTTCTGCTCATTTATTTGCACTGGCGTCAATCTTTGATTGCCCAGTGGATGTAATTTCCTGTAATATATGCTGGATGTGCAATGTTATTCCCTGTATGCCGTACCTTTGCTTGGTCGGTTTTGGTCCTGTGCATAATTGCTCGTTGTAATGGGCTCAAATTATCTAATTTGGCTTAAAGATATGTACGAACTTTAGTGGGCCCATTAGGTTAATGGGCTGTTACTAGGCCGAAAGTTAATGGTCGGCCCTCTTACCTCCCGGTTCGTTAACAGGCCGACATCGAAGCAGGCAACAGGTGGGCCCAATTGATTCCACGGACCGTTAACAGGCCGTTACTAAGTTTGGGCTACATATGGCCCAACTATACTGTAGGCCTTTAGCAGGCCGAAAGAGACAGCGGGCTTGTACTCAACCATGAAGAGCATGGGCCGCTAAGAGGCCGAAAGTCAGGTCGTATTGTAAATAGCCCAACTGTGTTGTGGGCCTTTAGCAGGCCGAAAGAGAAACCGGGCAGGTTTTGGACCATGAAGGGCATGGGCCATTAAAAGGCCAAAACGAAGGTCCGACTACAAATGGCCCAACTCATTTATGGTCCGTTAATAGGCCGAAAGGCACATAGGGCTGGGAATTGGCCCAACACTTAAATGGGTCGGTAAAAGGCCAAAACTCAGGTCCGACTACAAATGGCCCAACTGATGTATGGGACGTCAACAGGCTGAAAGAGACATCGGGCCGGAAATTGGCCCAACACTTAAATGGGCCGCTAAAAGGCCGAAACTCATGTCCGACTACAAATGGCCCATCTGATTTATGGGCCGTCAACAGGCTGAAAGACACAGCGGGCCAGAAATTAGCCCAACATTTAAATGGGTCGCTAAAAGGCTGAAAGATGTACATCCTGAAAATTGGCCCATTCATTGAATGGGCCGTTAACATGCCAAAATCTCATCGGGCTGATATTGAGCCCAAATATATAGCGGGCTGTTAACGGGCTCGAACTGAGGATGGGCTGCAATGCTGTCAAATCTTTAACGGGTCGTTGACGGGCTGAATTGGCACATCTCGTATGGGCCGTGGGCTTAAATGGACATGACACAAGTAGGCCTTATATGGGCCGGCCTGCTAATTTTTACTGGGCCGACCTTTTTCACCGGAATGGGCCACTGTTGGGCCATGCCACGTGTCGAGCTATCATCGATGCCTCCTGTCCAATGAGTGGATGACATCTGTCCCAACGGTGATGCAACACGTGTTTCCTGCGGCTAATGATGATTTTACATGTGGAAAATCCCCACTGGTCCGGGCTGTTAACGGGTTATCGGATCCAAAACCAGACCCGATAGTTTAACGGCGTTCCATTATGGTGGATGCCATGTGTCGGTCACCCTTGACGAAAGCACTTTTGTGACGCACGATTTATCGTCATGGAAGTGGACACTTCCGTGATGATAATTTTGGTAATGTCATGGAACACTTCTATGACAGCACAGGTATGACTATATTGATTCTGTCATAAAATCGTCATGGATGTACATGCATGACAAAAAATGCGAGCTACTGTGACAAACACGTATCATCACGAAAGTGTATTTTTTTGTAGTGCGTGTCTTCTCAAAATAACATGGCCAAAGAAAGTTATCCCTACAAAATCATATAGTCTGGCTATGCTCCATCTTCATCACACAAAATATTCAAATCATGCACAACCCCGGTTTTAGCCAAGCAATTGCTTCATACTTTAGTATTCTCAAACCTTTTCAACTTTCACGCAATACACGAGCGTGAGCCATGGACATAGCACTATAGGTGGAATATAATATGGTGGTTGTGGAGAAGACAAAAAGAAGGAGATAGTCTCACATCAACTAGGCATATCAACGGGCTATGGAGATGCCCGTCAATAGATATCAATGTGAGTGAATAGGGATTGTCATGCAACGGATGCACTAGAGCTATAAGTTTATGAAAGCTCAAAAAGAAACTAAGTGGGTGTGCATCCAACTTGCTTGCTCATGAAGACCTAGGGCAATTTGAGGAAGCCCATCGTTAGAATATACAAGCCAAGTTCTATAATGAAAAATTCCCACTAGTATATGAAAGTGACAAAATAAGAGACTCTCTATCATGAAGATCATGGTGCTACTCTGAAGCACAAGTGTGGAAAAAGGATAGTAACATTACCCCTTCTCTCTTTTCTCTCATTTTTTTTTTGATTGGCTTCTTTGGCCTCTTTTTTTATTGGCTTCTTTGGCCTCTTTTCTTTTGATTTCCTCACATGGGACAATGCTCTAATAATGATGATCATCACACTTTATTTACTTACAACTCAAGAATTACAACTCGATACTTAGAACAAAATATGACTCTATGAATGCCTTCGGCGGTGTACCAGGATGTGCAATGACTCAAGAGTGACATGTATGAAAGAATTATGAATGGTGGCTTTGCCACAAATACGATGTCAACTACATGATGATGCAAAGCAATATGACAATGATGAAGTGTGTCATAATAAACAGAACGGTGGAAAGTTGCATGGCAATATATCTCGGAATGGCTATGAAATGCCATAATAGGTAGGTATATGGTGGCTGTTTGAGGAAGGTATATGGTGGGTGTATGGTACCGGCGAAAGTTGTGCGGTACTAGAGAGGCTAGCAATGGTGGTAGGGTGAGAGTGCGTATAATCCATGGACTCAACATTAGTCATAAAGAACTCACATACTTATTGCAAAAATCTATTAGTCATCGAAACAAAGTACTACGCGCATGCTCCTAGGGGAAGGGTTGGTAGGAGTTAACCATCATGTGATTCCGACCCCCAAACAAAGGATGACAATCAATAAATGCCTCATGCTCCAACTTCGTTACATAACGGTTCACCATACGTGCATGCTACGGGAATCACAAACCTCAACGCAAGTATTTCTCAAATTCACAATTACTCCACTAGGATGACTCTAATATCACCATCTTCATATCTCAAAACAATCATAAGGAAACAAACTTCTCATAGTATTCAATGCACTTTATATGAAAGTTTTTATTATATCCCTCTTGGATGCCCGTCATATTAGGACTAAATTCATAACCAAAGAAAATTACCATGATGTTTAAGACTCTCAAAATAATATAAGTGAAGCATGAGAGTTCATCAATTTCTTCAAAATAAAACCACCACCGTGCTCTAAAAGGATATAAGTGAAGCACTAGAGCAAATGACAAACTACTCCAAAAGATATAAGTGAAGATCAATGAGTAGTCGAATAATTATGCAACTATGTGAAGACTCTCTAACATTTAAGAATTTCAGATCTTGGGATATTATTCAAACATCAAGCAAAACAAAATAAAATAAAATGACATTGCAAGGATAGCACCTATCATGTGAAGAAGCAAAAACTTAGGCTCAACCAAAACTGACCGATAGTTGTTGAAGAAGAAAGGTGGGATGCCAACCGGGGCATCCCCAAGCTTAGATGCTTGAGATTTCTTGAAATATCAATTATGGATGCCTTGGGAATCCCCAAGCTTGAGCTTTTGTGTCTCCTTAATTCCTTTTATATCATGGTTTCCCTAAATCTTAAAAACTTCATCCACACAAAACTCAACAAGAACTAGTGAGATAAGTTAGTATAAATCAACGCAATAACCTTATCATTCTCTACTATAGAAAATCACTAAAATTATTATTTTATATTGACTACTAAATGACTCTGCATATTTAACACTCTATCCTCAAATAGAATCATTAAACTAGCAAACATATGCAAACAATGCAAACATAACAACAATCTGTCTAAACGGAATAGTTTGTAAAGAATGCAAGAGGAATCATACTTCCCTAAATCCAAAAATTATGAAAAAATACCAAACTGTAGATAATTTATCATAGCTTGTTGTGCAGAAAATTTCAACATTTTATCACATTCGGACTTTTCTCAGGAATTTTTGCAACAGCGATAAACTTTATGTTTCCAAACAGCAACATATAGACTTGTAAAATAAGCATGGTAAAGGCTATACTTGACCTTTTTATTGAACTAAAAGATATAAAACATGTCTCTGAATAACATCAAGCAAATATAAACAAAAGAAAATGATGCTCCAAGCAAAACACATATCATGTGGTGAATAAAAATATAGCCTTAAGTAAAGTTACCGATGAACAAAGACGGAAGAGGGGATGCCATATGGGGCATCCCCAAGCTTAGGCTCTTGGTTGTCCTTGAATATTACCTTGGGGTGCCTTGGCCATCCCCAAGCTTAGGCTCTTGCCACTCCTTATTCCGTACTCCATCGAAGATTTACCCAAAACTTGAAAACTTCACAACACAAAACTCAATATAAAATCTTATGGGATCCGTTAGTATAAGAAAGCAAATCACCACTTAGGTACTATTTTGAACTCATTATAAATTTATGTTGGTGTTATATCTACTATATTTCTACTTCTTCATGGTTCACACCCTCCGATATTACTCATAGATTCATCAAAATAAGCAAACAACACATAGAAAACAGAATCTGTTTAAAACAGAACAATCTGTAGTAATCAGGAAACTTCCTATACTTATGTAAATCCAAAAATTATGAAAAATTAGGACAACATAGAAAATTTGTATATAAATCTTGTGTAAAAATTCAGATAAAAAGCACATTCCAGTGAATTTTCAAAATTCCTGGACTGAGAGCAAAAGTTTCTGTTTTTGCACAGAATCAAGTCAACTATCATCCACACTATCTCAAAGGCTTTACTTCGTACTTTATTGAAACAAAAGCTATAACACATTATTAGTACAGTAGCATAATCATGTAGACACACAAAAATAGTAGGGGTAAATTTTGCGTTGTCTCCCAACAAGCGCTTTTCTTTAATGCCTTTTAGCTAGGCATCATGATTTCAATGATGCTCGTGTAAAAGGTAAGAATTGAAACATAGTGGGAGCATCATGAAGCATATGACTAGCACATTTAAATCTAACTACTTCCTATGCATAGGGATTTTGTGAGCAAACAACTTATGGGAACAAGAATCAACTAGCATAGGAAGGTAAAACAAACAAAACTTCAAGATTTTCAACACAAAGAGAGGAAACTTGATATTATTGCAATTCCTACAAGCATATGTTCCTCCCTCATAGTAATTTTCAGTAGCATCATGAATGAATTAAAAAATATAAGCTAACACATAAAGCACTCCTTTTCATGATGCATAAGCATAGAATTTTTATTACTCTCCACATAAGCAAATTTCTTCTCATAGAATTTTAATTTTTCTTCCAGTCAAAAAAACTTTGTTCTCATAATCAATTGGGAGCTCTTCCTAAATAGTGGAATCATCACTAAATAAAGTCATGACCTCTCCAAATCCACTTTCATAATTATCACAATAAGATTCAACACTCTCCAAAATAGTGGGATCATTACTTCCTAAAGTTGACACTCTTCCAAACCCAATTTCATCAATATAATCATTATAAATAGGAGGCATGCTTTCATCATAATAAATATTCTCATCAAAACTTGGGGGACTAAAAATATCATATTCATCAAACATAGCATCCCCAAGCTTGTAGCTTTGCATAGAATCATGGATATTCAAAGAACTCATACTAACAACATTGCAATCATGCTCATCATACAAAGATTTTGTGCCAAACATTTTATAGACTTCTTCTTCTAACACTTGAGCAAAATTTTCCTTTCCATCATTTTCACAAAAGACATTAAATTGATGAAGCATATGAGGCAACCTCAATTCCATTTTTTGTAGTTTTCTTTTATAGACTAAACTAGTGATAAAATAAGAAACTAAAATATTCGATTGCAAGATCTAAAGATATATCTTCAAGCACTAACCTCCCCGGCAACGGCGCCAGAAAAGAGCTTGGTGTCTACTAGCAACCTTCTTCTTGTAGACTCGTGTTGGGCCTCCAAGCGAAGAGTTTTGTAGGACAGTAACAAATTTCCCTCAAGTGGATGACCTAAGTTGTATCAATCCATGGGAGGCGTAGGATGAAGATTGTCTCTCTCAAACAACCCTGCAACCAAATAACAAACAGTCTCTTGTGTCCCCAACACACCCAATATAATGGTAAATTGTATAGGTGCACTAGTTCGGCGCAGAGATAGTGATACAAGTGCAATATGGATGGTAGATATAGGTTTTTGTAATCTGAAATTATAAAAACAGCAAGGTACCAAGTAACTAAAGTGAGAGAAAACGGTATTGCAATGCTTTGAAACAAGGCCTAGGGTTCATACTTTCACTAGTGCAAGTTCTCTCAACAATGATAACATAATTAGATCATATAACAATCCCTCAACATGCAACAAAGAGTCACCCCAAAGTAACTAATAGCGGAGAACAAACGAAGAGATTATTGTAGGGTAGGAAACCACCACAAAGTTATTCTTTTGATCGATCTATTGGGCAATTCCTACAAGTGTCACAAACATCCCTAGAGTTCATGCTAAAATAACACCTTAAGACACACATCAACCAAAATCCTAATGTCACCTAGGTACTCCAATGTCACCAAAAGTATCTGCATGTTTGATTTTACGATATGCATCACACAATCTTAGATTCATCTATTCAAACCAACACAAAGAACTTCAAAGAATGCCCCAAAGTTTCTACCTGAGAGTCAAGACGAAAACGTGTGCCAACCCCTATGCATAAGTTCACAAGGTCACTGAACCCGCAAGTTGATCACCAAAACATACATCAAGTGGATCACGTGAATATCCCATTGTCACCATAGATAAGCACATGCAAGGCATACATCAAGTGTTCTCAAATCCTTAAAGACTCAATCCGATAAGATAACTTCAAAGGGGAAACTCAATCCATTGCAAGAAGGTAGAGGGGGACAAACATCATAAGATCCAACTATAGTAGCATAGCTCGCGGTACATCAAGGTCGTGCCAATTCAAGAACACGAGAGAGAGAGAGAGAGAGAGAGAGAGAGAGAGAACACATAGCTACTAGTACATACCCTCAGCCCCGAGGGTGAACTACTCCCTCCTCATCATGGAGAGTGTCGGGATGAAGAAGATGGCCACCGGTGACGATTCCCCCTCTGGCAGGGTGCCGGAACAGGGTCCCGAGAGGTTTTTCATGGCTACAGAGACTTACGGCAGCGGAACTCCTGATATAGGTCTATTTCTGGGGGTTTCTATATTTATAGGAATTTTTGGTGTTGAGAACATGTCAGGGGGGTCCATGAGTCCACAACAAGACAGGAGCACCCTCCCGGGGGGGAGGGCGCGTCCTCCTGTCTTGTGGTTGGCTCGGGACTATTCTGGCCCAACTCTTTTGCTTCAGGGGCTCCTTCTAGTCCATAAAAAATCACCATAATTTTCAGGTCATTTGGACTCCGTTTGGTATTCCTTTTCGGTAAAACTCAAAAACAAGGAAAAACATAAACTGGCACTGGGCTCTAGGTTAATCGGTTAGTCCCAAAAATCATATAAAATAGCATATAAATGCATATAAAACATCCAAGATGGATAATATAATAGCATGGAACAATCAAAAATTATAGATATGTTGGAGACATATCACTAATCTTATGGTAAGTAATGACATCACATAAGGAAAAGTATAAGTAGAAAATTTTATTATAGATTGACAAACATAGCATTTGTCAGTGATGCAACTCATGAAAGAATTAATAAGGGAAGAGAACATTCACATGAAAATACACTATCCTGGAAATCTTTTGTGATTGTGAGCACCCATCAAAATATTATATGGCAAAATTGATGATGTTGGACAAGGAAGAACGTAATGATTTATGTTTGTTCATATTCACATAGAAGTTATATTGTCATAGATCCTTCAACATGTGGTGTTTTCCCCCTATCTTTGCTAGCCAAAAATTCCGCACCAAGTAGAGATCCAAAACCCCTTAAACCCAAATCTTGTTTTGAGAGTCCACCATACCTACCTATGGATTGACTAAGATCCTTCAAGTAAGTTTTCATCGGTGCGATAATGCAATAAAAATTGCTTCTAAAAGTGTTAGATCATTTAGTGTAAGAGAAAATAGAGCGTTGTACGAACTTGTGATGGCGAAAAATAAAAGCGACAGACAGCATAATAAAGGTTGCCATCATAAGGGGCAATATAACGTGACGTTCTCTTACACTAAGGGATTGAGCATAAGAACAAAAAAGCGCATGGCATCATCTGCTTCCCTCTGCGAAGGGCCTATCTTTTACTTTTATATATTTGCTTTCATGCAAGAGTCAAAGTTCTTCTCTCTATTCCTTTTTATTTTCTCTTTTGGCAAGCATCATGTGGTGAGGAAAGATCTAGGCACATATATCTAGTTGAATATGGGTAGCATGAGTTATTATTGTTGACATCACCCTGGAGGTGAATACGTTGGGAGGTGAAACTATAAGCCCCTATATTTCTATGTGTCCGGTTGAAACATTTTGCTCATGTGTACGCGGTGAGTGTTAGCAATCATAGAAGACTATATGATGGTTGAGTATGTGGATTTGCCAAAAAGCCTCCAATACATGACCCTTCCTGAAAAGATGATGAATTGTAGTTGCAAAGTTAACTCAGAACATAGTTTGTTGGTTTCCAATAGAGTTTATACTTTGTACTTTGATGTTGTGATGAATTGTTACTTGTTCATGAGAAGTCTACAATAAAAGTTCTATGATAATTTTTTTATGATAAAGTTTGTTGCTGTCATAATAAGTTACATGATGCTTCTATGTCCGTATTTTGTTTTTATCGACACCTCTCTCTCTCTAAGCATGTGGACATGTTTTTTCAATTTCGGTTTTTGCTTGAGGACAAGCGAGGTCTAAGCTTGGGGAGTTGATACGTACATTTTGCATCATGTTTACATACTGTTATTTATGTTGTTTTATTGCATAATAATAATTTTTGGAGTAATTCTAATGCATTTTCTCTCATAATATGCAAGGTACACACAAAGGGGGAGAATTCTGGTGGCTGGAAATCTGGACCTGAAAAAGCTACATCAGGCTACCTATTCTGCACAACTTCAAATGACCTAAAACTTCACGAGGATTTTTTATGGAATAAATGAGAATTATTTGAGCAAATAAATACCAAAGGGGGGCCACCAGGTGGGCACAACCCACTTGGGCGCGCCAGGGAGCCCAGGCGTGCCCTAGTGGGTTGTGCTCCCCTCGGCCCCCCTTCGGTGCCCCTCTTCTGGTACATAAGTCATTTTGACCTAGAAAAATAAGGGGGGGACTTTCAGGACGAAGCACCGCAGTCTCGAGGAGGAACCTGGGCAGGAGAACTTTTGCCCTCCGGCAGAGCGATTCCGCCGGGGGAACTTCCCTCCCGGAGGGGGAAATCATCGTCATCATCATCACCAAAAACTCTCCCATCTTGGGGAGGGCAATCTCCATCAACATATTCAACAACACCATCTCCTCTCAAACTCTAGTTCATCTCTTGTGTTCAATCTTTGTATCGGAACTATAGATTGGTGCTTGTGGGTGACTAGTAGTGTTGATTACATCTTGTAGTTGATTACTATATGGTTTATTTGGTGGAAGATTATATGTTCAGATCCATTATGCTATTTAATACCCCTCTGATCTTGAGCATTATTATCATTTGTGAGTAGTTACTTTTGTTCTTGAGGCCACGGGAGAAATCATGTTGCAAGTAATCATGTAAACTAGATATGTGTTTGATATTTTGATGATATGTATGTTGTGATTCCCTTAGTTGTGTCATGTGAACGTAGACTACATTACACTTCACCATATTTGGACCTAAGGGAATGCATTGTGGAGTAGTTATTAGATGATGGGTTGCAAGAGTGACAGAAGCTTAAACCCTAGTTTATGCTCTATTCCGTAAGGGGCCGGATCCAAAAGTTTAATGCTATGGTTAGAATTTATTCTTAATACTTTTCTCGTAGTTGTGGATGCTTGCGGGGGGGTTAATCATAAGTAGGAGGTTTGTTCAAGTAAGAACAACACCTAAGCACCAGTCCACCCGCATACCAAATTATCAAAGTAGCGAACATGAATCGAACCAACATGATGAAAGTGACTAGATGAAATTCCCGTGTACCCTCAAGAACATTGTGCTTATCAAAAGAGACCGTTTTGGCATGTCCTTTTCCTCAAAAGAATTGGGCTACCTTGTTGTACTTTTGTTACTATTACCGTACTTGCTCGTTACAAATTATCTTGCTATCAAACTACTCTGTTACTTACAATTTCAGCACTTACAGACATTACCTTGCTGAAAACCACTTGTCATTTCCTTCTGCTCCTCGTTGGGTTCGACACTCTTACTTATCAAAAAGGCTACAATTGATCCAATATACTTGTGGGTCATCAACTACTCATGCTTCATCGGAAGGGCAATAGATTTGATGTAGAAGCCCTCCATGATCGAATCCCCCTCCAGCAGGATGCCGGAAAAGGCCCCTAGATGGGATCTCTTGGGATATTTTGTGGATGCTTCTGGTGGTTTGGGGATATATGTGAATATATAGGACGAAGAAGTAGGTTGGTGGAGTAACGGGGGGGGCACAAGGCAGAGGGGCGCGCCCTCCCCCCTTGTGGCCGCCTCGTGGCTATTCTGACTTGATCTCCAAGTCTCCTGGGTGTCTTCTGGTCCAAGAAAAATCATCGTGAAGGTTTTATTCCATTTGGACTCCGTTTGGTATTCCTTCTCTGCGAAGCTCAAAAACAAGGAAAAAACAAAAGCTAGCACTGGGCTCTAGGTTAATAGGTTAGTCCCAAAAATAATATAAATTGGCATATTAATGTAGATAAAACATCCAAAACAGATAATATAATAGCATGGAACAATAAAAAATTATAGATACGTTGGAGACATATCAAACTGCATTTAAACTAAGTTTGGATTATATGAGTGGTTCATCATGCCTTTTGGGTTAACTAATGCAACTAGTACTTTCATGAGATTAATGAATGGATTTTTACGTGCTTTCATTGGATGATTTGGGGTAGTTTACTTTGATGATATACTGGTTTATAGCATATCTTTGGAGGAACATTTGGAACATTTATGCACTGGTTTTATTGCTCTACGTGATGCACGTTTGTTTGGTAACCTTGGGAACTGCACCTTCTGCACCGACCGAGTATCTTTACTTGGCTATGTTGTTACTCCATAGGGAATTGAAGTTGATACAGCCAAGATTAAAGCTATTCATAGCTGGTCGCAACCCAAAATGGTCACACAACTGAGGAGTTTTCTTGGCCTCGCTGGTTTCTATAGGCGTTTTGTGAGAGATTTCAGCACCATTACTGCACCTCTCAATGAGCTTACGAAGAAGGATGTGCCTTTTGTTTGGGGTACCGCACAGGAAGAAGCCTTCACGGTATTGAAAGATAAGTTGACACATGCTCCTTTAGTCCAACTTCCTGACTTTAATAAGACTTTTGAGCTTGAATGTGATGCTAGTGGAATTGGATTAGGAGGTGTGTTCCTACAAGATGGTAAACCAGTTGCATACTTTTCTTAAAAAATGAGTGGGCCTAGTCTGAACTATTGTACTTATGACCAAGAATTATATGCTCTTGTTCGGACTTTAGAAACGTGGCAACATTACTTATGGCCCAAAGAATTTGTTATACATTCTGATCATGAATCTTTGAAACACATCAAAAGTCAAGCTAAACTGAACCGTAGACATGCTAAATGGGTTGAATTCATTGAGACTTTCCCTTATGTCATTAAACACAAGAAGGGTAAAGAAAATGTTATTGCTGATGCATTGTCTCGTTGTTATACAATGCTTTCACAACTTGACTTTAAATTTTTTGGTTTGGAGACCATCAAAGATCAGTATGTGCATGATGCTAAATTTAGAGATGCAGTGCAGAATTGTAAGGAAGGAAGAACATGGAACAAGTTCATCATTAACGATGGATTTGTGTTTCATGCTAACAAGCTATGCATTTCTAGCTAGCTCCGTTCGTATTTTGTTGTTGCAGGAGACACATGGAGGAGGATTAATGGGACACTTTGGCATGAAGAAGACGGAGGGTGTACTTGTTGCACATTTCTTTTGGCCAGAGATAAGACAGGATGTTGAGTGTTTTGTTGCTCGCTGCACTACATGTCAAAGAGCTAAGTCTCAACTAAATCCCCATGGTTTATATATGCCTTTTCCTGTACCTAGTGTTCCATGGGAGGATATATCTATGGACTTTGTTTAGGTTTACCTTGAACAAAGAAGGGGGGTAGCATATTTGTTGTCGTTGATACATTTTCGAAAATGGCACACTTTATACCATGTCATAAAAGTGATGCTGCTGCTAATGTTGCTGAAGAGACCACACAAGGACGATGTACCAAAAAATTCGTCGAACAATGTTTTTCTAATAGATAATATGGATGGGCGAAAAATCCAAAATATGCACCGTTCTTTATTAATAAGTATAGATATAATCACCATATTGTATTAGAAAAGATATCAATTGCATTGCATGTTAATCTTAGGAAAGGTATTGATTGCACAGTGATATTAGGTGTGATGTAATCACGTGGTTAGCACTGAAGTTGATATTAGGTACTATTAGTAAATGCATATGTGCAATGCATGTTCATATTTGGTACAATATACTCCCTTCGTGAAATTATTCGCTTGCATGGTGCGCCAAATACTATTGTTTCAGATCGTGATACTAAGTTTCTTAGTCACTTTCGAAGATGTTTATGGGCTAAGTTGGGGACTACACTGCTTTTTAGTACTACATAGCACCCTTACATTGATGGACAAACTGAAGTAGTCAATAGATCTTTGTCTACTATGCTTAGGAAAATGTGGGAAGAATGTTTGCCTCATATTGATTTTTCTTATAATCGTTCGTTGCATTCTACTACTAAGATGTGCCCTTTTGAGATTGTGTATGGTTTCCTACCTCGTGCACCCATTGATTTGTTGCCTCTTCCATCCTCGGAGAAGGTTAATTTTGATGCTAAACAACATGCTGAATTGATCTTAAAAATGCATGAGTTAACTAATTAAGGAGAACATTGAGTGTATGAATGCTAAATATAAACTTGTTGGAGATAAGGGTAGAAAACATGTTGTGTTTGCACCTAGAGATCTTGTTTGGTTACATTTGCGTAAGGATAGATTTCCTGATTTGTGCAAATCAGAGCTAATGCCACGTGTTGATGGTCCTTTTAAGGTGTTAGAGAAAATAAATGATAATGCCTATAAACTTGAGCTGCCTGCAGATTTTGGGGTTAGTCCCACTTTTAACATTGCAAATTTGAAGCCTTATTTGGGTGAGGAAGATGAGCTTCCGTTGAGGATAACTTCATTTCAAGAAGGGGAGGATGATGAGAACATCAATACCATTGTTACACCCACAGCCCCTGATGCTATACATACTGGCTCAATCACTAGAGCTCGCGCCGCCAAATGAATTACTAGGTACTTTCATTTCTTGGTAATAATTCTAATGTTCATGAGAATATGATGCTGCCTAAATTGAATACATTTGTGTTGATTACTAATGAAGGGCCTAGCATGGACAAGAGGGATGAACACTAGAGCAGAAATAAGCATGGAGATGAAGGCGCGCGCGAAGGGAACCAGAACGGTGTTTATAGTGCAGATTTCAGTACTTTGAAGCCTCCTTGATGACATACAAGGACATGGACAAAATAAACAAGATTCCCTTTCATAAATTTCGTCCATATCTTATAATAGGTATTGCGCCACCTTATTTTTGGGCCAGGCCCATGTAATTTTGAAATACTTTAGTGTAGGCTGTTTTTAGAGTTCGTATGTGTGGGGAAAGAAGAGTTATGGTTGGTTTCGGACCCCTCCTCCAAAGGGTCATGAAATTCCCCTCTCTTCCTCCATATATACAACTCTTAGGGCGTCGTTTAGACTTTGGATTTTGTTTAGATTAAAAGCACGTCATAGCTGCAACTTCGCGCACTTTGCTTGTGTTCAACGACCAGACCAAGACGTCACAGAGCCCCACTTTTATCAATAAATCTTTCCTCTTATATTCGCAATATCTAGTTTGGAATCTCGGTTTCTTGCTTGTTCTTCGTTTGCTCGCAGGAAATAGACCCTCGTGATCAAGTTGATCGTGATCCAGCGTGCTTAATAACCCCTCGGAAGCGGGTTTAGCGATTGCTAAGGCGCGACGTCTCACACGTTCATAGTCAGATCGTCAAGGTCGACTCCCATAGAAAACGATAGCTATCTCATTGAAACATCGGGACACCTTCGCCTCTATCATCCCGACCGCGCTGTCCGGTGTTATGCAAGGGGTTTGAGGGTCTGCGTTGAAGATGTCCTAAGGGGTACAATGATTAGCACACTCATGTGTGTTTGAGAAGAAGAGAAACGGTTATATGTGTGTTACTTGTTGCAATTATGATGTTTTTTAGTGCATTCGTCTATTTAAAATGGTTTGTCTCTTCAACCATGCGTCCAAATCACAAATCGTCTTAACAACTGGATTTCTCATGTCAAAATCTTCGAAACTAGATCCCAAGTTAATAGATTTGATGATCTTTTTTAGAGAAAAACAGAAGAGAAAACCAAAAATCAGAAAGAAAAACATTTTGAGGGAAAGAAAGAAAAAAATGAAAACCAAAAAACCAGTCCAGCAAGAAAAACGAATAAAAAGGAAGAAAAAACTGAAGCATGAAAGCATGGTTGCGATCTCTCACTTTTTTGGAGCATAGGTTGGGCTTTTCTCCTTTTGGGGAAGTGTGCTTTTATCCGAAAATGTGCTTCCACGAGAACAAATCTGTGTTTTCATGGAAGCATTTTTTTCCTGTAAAAGCACAGTTATGCTTCTCTCGAAAGCAAAATTATGCTTCTGATGCATCTCGCAAAAGCAAATTTGTGCTTCTCATTGAAGCAGAAATATTTTTTTCCCCAAGAAGCACAAGCGGCTCAAATCATTGCTTCTGTGAGAAGCAGATTTGTGTTTTTCGTGAAAGTATTTTTTTTGCCTTTTTCGAGAAACACAACTATGTTTCTCGCTGAAGTAAATCTATACATCTCGTGGAAACACAATTTTTTTCTGCGCCAAAAAAAGATTCTCCACAACCTAGAAAAAACCAGACGAAAACCAAAAAGCTAAAAAGCCAAAAAAACATGTAAAACTAAAAAACACGTACAAAAAATCCAGTGGGAGCGCCTAACACGCGACATGGGGTGGCAGCTGGACGCACCATTTGACGTGCTCCAAACAACCGAAATTGAACCTTGGGGGTCTCCCGCATGGGGTAACCTCCAATTAGTTGCTCCCAAAAACTGTACCTAGTAATAGGATATTCGTTATAACAATGAAAAGGTAGAAACCTGAGAGGAATTAATTCCCTGGGCTGGGTTGGGCTCACAATTGAAGTCATACTGTCCTAGACTTTGAATTTTTTTTAAGATTCGAACTTTGAATTATTAGTTGCAGTGTACGTGTGTAGTTTGCCTGGGGTGGGGTGGGACCCCAACACACCTGTTACAAGTTATCCTACAACCGGGCGCACACACCATCGTCCAGGGCTCGGCCCAGTTTTTAAAAGTTCAAATATTTCTACGAAAAGTGAGATTCGAACTCCATAACTCATCGTTTCGTTCCAACGTGTGGTAACCATATCAGACATCTCGCTAGTTGTGCCTACTACTTCTTCCTCTCCTTTGTTAGGTTATATTTCAGTTTTTTTTCTTTTTTCTTTTTTTTTCCTGTTTTAAGTTTTCTTGTTGGGCTTTTTTTTCATCACTCTTTTGTTTTTCCTTTTTTATAGGAGCAAAGTTTTTTCAAATTCTTGAACTTTT
The DNA here is from genome assembly GCF_002162155.2 of Triticum dicoccoides. Classification (NCBI taxonomy): domain Eukaryota; kingdom Viridiplantae; phylum Streptophyta; class Magnoliopsida; order Poales; family Poaceae; genus Triticum; species Triticum dicoccoides. The sequence goes on along the minus strand of NC_041387.1, from coordinate 618,070,289 downwards.
CTCAGTAGACATAAGTTTTTTCAAATTTGTGAACTTTGTATGAATTCCCAATATTTTTTCTAATTTGTGAAAAAAAAAGTGAACCTTTTCCAAATTCATGTATATTTTTTAGAAATCGCAAATTTTTTTCTTACACATGATTTTTTTCAAAATTGATAAACATTTTTATAAACCGTAAATTGTTTTCCAAAATTGATGAATTTTTTTTCTAAGTCGTAAACTTCTTTTCAAATAATGAACTTTTTTCAAAATCCGTGAACTTTTTTTAAATCCATGAACTTTTTCTCAAATAGGTGAACTTTTTTTCTAAGTCAATGTTTTTTTTCCAAATTGGCGAACTTTTTCTCCAGAATCCATGATCTTTTCTAAAATTCATGAATGTTTTTCAAAATCATAAACATTTTTAAAAATCACAACCGTTCTTTGAACTAGTTTAATTTTTTGAATTCACAAGCTTCTTTTGACTTCGTGATTTTCTTAATGCATGAACTTTTTTGAATTCCCCGACTTTTTTTTCATGTTCGTGAACTTTATTTTAACAGCGAGCGACGGGTTTGTTTTTACGAACGAGCGAGTGACAGCCGAGCTACTCGCTCGCGCAACTAGCTCACGTAGCTGGGCCGGCCCACCCGAGGGAAGCGCAGGTGTTGCTTTTGCTACCTGGCGTTGAGAGCGCTGACTAGGAGTTCCTGGCTGCGCCATCCTATATGCCGCTCTCTGCGGGAAAGAGTCACGGTTCCGCACAGGGAGACAAATACGACTGGCCCAGCCCATGAAGATAGAGACCTACATCGAACGCACACTGTATTAGCTAAAAAATCGCTCTTGCGGAGATTCTAACACAGGAATAAATCATATACACGCCGTGCTACTACCAGTTGAGCTAGCACTGGTACATGAACATATAGTAGCGTCACACATAAAGAACAGACACGATGCGCAAACCCGCATTATTTTAGGAATTTTGGAAGCATTTTTTTTAGAAAAACGGAATGTTCTATGAAACGCTAACACTTCCTAAACTTGTGAACAAAATTATAAAAAACTATAACATTTTCGGAAAATGGGGACATAGTTTGAAAATCAGGAAGATTCCTTATAAAACGGGAACATATTTCAAAAATCATGAACAAAAGTTGAAAACATGGAAAAAAATAAACTTGTGAGCACTTTATGAAACTTGGACATTCTTTGAAGCTCCGGAAAAAAATGAAAACATGAATGAGTTTGTAAAGTTGTGAACAATTTTTGAAAACAGGATCATTTTTTGAGAACTTTGAACAAAAACATTCCAAACAATTTTGAAAAGATGAAAAAATTGAATTTGTAAATAATTTTCCTAAACACCAACTTTTTTTGAAATTGTGAACACTGTTTAGAAAACACGAACATTTTCTGAAATTTTTGAACAATTTCCTAAAGAAAAACAAAAAACAAAATTGTAAAAGAGTTTTTTTTAAAAAAAATCCGAACTATTTAAAAAGGAAAAACATTGTAAAAGAAAAAGAAACCAAAAAATATAAGAAAGAAGAAAAAGAAACAAAAACGAAAAAAGAAAAGCCAAAAAACCCAAGTTGAAAACAGGAAAACCAGTAAAATACACAGAAAACCGGTTCAGAGAACCTTCTAGATTGTTCCCAAAACTGGCAGTTCTACGCAACTAGCAGCAAAATTGGGTTTTTCTTATTCTTCCACCTTTCTTTAGGATCTATAAACCTTTATTAAATCTCAAGGTTCATAGGGATACAGATCCTTATTCTCCCACCTATAAGGGGAATACAGAGGAAACGCGTGACCATCGTACCTTTGGACCAGCCCATCTGCGCAGCCGTGCTTCATTGTTTTTTCTTTTGTATATTAAAATCTGTTTTTCTTTTTTGCTTCTTAAAATAATCTTTAGGATTTCAAAAAAAATCTGTTTTCTAAGAATTTTTAAAAAGTTCATGAATTTCACAAAAAAATGGGGATTATAAAAAATATTCTAGAATTAAGAAATATCAAATTTTCAGAAAATCCTTTCAAATTTAAAAAGGCTCTTAATTTCGAATGGCATTCATGAATTTGAAAAATATTCTTGGATTTCAAAAATGGTTAGTGAACTTAAAAAATATGTTCATGATTTAAAAAGATGTTCTCAGATTGAAAATTAATAGTGATTCACAAAATTTTGTCAAATTTAAAAATTATTCACAAACTTAAAATCTCTTCCCATAATTTGAAAAATTGTTTGCTGATTCAAGTAATATTCAAGAAGATTTTTAAAAAATGTTCGCTTCTTAAAAGAGGTGTACACGAATTCAAACAAATGTTCTTGAAGTCCAGAAAATGTTCACGAATTTGAAAATATGTTCTCGAATTTCAATTATTCTTCCATAACATCTCAAATTGTCCAGAATTTTAAAATATAAAATAAAAGGAGAAAAAGGAGAAGAAAGGGCTAAAGTTTAAGAAGAAAGTAAAAACAAAAAACCGGTTCTGCGATGGTTCTAGCCCAAAACCGGTGTGGAAGAAGCCGTGAAAGCTTGGCCCACATAGTGCAAGGGTGCTCGCGTCTCGCATCCTAAGTGTGCGTGTTTCATATATATCCAACGCGATACGCGGGGAATAAGCTCTGCCGTTGGAGCCGTCTTCACCATTTCGACATGCTCACGTGAAAATAATGAAAACGTTGATACTTGTTCTCAGAAGAAAAAAATGAGCGGAAGGGGAGGACCATCTTTCCCTCTAAAAGAAAGCCACTAAGCCAACATTGAGTTTGTTTTAAATAAGTCAGATGCAGCCTACTAGAAGGAAAAGAGCATGTTTTTACACTCGTTTTCCTTTTTTTTCATTTTCTTCTAATTTATTCTCTTTTCTTTGTTTTGTATTTTATTTATTTTACTTTTTAATCTTTTTTTAATATTTCTAAAAAAATCTTCAGTTATATTTTTTATTTTCTTTTTTCTTTAGGTTTATTTTTCTGTTTTCCTTGTTTATTTTAATTTTTCATTCTACATTTTTGGTATATGTCATCAACATTTTTCTAATAAAAATTTAACATTTTCCAAATGCTTTATTAATATTTTTCAATAGCTTTATTAACTTTTTCAATTGCTTCAATAGCATTTTCAAATACATTTATTGAATACACGGGCAACATTTTAATAAACACATGTTAAAAAAAATCAAATGCTTGATTAAAAATTTCAAATAGAAGATTAAAAATTTCTAATACATGGTCAACATTTTTTATATGCACATTTGACATTTTTCTAAATGTTCTATCAACATTTTTTCAAATGCAATATTAATTATTTTTTAATGGATGGCCAACAGGTTTTCTATACATATTTACCATTTTACAAATGCTTGATTAACATTTTTTAAATCTTATTCAACATTTTTTCAAATGCTTGATTAACTTTTTATATATACAATGATCAAAATGCATGGTCAACATTTTCTGTATACACATTTGACAGGTTGCTAGTACTTGGCTAGCATTTTAAAATAATTGGTCGACATTTTTCTAAATGCTTGATTAAAAATTTGATATACATGATCAAAAGATTTCATCATTTTTTAATATGTGATCAACATTTTTTGTATACACATTTAACATCTTTCAAATTCATGATTAACATTTTTCAAAACATTATGTAAATTATATTTTTGTAATTATATTATGAGACGGAGGGAGTATATGTTTAGAATATTTGAAAGTGTAAGCAAAACTAAAAATGGAAATAAAACATGAAAACAATAGAAAAAACGAGACACTATAAGTGCAACTAATCCCATGTGGTTTCGGTAATTAATAACAACATATAAGTCATTGATCCAATGCACATTGGTAATAGATTTCAGAGAAGATTAATGGTTGGCATGGCAAGGACTAGTGAATGTGGACCCCTCAAAATGCTAAGGACAAAGATTGGCAAAGCTTCAAGACTCTACATTTTTTGTTAACCAATCCAAGATCACATTAAGTCCATAGAAAAGCTATTAAAAGGGGATGTGGTTTTGATCATGAGTTAATTGCTCAAGTGCTTAGTGGTACTGCTCCAAAATCCTCAACTACTTATCCACTTCCTCCTATCCAAAACCTAAAATTCCATCTTGGTCCCACCGAAAAGTTCCCATCTGGACGCACCGAGATGATCCATATGATGCTACATGCCAAACCCTAACACTTCGGTACAGCTAAAATGGATCTCGGTCTCACCAAGATGGCCCAACCAAGTTTCTGTGATGAAGTTACTTCATTTTAGAATTACCGAGATGAACCGGTCGGAACTTCCGAAACAAGGTCTTGCCCTTGCCATTGCACTTCGATCTCACCGAGATGTTCTGTTCGGTCTCACTGAAAAGCCTAACAGTCAAGTCTTTTACACTATTCGGTCTCGCCGAGATTTTCATGTCGGTGTCACCGAGTTGGGTCAAAGACTTGTAACGGTTGGAATTTTGGTGTTTCCTATTTATACCCCTCCACCTACTCTCTAAGAGAGCCATCAGAACGAACCACAACTTTCACTACTCATTTTCTGAGAAGAGAACCACCTACTCATGTGTTGACAACCCAACTATTGAACCTTGATTTCTAGCCTTTCCCAAGTTGCTTTCCATTCAATCCTCTCATCCATAGTATCCTACCGTGGACTGGGCAGTCCCATATGCTAGTTGAAAGGATCGATATAGTTGACTAGAGGGGGGGTGAATAGGCAACTAACAATTTTTTTGCTTTTCTTTACCAATTTCAACTTTGCATCAAAGTAGGTTGTCTAAATATGCAACTAGGTGAGCAACCTATATGATGCGATAACAACAAGCACACAAGCAAGCAAGAGATGCAACACAATATAAGATTGCACAAGTAAAGGTGAGAGATAACCAAAAGGGGAACCGATGGAGACGAGGATGTGTTACCGAAGTTCCTTCCTTTTAAAGGGAAGTACGTCTCCATTAGAGCGGTGTGGAGGCACAATGCTCCCCAAGAAGCCACTAGGGCCACCGTATTCTCCTCACGCCCTCATACGATGCGAGATGCCGTGATTCCACTATTGGTGCCCTTGGAGGCGGCGACCTAACCTTTACAAACAAGGTTGGGGCAATCTCCACAACTTAATTGGAAGCTCCCAACGACACCACGAAGCTTCACCACAATGGATTATGGCTCCGCGGTGACCTCAACCGTCTAGGGTGCTCAAACACCCAAGAGTAACAAGATCCGCAAGGGATTAGTGGGGGGAATCGAATTTCTCTTGTTGGAAGTGTAGATCGGGGCCTTCTCAACCAATCCCGAGCAAATCAACAAGTTTGATTGGCTATGGAGAGAGATCGGGTGAAAATGGAGCTTGGAGCAACAATGGAGCTTTGGGGGAAGAGGTAAGTCAACTTTGGAGAAGAAGGCCTCCTTTTATAGAGGGGAAACAATCCAACCGTTATACCCCAAAACAGCCCCGCAGAGGGCGGTACTACCGCAGGGGGCGATGGTACTACCGCTGGGCCCAGCGGTACTACCGCTCCTCCTCGCAGTACTGCCGCGCAGACTGGGAGGGCTAGAACATGAGCGGGAATCAGACCCAGTGCGGTACTAGCCGCGGTGGTAGGGCGGTACTACCGCTCGCGAGCGGTACTACCGCTTCTACTGCCACTGCTTAGTGCCGCACAATCCGACACGAGAGGCGACCCCCTCGAGTCGAGGTGGTAGGAGGCCGGTACCGTAGCGGTACTATGGCTGAGGACCCCCAGGCGGTACTACCGCTGCAGAGCGGTACTGCCACTGCAGAGCAGTACTGCCGCCTATGGCTCTTGAGCGGTACTACCGCTGGGCACCGCGGTACTACCGCTAGGACAAAACATACTCACAGGAAGGAAAAAGGAAGCTCCATCAAAGCGGGAAGGCTCAGTGGGTGCGAAGAGGATGTGTACGTGTTGATTCCACCCTAGCCTTACCAAACTGGACCCCCTCTTAATAGTTCGGTGACTACTATGAAACAAGTCCACCAAAACAGAAACGAAGGAGCTACACCGTTTTTGACTAAAACTCCGAGGGGAAGGAATCATCTCGTGCCAAAGGATGAATCTCTGAAATGCTCAAGGCACACGGTTAGTCTGCAAGCGTGTTGTCATCAATCACCGAAACTACATAGAGAGATATGCCTTAACAATCTCCCCCTTTTTGGTGGATTGATGATAACCAGGGATTTGCACAAATATAGAACATGAAAATAAAGATAAACTTAGGACTACAAAATATAGACGGGCTCCCCCTGAATGTGTGCACCTAAATAGTGGTGCCTTTGAAATGCAAGGCACACAAATTAGGATCCACACTCCCCCTATATTTTATAGTCCAACAACCTAAGCAACAAGTAAAGAAACATAGCTTACATGCAGAAGGGTACGTGTGAGCAAGGTATATAACCGGATAAGCATGCAACTCACAAATTACCAAAGTACTTGATGGACATAGATAATGATGGATAAGGTAGCATATGTCTCACACCATATGAACTGGAACTAGGTCTCACAGGCACAAAACAAAACAAAGCAAACGATGAGAGAAAAGTTGCGAGAAAGACAAGACACGACAAAACCACAAACACACACTCGCAACACAGCAATGACATAAATCCCTAGACTCTCTCCCCCTTTGGCATTGAGACACCAAAAAGGCAAAGAGTGTTGCTACGGCTCCAGGTGATAGCAAACTGAGGATCTCAAGCATCACATCCCAGTGGGATCATCTACACTGCCGTCATTGGTAGGAAACTGCTCGGTGTCTCAATTGGTCCACGGGCAGTGCTACTGAATCCACTCCTCCTCATCAATGATCCTTCCCTCAGATCCGCTGGCAACTGTTACACCCAAGTGACGCATGAGCTCCTTGTGACGGCTCCGGGCCTTCTTCTCAGAGACATGAGACATGTACTGGCCATGAGACTCCATGCAGAAGAGTTTCTTCATCTTGCGCTTAATCTTCTTTACCCAAGAGGGCTCCACTCCGGAGGGCTCATAGTCCTCATCATCATCGGCCTCAGCCTCGCCCTCGGTCTCCATGTCAGCATCTTTAGATGGGCCCAGACCTAGGAGCCGGGGTGCCCCAATTCTCCTTCTTCCTCAGACGCTTGATCTCATGAGAAACCAACTCTCCAGTTTCCAGCACAACCCTAGGATAGACATGAGCCCAGGCCTTCTCAATAAGCAACATGATAAACGGACCATAGATCGGGCACTTGCGCTCAGAGATGACTGAGAGAAGTTCAGACCACATGACATGGGAAATGTCCAGGGACTCTCCAGTGTTTGCTTCCTTCTCATGCTGGCAGAAGAGAAGCATGTCCACGAGAAAGGAGTGGACCATATCTAGGTTCCCGATACGAGGGAAGAGAGTCTCTCGAAAGACACGATGAAGAATGTCCAGAAAGCCAGGCAACTCATAGGTTTCCTTCTTAGTTACGGGGTGAATCTTCACAGTACAGTAGGGCCAGAGAGCTTGCTTGTGAGTGGAGGTTGCATTTCGGTGAGGGCGGAAGACGACTGGGGTCTCAAGCCCGTGATCTTCCACCCCAAGTAACTCCATGAAGACCTTCCACTTGACAGAAAGCAGCTTGCCATTTATCATCCAAGTCAGAGTCCTTTCCTCATCAGTTCGAAGATGGACAGTGGCAAAGAATTGAGCCACCAAATCTGCATCAAAGTACTTGTTGAACTGCATGATTCTGAGAATGTTCAGCTGAGTCTGAAGGGCTTCGCCAAAGTACTCAGGGTCCTTTTCCATAGAATTCGTGTCAATGGAACGCACATCAACATAGAGATTCTTCTTAGCCTTGATCACATTAAAGTAGATGGCAAACTAAAAGCGGTTCCAGAACGGGCTGTTGACCAAAGTGGGTTCTTGGTCTTCCGCATAGGGGTTGCGGCGACGCCTTTCCCAGAATTCCTTGGCAGTCATCTCTGTCACAGTCTTGCCCCTCGGCTTCGGCTTGTTAGCAGCCGACTTCTTATGTTGAGACGGAGGTTGAGCACTTGAGGAAGCACCGGCTGTCTTAGAGGTGCGGTACCGCTTTGACGTTGAACGTCCGGGGTTGACACGGCGGACTTGCTGCTCAGGATGTTCATCACCTGGAACCAAACACACGAGCAGAAGAAACAACACGAAAGAAAGAGCATAAGCCTCCAAACAAAATGACATGGATCAAAAAGTGATAGGAAAATGATGGAATTGGGCATCCAGCGGTAGTACCGTGAACCAAAAGTGGCAGTACCGCTCGGGCGGTAGTACCGCGCCAGTTGAGCGATAGTACCGCTCTAGACGGAGAGCGGCGGTTCGCTACTACCGTGGGTAGATCCGGCACTACCGAGATGCCAAATTCAAAAATAATCCTACCAAACATCAATCCAAAAGGTCTAGATGCCATCTCCATCCTACTCAAGCCTCGACTTAGCCAAAAATTGAGAAAAGCAATGCCTATTGCCCCTAGCGACTAGATGTGAAATCTAGGCAAAGAGAGAATGGGAACAGGGGCAATACTGACATCCATGGCAAGAGGACATGGTGGGGATTGACTCCACCGGAGGAACTGGAGAGGGACGGCACGAAGACGGCGGCCTGCCAAAGCTCTCCTGCGGCGAGACGTCGCTGGAGAGACGAAGAACACGAGCGGGTGGAGTGAATGGTTATGGGGGACAAAAGCAACTCCCCCTGCCCCAACATAACCCCCCATTGCCCGCCTCGTAGCAGTAGTGCCGCTGGGGTGGGCGGTAGTACCTCTTGATGATCATTAGCGGTAATACCGCGCACTTCCAGCGGTAGTACCGCTCAGCCGCAAAAGGACTGGCCCAAAAAGGCTTAGCTCAAGAAAAGAAGACGACTAGAAACGAGAGAAAACACACAAGCAAAACAAACCAAAAAGAAGACGAGAAACACACCCCTCTCCAAGAGAGGGCGGTGGCCAAGGCCACCTATGTTTGAGTCCGGAGGTATGGCGCCGCGAAGATTTTAACCTTGGGCCCATGACCAAAACTCATCTTTGAAGCACAAGTACCAACAAAAATGGCTAATGTGAAAGAGTTTGATCAGTTTGTGCATAATGGGGGAGGGAAAGTTCATTGAGAGAACAACACTCCCCCTATGTCCATGCCTACACCTAGACAAGAAAGCATGATGAGTATGGTGGGGTGTGCAAGGGTTCAAACCACATTGCTTGAATCAATGATATTTAGCTCATGCCTTAACTCGTGAAATCTTGCTTCATCCAAGGGCTTCGTGAAAATATCTGCAAGGTTATCATGAGTGTTGACATACTGGAGCTTGATCTCCCTTCGCCTAATGTGATCTTGGATGAAGTGATACCGAATCTCAATATGTGTCGTCTTGAAGTGTTGCACCGGGTTGAGAGAGATCTTGATGGCACTTTCATTGTCACACCAAAGTGGCACTTCGTCACAAGTGACACCGTAATCCTTCAAAGTTTGCCTCATCCAAAGGAGTTGAGCACAACAACTACTAGTAGCCACATACTCCGCTTCGGTGGACGAGAGAGATACACAACTTTGCTTCTTAGAAGACCAACTCACTAAAGAGCAACCAAGTAATTGGCACCCTCTGGAGGTGGACTTCCTATCCACTTTTTCTCCCACCCAATCTGAATTTGTATAGCCCAAAAGATCAAAGTTGGCTCCACTTGGGTACCATAAGCCAAAGTTTGGGGTATGAGCCAAATATCGAAAGATTCGCTTGACCGCCACAAAGTGGCTTTCCTTAGGTGCGGCTTGAAACCGTGCACTAATTCCCACACTCAACATGATATCCGGTCTAGATGCACAAAGGTAAAGCAAGGATCCAATCATGGAGCGATATACCTTTTGATCCACCGCTTTACTATTGGGATCAATGTCAAGTTGGCATTTGACGGGCATTGTAATGGAGGCCGTCTTGACATCACTTAGCTTGAATCTCTTGAGCATGTCTTGAGTGTATTTGGCTTGGTTGATGAAGGTTCCTTCTCTTCTTTGCTTGATTTTTAACCTGAGAAAGAACTTCAACTCTCCCATCATAGACATCTTGAACTTTGAGGTCATGAGAGCGGCAAATTCTTCATTGAAAGCTTTGTTAGGGGAACCAAAAATAATATCATCAACATATAGTTGGCACACAAATAACTCCCCTTTGACCTTGTTAGTAAAAAGAGTGGGGCTCAATTTTCCCGATTTCAAACCCACGATCTTGTAACAACTCCATAAGATGCTCATACCACGCACGTGGGGCTTGTTTAAGGCCATAGAGCGCCTTGTGGAGTTGGTACACATGATCGGGGAAATAGGGATCCTCGAACCCCGGGGGTTGTTTGACATACACTAACTCATTAATGGGACCATTAAGAAAAGCACTCTTCACATCCATTTGTTGCAGCTTGAAATTATGATGAGAAGCATAAGCAATCAACAAACGGATAGAATCAAGGCGAGCAACAGGAGCAAAGGTTTCACCATAGTCGATACCCTCGACTTGGGAGTAGCCTTGTGCCACCAGACGAGCCTTGTTGCGAACAATGATCCCATGAGCATCTTGCTTGTTCTTGAATATCCACTTGGTTCCAATGACATTATGATTGCCGGTCGGCCTTGGCACTAATTTCCACACTTGGTTGTGCTCGAATTTGTTGAGTTCTTCATGCGTGGCATTAAGCCAATCCGAATCCTCGAGCACCTCATAGACCTTTTGGGGTTCGACACAAGAAACAAACGCGTGATGTTCACAATAGTTTGCTAATTGTCTACGAGTGCTTACCCCCTTTCTTAGGATTCCAACCACATTATCCATGACATGACCTTTGGTAGTGACCTTGGAAGCGATCTTTGCGGCACGGTGATAACCCACAAGTGTAGGGGATCGCAACAACTTTCGAGGGTAGAGTATTCAACCCAAATTTATTGATGCGACACAAGGGGAGCCAAAGAATATTCTTACGTATTAGCAATTGAGTTGTCAATTCAACCACACCTGGATAACTTAGTATCTGCAGCAAAGTATTTAGTAGCAAAGTAGTATGATAGTAATGGTAACAGTGGTAAAAGTAAAGATTGCAGTATTGTAGTGATTGTAACAGCAGCAACGGTAAAGTAAATAAGCGAAGCACAATATGTAAAATCTCGTAGGCATTGGATCAGTGATGGATAATTATGTCGGATGCGATTCCTCATGTAATAGTTATAACATAGGGTGACACAGAACTAGCTCCAGTTCATCAATGTAATGTAGGCATGTATTCCGAGTATAGTCATACGTGCTTATGGAAAAGAACTTGCATGACATCTTTTGTCCTACCCTCCCGTGGCAGCGTGGTCCTAGTGGAAACTAAGGGATATTAAGGCCTCCTTTTAATAGAGTACCGAACCAAAGCATTAACACATAGTGAATACATGAACTCCTCAAACTACGGTCATCACCGAGAAGTATCCCGATTATTGTCACTTCGAGGTTGTCGGATCATAACACATAATAGGTGACTATAGACTTGCAAGATAGGATCAAGAACTCACATATATTCATGAAAACATAATAGGTTCAGATCTGAAATCATGGCACTCGGGCCCTAGTGACAAGCATTAAGCATAGCAAAGTCATAGCAACATCAATCTCAGAACATAGTGGATACTAGGGATCAAACCCTAACAAAACTAACTTGATTACATTTTAAATCTCATCCAACCCATCACCGTCCAGCAAGCCTACGATGGAATTACTCACGCACGGCGGTGAGCATCATGAAATTGGTGATGGAGGATGGTTGACGATGACGATGGCGACGGATCCCCCTCTCCGGAGCCCCGAATGGACTCCAGATCAGCCCTCCCAAGAGGTTTTAGGGCTTGGTGGCGGCTCCATATCGTAAACGTGATGAAACTTCCTCTTTGGATTTTTTCTCCGTGAAACAGAATATATGGAGTTGGAGTTGAGGTCGGTGGAGCAGCAGGGGGCCCACGAGATAGGAGGGTGCGCCCAGGGGGGAGGGGGCGCGCCCCCCACCCTCGTGGACAGGGTGTGGGGCCCCTGGCCTTCATCTTTTGCTAGTATTTTTTATATTTTCCAAAAGTTATCTCCGTGGATTTTCAGGTCATTCCAAGAACTTTTGTTTCTGCACAAAAATAACACCATGGCAGTTCTGCTGAAAACAGCGTCAGTCCGGGTTAGTTTCATTCAAATCATGCAAGTTAGAGTCCAAAACAAGGGCAAAAGTGTTTGGAAAAGTAGATACGTTGGAGACGTATCAACTCCCCCAAGCTTAAACCTTTGCTTGTCCTCAAGCAATTCAATTGATATACTGAAAGTGATAAAGAAAAACTTCTACAAACTCTGTTTGCTCTTGTTGTTGTAAATATGTAAAGCCAGCATTCAAGGTTTCAGTAGAGATTATGAACTAACCATATTCACAATAACGCTCAGGTCTCATGTTTACTCATATCAAATGGCATAATTAACTAGCGAGCGATAATAATAAAACTCGGATGACAACACTTTCTAAAAACAATCATAATATGATATTACAAAATGGTATCTCGTTAGCCCTTTCTGAGACCGCAAAACATAAATGCAGAGCACCTTTAAAAATCAAGGACTGACTAAACATTGTAATTCATGGTAAAAGAGATCCAGTCAAGTCATACCCAATATAAACTAACAGTAATGCATACAAATGACAGTGTGCTCTCTAGCGGGTGCTTTTTAATAAGAAGGTGATGACTCAACATAAAAGTAAATAGATAGGCCCTTCGCAGAGGGAAGCAGGGATTTGTAGAGGTGCCAGAGCTCGATTTTAAAATAGAGAGATAAATAACATTTTGAGCGGCATACTTTCACTGTCAACGCAGCAACTATGAGATGGCAATATCTTCCATACTACATGCATTACAGGCGGTTCCCAAACAGAATGGTAAAGTTTATACTCCCCCACCACCAACAAGCACATTCCACGGCCATCCGAAACAACGGGGTACCGCCCATACCAACAACAGTCCTGGGGGAGTTTTGTTTTAATTATTTTGATTTGCTTTGATCTTTTTGATCATGGGACTGGGCATCCCGGTCACCAGCCATTTTCTCGTGAATGAGGAGCGGAGTCCACTCCTCTTGAGAATAACACACCTAGCATGGAAGATACAGACAACCCTAGTTAAAACATGAGCTGCTCGAGCATACAAAACAGAATTTCATTTGAAGATTTGGAGTTTGGCACATACAAATTTACTTGGAACGGCAGGTAGATACCGCATATAGGAAGGTATGGTGGACTCATATGGAATAACTTTGGGGTTTATGGAGTTTGGATGCACAAGCAGTATTCCCGCTTAGTACAAGTGAAGGCTAGCAAAAGACTGGGAAGCGACCAACTGAGAGAGCGACAACAGTCATGAACATGCATTAAAATTAATTTACACTCGGTGCAAGCATGAGTAGGATATAATCCACCATGAACATAAATATCGTGAACGCTCTGTTGATTTTGTTTCAACTACATGCGTGAACATGTGCCAAGTCGAGTCACTCAATTCGTTCAAAGGAGGATACCATCTCATCATACCACATCACAATCATTTTAATAGCATGTTGGCACGCAAGGTAAACCATTATAACTCATAGCTAATTAAGCATGGCATAAGCAACTATGATCTCTAAATGTCATTGCAAACATGTTTATTCATAATAAGCTGAATCAGGAACAATGAACTCATCATATTTATAAAAACAAAAGAGGTCGAGTTCATACCAGCTTCTCCCATCTCAATCATTCCATCATATATCGTCATTATTGCCTTTCACTTGCACGAACGAACGATGTGTATAATAATAAGAGTGCACCTGCATTGGACTAAGCTGGAATCTGCAAGCATTCAAATCAAGAGAGAAGACAAGGTAATATGGCTCTAAATTAAATCAACAATCATGCATATGAGAGCCGCTAAACATTTTCAATAAGGTCTTCTACTCTCAACCCCCAAAACAAAGAAAAGAAAATAAAGCTATTTACACGGGAAAGCTCCCAACAAGTAAAAGAGGAACGAGAAATCTTTTTGGGTTTTCTTTTTAATTACTACTACTAGCTTGGAAATTAAACTAACTAATTTTTTTGGTTTTTCTTTAAGGTTAATCAAACACACAAGAATAATACTAGGACAAGAATTTAAACTAGCATGGATAGTACAATGAAAGAGTATGAGCACCGATGACTAGAATAGTATGTGAACATGAATGAAAAGTCGGTGAGAAATACGTACTCTCCCAAGCTTAGGATTTTGGCCTAAGTTGGTCTATGCCCATGGGTAGCGGCTACTCTCCCCGGTGTACTAAGGAGTGTCATCGTACTGCCACCGGTTAGAGATCTCCTCCGGATCCCACTGATAAGATGATGGACGATATGGGTCCAGTGGTGGTTCTAGCTCAGGTTCTGGAGCTGATGTCTGGCCTCGGTACGCGTACACTACTTCCGGCGAGACAAGGTAATGACCTGCAGTTAAATCAAACAAAGCAGGTGCAGGCAGGGTAATAATCTCATTGTGTTTCTTATTAAATCTCAGGTTATACAGGAGCATCTTATCATCATTGTAAACAATAAACTCATGCACTACCATGCTCCTGTAATCTAAAAAGGTAAGAGGCAAAGATGTCTCCTCTTCCTCATCATGTCTAATAGGTATCTCGAAATATTTAGCAAGGCATGCAACATAGATGCCTCCAAAGATGGGGCCCTTTGTACGGTTTAGACTTAACCGTTTAGCAACAACGACACCCATGCTAAAAGTGTTATCACCAAATAAGGCATGGAGCAGAATAACAATATCAGGAACATTGAAGTTTCCACTATTTCCACGACCAATTAAGCATCGACTAGCAAATATGGCAAAGTAGCATAAAACAGGAAAGTGTATGCCAGTGATTCTTGCATCGGAACCCTTCTTCGGTTCCCCTACAGTAATAGTATCAATGAAACCTTCCACATATTTACGATGTGGTTCATCTAAGCTACCCTCAAAGGGTATTCTACAAACAGCGCAAAAATTACGTAATGACATTTCATTAGCCTCATCATATAAATGAAAAGACACTTAAGGAGGTGAATTCTTAGGATGATAATAAAAGTTTTGCATGAAAGTATTGGTAAGTAAGATATACTGTTCAATCCGGTCGTGGAGGAAGTCGATGAGGCCAACATTTTCAGCCAAAGAATAAAAGTCTTCATAAATCCTGTTGCTCTCAAGAAATTATCACATGGCCACTCACAAGGCCTTACTTCCGCTATGCGAGGAAGATTATACTTCGCCTTTTCTTTCTCCTTAGCTTGCTTATCCTTGGAGGCTTGGCTAGAAGAGCCCGTCAAGAGCCACCTCTTCATCTTTTTCTGAAAATTCTGAAATTTTTAGTAACTTCAAAATAAAAGTAAATCAAACCGAACAAGATTGATAGTAACTACTCCTACAAGTGCCTAGAGCCCATATCATGCATTAGAATTACTTGGGACCTCATAAATTTGACATGCAAGCTCAAGAACAGGGTCACCAAGGCAGCAAGAATTTGCAATGAATAAAGCACTAGAATGAAAACTAATTGGACCAATGGAGGAGTCACATACCAAGCAACAATCTCCCGAAGCAGTTTTGTGAATGGAGTTTTGAGCAAGGAGATTGAAAATCTCAGTAAAATGAGCTAGAACTCGTGCTTGAGCTAGATGGGGATTTTTTGGCACGAAGATGGAGTGTGTGGGTGTAGGAATAAGTGGAAGGGGTCCACCATGGGCCCATGAGACAGGGGGCGCGCCCTCCACCCTCGTGGCCAGGTGCTTGACCCCCCTGCAGTGTTCTCAGTGCCTAAAATCCTCAAATATTCCATAAAAAATTATACTAAATTTGCAGGGCATTTGGAGCACTTTTATTTTCGGGATATTTTTTTATTGCATGGATAATTCAGAAAACAGACAAAATATTTTATTTTTACTTTATTTATTCTAAGTAACAGAAAGTAAAGAGAGGGTACAGAAGGTTGTGCCTTCTAGTTTCATCCATCTCATCATCATCAAAATGAATCCACTAACAAGGTTGATCAAGTCGTGTTAACAAAGTCATTCAGAATCACATAAAACCGGAGAAATTTCGAAATGACACTAGGTTACCTCAACGGGGATATGAACATCCCCTATAATAAGAATATCATACTTTTTCTTTGCGGTAGGGAGAGGAAATTCAAACCTCCAATAATTATTGATGGAATTTTCCCAATAGCGTTTATGCTGTGAACTTGAGGTTGTTTCCTCGGAAAATGTACCGTGTCCTCATTTCCATTAACATGAAAGGTGACATTGCCTTTGTTGCAATCAATAACAGCACCTGCAGTGTTTAAAAAGGGTCTACCAAGGATAATCGACATACTGTCATCCTCAAGAATATCAAGAATGATAAAATCTGTCAAGATAGTAACATTCGCAACAACAACAGGCACGTCCTCACAAATGCCAACAGTTATAGCAGTTGATTTGTCAGCCATTTGCAAGGATATCTCAGTAGGTGTCAACTTACTTAATTCAAGTCTACGGTACAAGGAAAGAGGCATAACACTAACACCGGCTCCTAAATCACATAAGGCAGTTTTAACATAGTTTCTTTTGATGGAGCATGGTATAGTGGGTACTCCGGGATCACCAAGTTTCTTAGGTATCCCACCCTTAAAGGTATAGTTAGCAAGCATGGTGGAGATTTCAGCTTCAGGTATTTTCCTTTTATTAGTGATGATATCTTTCATGTATTTAGCATAAGGGTTTAATTTAAGCATATCAGTTAAGCACATACGTAAGAAATAGGTCTAATCATTTCAGCAAAGCGCTCAAAGTCCTCATCATCTTTTATCTTGGATGGTTTAGGAGGAAAGGGCATGGGTTTCTGAACCCATGGTTCTCTTTCCCTACCATGCTTCCTAGCAACAAAATCTCTCTTATCATAATGTTGGTTTCTTGATTGTGGGTTATCAAGATCAACAGCAGGTTCAATTTCTATATCATTGTTATTACTAGGTTGAGCATCTACATGAACTTCATTATTAGCATTATCATTAGGTTCATGTTCATCTCCAGATTGTGTTTCAGCATCAGAGATAGAAGTATCGTTAGGATTCTCAGGTGTTTCTACATTAGGTTCACTAGAAGCATGCAAAGTCCTATCACTTTTCTTTTTCTTCTTCTTAGAAGAACTAGGAGCATCTAGATTATTATTTTGAGAATCTTGTTCAATCCTATTAGGGTGGCCTTTAGGATACAAAGGTTCCTGAGTCATTTTACCAGTTCTAGTAGCCACTCTAACAGCAAAATCATGTTTATTATTTAGTTCATCTAGCAATTCATTCTGAGCCTTAAGTACTTGTTCAGCTTGAGTGGTGACCATAGAGACATGTTTACTAGTGAGTTTAAGTTCACCCTTAACTCTAGACATATAACCACTCAAGCATCCAATCATATAAGCATTATTTTTCAACTGTCTACTAACATAATCATTGAAATTTGCTTGTTTATCCATAAAGTCATCAAATTCATCTAAGTACTGGTTACGAAATTTAGTAGACGGAATTTCAACTTTATCATATCTATAGAGAGAATTTACCTTCACTACCTGTGTCGGGTTATCAAGACAATGTGTTTCTTCAGGTGGTATATTAAGACCATGTATCTCTTCAACAGGAGGTAAATCCTTAACGTCTTCAGCTTTAATACCTTTTTCTTTCATTGATTTCTTTGCTTCTTGCATACCCTCAGGACTGAGAAATAGAATACCTCTCTTCTTCGGAGTAGGTTTAGCAATAGTCTCGGGAGTTGGCTTAATTGGTTCAGGAATTGCCTTGGGAATTGGCTCAGGAAGAGTCCAATTATTTTCATTTGTCAACATATTATTCAATAACAATTCAGCTTGGTCGACTGTTCTTTCCGTGAAAACACAACCAACACAACTATCCAAGTGGTCCTTGGAAGCATCGGTTAGTCCATTATAAAAGATATCAAGTATTTCATTTTTCTTAAGAGGATTATCAGGCAAAGCATTAAGTAATCGGAGAATCCTCCCCCAAGCTTGTGGGAGACTCTCTTCTTTGATTTGCACAAAATTATATATTTCCCGCAAGGCAGCTTGTTTCTTATGAGCAGGGAAATATTTAGCAAAGAAGTAATAAATCATATCATGGGGACTACGCACACAATCAGGATCAAGAGAATTAAACCAAGGTTTAGCCTCACCCTTTAATGAGAACAGAAATATCTTAAGGATGTAATAATAGTGAGACTTCTCATCATTAGTATACAGGGTGGCTATATCATTTAACTTGGTAAGATGTGCCACAACAGTTTTAGATTCAGTGCCATAGAAAGGATCAGATTCAACTAAAGTAATAATCTTAGGGTCAACAGAGAATTCATAATCCTTATCAGTAACAAAGATAGGTGAAGTAGCAAAAGCAGGGTCATGTTTCATTCTAGCATTCAGAGTCTTTTGTTTCAGCTTAGCTAATAATTTCTTAAGATCTGATCTATCATTGCAAGCAAGAAAATCTCTAGCAGTTACTTCATCCATAACATAACCCTCGGGAACAATATGCAATTCATAATTAGGGGGAGAACCTCCATCATCGCTTTCATCAATTATTTCATTCTCTCTAACCCTAGCAAGTTGTTCATCAAGATATTCACCTAATGGCACAGTAGTATCAAGCATAGAAGTAGTCTCATCATAAGTATCATGCATAGTAGAAGTGGCATCATCAATAACATGCGACATATCAGAATTCTTAGCGGTAGCAAGTTCAGGTGTCGCAAGCTTACTCATAACAGAAGGAGAATCTAGTGCAGAGCTAGATGGCAATTCCTTACCTCCCCTCGTAGTTGAGGGATAAATTTTAGTTCTTTGATCTTTCAAATTCTTCATAGTGCTCAGCAGATAAAAATCCCAAGTGACTCAAAGAATAGAGCTATGCTCCCCGGCAACGGCGCTAGAAATTAGTCTTGATAACCCACAAGTGTAGGGGATCGCAACAGCTTTCGAGGGTAGAGTATTCAACCCAAATTTATTGATTCGACACAAGGGGAGCCAAAGAATATTCTTAAGTATTAGCAGTTGAGTTGTCAATTCAACCACACCTGGATAACTTAGTATCTGCAGCAAATTATTTAGTAGCAAAGTAGTATGATAGTAATGGTAACAACGGTAAAAGTAAAGATTGCAGTATTGTAGTGATTGTAACAGTAGCAACGGTAAAGTAAATAAGTGAAGCACAATATGTAAAAGCTCGTAGGCATTGGATCAGTGATGGATAATTATGTCGGATGCGATTCCTCATGTAATTGTTATAACATAGGGTGACACAGAACTAGCTCCAGTTCATCAATGTAATGTAGGCATGTATTCCGAATATAGTCATACGTGCTTATGGAAAAGAACTTGCATGACATCTTTTGTCCTACCCTCCCGTGGCAGCGGGGTCCTAGTGGAAACTAAGGGATATTAAGGCCTCCTTTTAATAGAGTACCGGACCAAAGCATTAACACATAGTGAATACATGAACTCCTCAAACTACGGTCATCACCGAGGAGTATCCCGATTATTGTCACTTCGGGGTTGTCGGATCATAACACATAATAGGTGACTATAGACTTGCAAGATAGGATCAAGAACTCACATATAGTCATGAAAACATAATAGGTTCAGATCTGAAATCATGGCACTCGGGCCGTAGTGACAAGCATTAAGCATAGCAAAGTCATAGCAACATCAATCTCAGAACATAGTGGATACTAGGGATCAAACCCTAACAAAACTAACTTGATTACATAGTAAATCTCATCCAACCCATCATCGTCCAGCAAGCCTACGATGGAATTACTCACGCACGGCGGTGAGCATCATGAAATTGGTGATGGAGGATGGTTGATGATGACGATGGCGACGAATCCCCCTCTCCGGAACCCCGAACGGACTCCAGATCAACCCTCCTGAGAGGTTTTAGGGCTTGGTGGCGGCTCCGTATCATAAACGTGATGAAACTTCCTCTCTGGCTTTTTTCTCCGTGAAACAGAATATATGGAGTTGGAGTTGAGGTCGGTGGAGCAGCAGGGGGCCCACGAGACAGGAGGGTGCGCCTAGGGGGGAGGGGGCGCGCCCCCCACCCTCGTGGACAGGGTGTGGGCCCCCTGGCCTTCATCTTTTGCCAGTATTTTTTATATTTTCCAAAAGTTATCTCCATGGATTTTCAAGTCATTCCAAGAACTTTTGTTTCTGCACAAAAATAACACCATGGCAGTTCTGCTGAAAACAGCGCCAGTCCGGGTTAGTTTCATTCAAATCATGCAAGTTAGAGTCCAAAACAAGGGCAAAAGTGTTTGGATAGTTAGATACATTGGAGACGTATCACACTGCGCTCTAATTCCTCCTCGGGTGTGAAAGGAGGAGGGGTAACTTGATCATCTTGAGCGCCGTCTCGAGCTTGTTCATCATCTTGAGCTTGCTGTTGATCTTGAACTTGCTCGAAAGGGAGAACTTGACCTTGGGCATCGCTTGGTGGTTCACCACCATCTTGAGGATGATCTTGCCCTTGATCTTGTTCACGAGGTTGAGAGCCTTCACTTTGTTCTTCGAAAGCGTGTGGGTCTTGGGTTGGTGATGGTTCCACTTGAGTGGAGCATTGTCCTTCTCCTTCGGCCACAAGGGGTTCCTCAATGGATAGGATATAGCCAACACCCATTCTTCTTATGGCTTGGGGAGGAATTTCATCACCTACATCACAAGTACCACTTTGCTCCACTTGGGAGCCGTTATTCTCGTCAAACTCCACATTACACGTCTCCTCAATGAGTCTCGTGGACTTGTTGAGGACACGGTAAGCATGAGAGTTTGTAACATAACCAACAAATATGCTGTCATGAGCTCTAGCCTCAAATTTAGACAAATGAACACCTTTCTTGAGAATGAAACACTTACACCCGAACACCCGGAAGTACTTGAGGTTGGGCTTGTTACTGGTGAGTATTTCATATGGAGTATTGTTCAAGCCTTTGCAGAGATAGAGCCGATTTGATGCATGACATGTTGTGTTGATGGCTTCAGCCCAAAAGTTGTAAGGAGACTTGAACTCTGCCATCATGGTCCTTTCCGCATCCATCAACGTCCGGTTCTTCCTCTCCGCTACACCATTTTGTTGAGGGGTGTAAGGTGCAGCATATTAATGATTGATCCCATCATCACTAAGAAACTCATCCAAGGTGTAGTTCTTGAAGTGGGTGCCGTTGTCACTCCTTATTGTCAAGGTCTTTGCATCATGTTGACGTTGAGCTTCATTTGCAAAGTCGATGACGGTTTATTGAGTCTCGCTCTTCCTCTTGAAGAAATATACCCAAGTTTATCTTGAATAATCATCCACAATCACCAAGCAATACTTTCTACTCCCAAGACTATCACAGGATGGAGGCCCAAAGAGATCCATGTGAAGAAGCTCCAAGGGTCTCTTCGAGTAGATGATAGTCGTGGGAGGGTGAGACTTCTCATGTAGCTTTCCTTCCATACAAGCACTGCAAGCATGATCTTTGGCAAAATTAACATTCGTTAGTCCACGAACATGGTCCCCCTTGAGAAGACTTTGCAAAGATCTCATATTGACGTGGGCTAAACGGTGATGCCAAAGCCATTCCACATCAACTTTAGCCACTAGGCATGTCCCGATCTTAGTGGGTCACTCCGAAAAGTTAATCACATAAAGACCGTTCTCGACATGCCCAACAAAGGCTACTTTAAGAGTCTTGCTCCATAAGAGGGCCACAATATCAATATCAAAGAAAGTGGCAAAACCCATGAGTGCAAGTTGACGAACAGAAAGTAAATTGTATGCAAGGGACTCAACAAGCATGACTTTCTCGATCATGAGATCATGAGAAATGACAACCTTGCCAAGACCCAATACCTTGGAGAACGAGGCATCACCCCACTCGACATTGGTGGGCATAGATGGAATCTTTTGCACGTCCACCACTAAGTCCTTGCTTCCGGTCATATGATTTGTGGCTCCACTATCGAGCAACCATGATCCTCCACCGGAAGCAAACACCTACAAGAGATCAATGCTTGGTTTTAGGTACCCATTGATTAATGGGTCCTTTGATGTTAGTAACAAGGGTACTGGGAACCCAAATAGACCATTCAATGTACTCATAAGGAGAACCAACAAATTTAGCATAAACATGCCCATCACTAGCACGGCACAACACATAAGAAGGGTTAAAGTCGCCGGCTTTGTTGGAAGGGATGGTGTCGGTGTCAAAACCGGTGGATCTCGGGTAGGGGGTCCCGAACTGTGCATCTAGGCGGATGGTAACAGGAGACAAGGGACACGGTGTTTTTACCCAGGTTCGGGCCCTCTCGATGGAGGTAAAACCCTACTCCTGCTTGATTAATATTGATGATATGGGTAGTACAAGAGTGGATCTACCACGAGATCAGAGAGGCTAAACCCTAAAAACTAGCCTACGGTATGATTGATTGTTCGTGCTACGGATTAAAACTCTCCGGTTTACATCGGAGAGGGATAGGGTTACACAGAGTCGGTTACAATGGGAGGAGATCTTCATATCATATCGCCAAGCTTGCCTTCCACGCCAAGGAAAGTCCCATCCGGACACGGGACGGAGTCTTCAATCTTGTATCTTCATAGTCCGGGAGTCCGGCCAAAGGTCATAGTCCGGCCATCCGGACACCCCCTAATCCAGGACTCCCTCAGTAGCCCCCGAACCAGGCTTCAATGACGAAGAGTTCGGTGCACAAATTGTCTTCGGCATTGCAAGGCGGGTTCTTCTCCAAATTCCCTGTACCTGTCGACTAGTGTCCGGCTTCTAGTGCGTGCTGCTCTCCTCGGCTTCTGTGCCCCATAATGACCATCTTCCACATGTCAAACGAATGTGAAAAGCCAGGTTATTTTTCATTTACCCCCCTAATTGCGTTAATGAGCCGCCCATAAAAGAGACGGGGATTTAGATCCAATTCACACCACTTTTCCTCCGCGAGTATCCATCAGAGCGCTTTCGACAGAGATCCATTCCACCATGGCCGGTCGGAGTAGCTCCTCCTCTCGCCTCTCCAGCCCTCGGCCTGGAGATTGGGAGCGGTGTTCCGTCCCGCATAGCGAGCTAGTAGTGCTTCAGTCCAAGGGGCTCCTCCCCCCAGCATATATGGTCCCAGTTCGAGCCGGGATTGCCACCTATAGCGGCGGAGAGCAGGCGGAGAGCGTCCCCAATCCCTCTCAAGGAGAGCGGGTATGCCTAGTCCCTTATTTAATAAGAGGACTCGAATTTCCAATTCATCCGTTTCTCCGAGGGTTGCTGGAGTTCTATGGCCTCCAGCTACACAACCTCACGCCTGCCTCCATTCTGCATATTGCGGGCTTCGTGGCCCTGTGTGAGCTGTTTTTGGGCGTTGAGGCCCATTTCACGCTGTGGAAGAGGTTGTTCTTCCTCGTGCCCCGTTCTCAGGAGGGGTCAATTTATCAAGTGGGCAGAGCCGAACTATGGCGCATCGCCGGGACCGGATATCTATCCGGTACCCCAAAGAAGGCGTCCGAGGACTGGCCTTCGGAATGGTTTTATATGGACGACGTCCCCCTGCCGGACCCTGTTCGGATCGGCCTTCCTGAGTTTAATAATGCTCCGTTGAAGAAACGCCTGAGCTGGCGCCCACGAAACCCTCAGACGGAAACTGATAGGGACGTCCTTTACCTGATGAGCCGAATAAGATTGCTGGCTCATTCTGGATTGACCATGATCGAGGTCATGGCCACATGCATTACGCATGGGGTGCAGCTGCTTCAGTACAGAGGCCACCCCATGTGGGATTTCAACGGGGAGGACGACGCCACCCGGTGCGGTCGCAAGGGGCCGGATTCAGCTGCCACTCTAACGAAGATCTTATCCGCTTTGTACAAGGGAGAGGAAGAGGAATTCCTCCGGGTCAACCCACGGGGCGGATTCTCCATGTACAGTCCTCCAAGCTGGGTGAGCGAGCATTTTCACCTGCCTACCCGCTTTAGAAATTCCCATAATTGAGTACTTAGTCTAGCAATGTTAACGCAGGAGCTGCGCCAGACTGTGAAGGAGATAAACAGCCCTCCTCCACAACCCGAGGACCCGGAACGGTCCCTCGATCCGGACTCCCAAGAGGACCCGGACTTATGTGTGGAGTTAATTGATGGGGTGTTTCATCAATTGAGTAAGGACAACACCTTAGTGGCCATTACGGCCGACTATCCCGGACTACTTCCAGCCGCAAAGGTAACCGAGACCGAAGTCCCAGTACTTTCAAGGATATCCATCCATGCTTTATCTTGAATGCCATGAACTAATAGTGTTTCGTTTCGCAGGGTAAATCCTTGAGGCGGAAGGCCGAGCCCGCGGTGGGCAGCCAACAAGGGCCGCTGAAGCCAGGCGGGCCAAAAAGAAGTGCGGACCAGATCGAGATTCCGGCGCAACGGTACGGCATGCGAATTTTAACGCCTAGGGTTTATGCCCTCAAGTCATACTAATGCTCATGCTCTTTTTAGAAAGAAGAGAGCCCGCCGGACTATATCCACCGGCCAGGGTTCAAGGCCGGGTCCGGAAGCGGAGGCGGACACAGGGCGCGCCTCGGGCGTTCCTCCGACAGAGGACGCAGACGGGCTATCTGCCACCAATTCAGAGGTGGAGAGTGCCATGAACCACAGGCGTCGCCGGACAGTTCTTCGTGACGCATGTTTTTCCCCAGAGGCATTGGATGCCTTTAATATAGGAGATGCGTACCTTCGTGCCGCTCAAAATGGTCTAGCCAGAGCCACAGAGCAGTATGTAAAAGACATACAGGTGAGTAAAATTGAAGGTTATATATGTCAGTAGCCCCCGAGACTTGAAACAGTTAAGATAACTATTTTAAGGATCATATTCTATGTAGGGTCTTACAAAGAAGAACACGCAACTGTCCCAGGAGCTTGAAGAGTGCAAGGCCCAACTCGAGGCCGCACTGGCCTCTTCAGATAATGCCAAGGGAACCCCCTCAGGTAATATATGCTTCGAAAGATAATTCCGTTGTGAAGTGCGGCGTGTGTGCAGCTCTGACAGTAATAGTGCAGATGGGGCCGGAGTAAATCCGGACAAGCAACAACTCCTACGCCAACTAAAGGCTGGCGAGAGCGTGCTGACGAGGGTGAGGCAAGAGAAGAACAAACTTCAAGACACCAATACCCGGCTGGGCGAGGAACTAAAGGATGTTCGTATTCAGCTGTCTGCTTCCGTAAAGGAGAATCGGCGACTTCGACGCGGCATTTTTAGTAAGTGCTTGAATAAATCTTCGAAAAAAGAATTCGACGAGGAAGTCGATTGACAGAGCTATGTCTGTAGGTCTGCTGACAGGTTGTCCTGCGGAGGAAATGCCCGGTTCAACGGGGGACCTTCTTCCCGAGCTGTTGCAACTGCACGAACGAGTTCGGCAGGCCATGCAGGGCGTCGTCTAGGCTATGTGGCCATCCCTCTCCATGCCAGAAGGCCTTGGGGAGCTTGCAAAGAAGCTGGAGGGAGTGCGGCAGCGCTTCCGGTTGTGGAAGATATCGGCCTGCCGTCAAGATGCCAGGGAGGCCTGGGCCATGGTGAAGACTCGGTACACGAAGGCTGACCCGAACCACATGGCCAAGGTCGGCCCTATGGGTCCTGACGGAAAGGAGATCCCTGTCAGCTTAGTGTATGGCCAGGTAGAGCTGGCTGCAAAGTATTCTCAACAGGACTGTAAATTAGACCGCCTGTTGGATGGTATTGAAGAAGAATATACCGAGTTGGGTTGACTCTGTAATTTAAAATGACATGAAAAATGCCTTCTAGCCGGATTGTAGATCGTTTGTCATTGCGGACCTTTTCGCTTCGACCTCTGGACCCTATAGTCCGGAGTGTGTCCGAATACCCTCTCGATTATGTAAGAACTGGGGCACGCATGGAGACAAGGCGTAGGGGTCATAATTGCTTTAGCAGACAAGTGCCCAACTAGTTATGTTATATTACATGGTTAGTAAGAAACATCTTCTAGGGTGAATAGTTCCGTTAGGGGTTCCTTTCCCTGGGAGGCATGCCCTAAAGTGCATGTCCGAACTGCGAGAAAAAAGCAGAAAAGCATCTGGGGGCAGATAAATAAACAAGAAAAATCATCTTTTAGTTCACCGACCGAATATTCCCTTAAGAACGCTAGCTTTCGGCTTCACCGAGTCTGAGGTACACATCCGGCTGACCCGGCAGTAACAATCGCAGAGGTGCTCCCTTTACCACCTAGCCGAACAAATAGGAACGTAGGGGTAAGCACAGGAGCCAGGCAACCCAGCTTGGCCAAAACTTAAGTCATATCGATGCATATAATGGTGTACAAAAGGTTCATGCGGAAGTGTCACACATGTTTTCGGCATGAGGCCCGTTTATATAAACTTCTGATAAAGAAGCCCCCAGGTATGATGAGCGCGGGTGGCGCGTCAAGTATGTGCGAACAATGCACAGGCAAGCCCCTAAGGGCTTGGGAGAAAAAAGGTAGAGAGAAGGAGAGAAATGCCAGACAGCTAATGTGAAAAATAAAAATAAAAATGGGACAGAGGAAGGAGACGAACACGGAGTCCGGCGCTAGGCGTAGAATCTTCGTAGGCGTACTGCGTTCCATGGGTTCGGCTCGAGTCGGTTGTCCGATGCGTTTCGCAGACGGTACGCTCCACCAGTCAGTACTTGGTCGATTATGAAGGGACCCTCCCATCTGGGCTTTAGTTTGTCCTTTTTCTTGTCCGGCAGGCGTAGAACTAGTTCGCCAACGTTATAAGTTTTGGCCCGTACTTCTCTGCTTTGATATCTTCAAGCCTGCTGTTGATAGAATGCGGAACGGGCTTTCGCCATGTCGCGCTCCTCCTCCAATGCGTCCAAGCTGTCCTGCCGATCGAGATCGGCTTCTCTTTCTTCATACATGCGCACGCGAGGTGAGTCATGAATTATGTCGTAGGGCAGGACTGCCTCTGTGCTGTATACCATAAAAAATGGTGTGAATCCAGTAGTGCGATTCGGCGTGGTCCGCAGCCCCCAGAGTACGGAGTCAAGCTCCTCTACCTAGTGCGTGTTAGATTCCTTGAGGGATCGCACTAGTCTGGGTTTGATGCCGCTCATAATAAGACCGTTGGCTCGCTCGACTTGACCATTGGTTTGAGGGTGATAGAGTGAAGCGTAGTCGAGCTTAATGCCCATGTTTTTGCACCAGAGTTTAACTTCGTCGGCTGTGAAGTTTGTGCCGTTGTCAGTTATGATGCTGTGGGGGACAGCGTAACGGTGTACGACCCCGGATATGAAGTCTATCACCGGTCCGGATTCGGCCATCTTTACAGGCTTGGCCTCTATCCATTTGGTGAATTTGTCCACCATGACCAGTAGATATTTTTGCTTGTGGGTTCCTCCTTTAAGGGGTCCAACCATGTCAAGCCCCCAGACCGCAAAAGGCGAGGTAATGGGTATGGTTTGTAGGGCGGTAGGCGGCATGTGGCTTTGGTTAGCGAATAATTGGCAACCGACACATCGCTGCACTAAGTCCTGAGCGTCTGCCCAGGCCGTCGGCCAAAAAAATCCGGTACGGAAGGCCTTGCTTACAAGGGCATGGGCTGCGGCGTGGTGCCCGCCGAGTCCGGCGTGAATTTCAGCCAGAAGGTTTCGCCCTTCCTCTTTGGAGATACACCTTTGAAGGACTCCGGTTGTGCTTTTCTTATAAAGCTCTCCCTCGTGGACTTTATAGGCTTTAGATCGCCGCACTATGCAGCGGGCCTCGTTTTGGTCCTCGGGAAGTTCCTGCCTAGTTAGGTAGGCTAGGAATGGTTCTGTCCATGGGACAATGACTGCCATTATTGTGTGGACTGACGGTGTTGTTTCGTTGGCGGAGCCACCAACTGTGTCAGAATGTTCAGTGAGGGGCAGTATGGTTGTGTCCGGGCTATTATTTCCGGACTCTCCCTCCCATGATACGGATGGCTTGAACAGCCTCTCTAGGAAGATGTTGGGAGGGACGGCATCGCGCTTGGCGCCAATGCGTGCCAACACGTCTACTGCCTGGTTATTCTCCCGGGCTATGTGGTGAAATTTGAGCCCCTCAAACCAAGCTGACATCTTTAAGACGGCGTTGCGGTAGGCTGCCATTTTCGGATCCTTGGCGTCAAAGTCTCCATTTATTTGGGCTATCACGAGGTTTGAATCCCCGCGGACCTCTAGGCGCTGAATGCCCATGGAGACCGCCATCTGGGGACCATGTAGAAGGGTCTCGTATTCGGCTGCATTGTTGGAGTCTGTGTACATTATTTGAAGTACGTATTGGACTGTATCTCCTGTAGGGGACGTCAGAACAATGCCAGCCCCCAGGCCAGCCAACATTTTGGAGCCGTTGAAGTGCATGGTCCAGTTGGAATATGTGCCATACTCTTTAGGGAGTTCGGCTTCAGTCCATTCGGCGATGAAGTCGGCCAAAACCTGCGACTTAATAGCTCGCCATGGCTTGTAAGTTATGTCGAACGGGAGGAGCTCAATGGCCCATTTGGCAATCCGGCCCGTTGCGTCGCGGTTGTTTATAATATCATTAAGAGGTACTTCGGATGCCACTGTTATTGAACACTCTTGAAAATAGTGTCGCAGCTTCCGGGATGCCATGAACACTGCGTATGCTATCTTTTGATAGTGCGGGTACCGTGACTTGCATGGGGTTAGGACAGTGGACACGTAGTAAACTGGTTTTTGGAGAGGGAACTTGTGTCCGTCCATTTCTCGTTCGACAACGAGCACCGCGCTTACAACTTGATGGGTTGCTGCGATGTATAATAGCATTGGTTCGCCCGTGTTGGGCGCGGCCAGGACCGGATTTGTTGCCAATATGGCTTTGATTTCGTCGAGTCCGGTCGTAGCGGCATCCGTCCACTCGAACTGTTCGGTGTGTCGCAGGAGGCGATAAAGGGGTAATGCCTTTTCTCCTAAGCGGGAGATAAAGCGGCTTAGAGCCGCCATGCATCCAGTCAATTTTTGTATTTGTTTGAGGTCTTTTGGGATATCCAATTGTGACAGAGCTCGGATCTTGGCTGGGTTTGCTTCAATTCCTCTACCGGATACGAGGAAGCCCAAGAGCTTTCCGGCTGGTACGCCGAAAACACATTTTTCCGGGTTGAGCTTAATGTCATATGCTCGGAGATTGTCGAATGTGAGCGTCAAGTCGTCTACTAGAGTATCGACGTGTTTGGTTTTGACGACCACGTCATCTACGTACGCTTCAACTGTTTTGTCGATCTGGTTGGCCAGACATGTCTGAATCATGCGCTGATATGTTGCGCCAGCGTTTTTGAGCCTGAAGGGCATCGTGTTGAAGCAGAATGGGCCGTATGGGGTGATGAATGCCGTTGCGGCTTGGTCTGACTCTGCCATCTTGATTTGGTGGTAGCCAGAGTATGCATCAAGGAAACACAATGAATCGTGTCCTGCGGTGGCGTCGATGATTTGATCAATTCGGGGGGGGGGGAAGGGATCCTTTAGGCAGGCCTTATTTAGGTCTTTGAAATCGACGCATAGGCGCCAGGATTTGTCCTTCTTTGGTACCATCACCAGGTTTGCTAGCCAGTCCGGATGTTTTATATCTCTAATGAATCCGGCTTCCAGTAGTTTTGCTAGCTCCTCTCCCATGGCTTGTCTCTTGGGTTCGGTGAAACGCCGAAGAGTCTGCTTAACGGGCTTGAACACTTTTAGGATGTTCAGGCTGTGCTCGGACAGCCTGCGTGGGATTCCTGGCATGTCTGAGGGGTGCCAGGCAAAGATGTCCCAATTTTCCCGTAGGAATTCTCGGAGTGCGGCGTCTACATCGGGGTTTAATTGTGCCCCGATGGAGGCTGTTTTTGTGGGGTCCGTTGGATGGACTTGGAATTTGACTATTTCGTCCGCTGGTTTAAAAGAGGTGGACTTGGATCTCTTATCTAGTATCACATCATCCCTGTCCATGGTGGAGCGCAATGCAGTTAGTTCCTCGGCCGCTAGGGCTTCGGATAATGCCTCCAGGGCCAGTGCGGCTGTCTTGTT
Source organism: Triticum dicoccoides (assembly GCF_002162155.2). Classification (NCBI taxonomy): domain Eukaryota; kingdom Viridiplantae; phylum Streptophyta; class Magnoliopsida; order Poales; family Poaceae; genus Triticum; species Triticum dicoccoides. Next base: position 618,040,167 of record NC_041387.1, on the reverse strand, counting down.
TTCGGCGCGGAGCGCTGTGTCCGGATCACTAGCAATAGTGATGATTCCGTTGGGTCCGGGCATTTTGAGCTTCATGTACCCGTAATGGGGTATGGCTTGAAAAATTGTAAATGCTTCTCGCCCTAACAGAGCGTGGTATCCACTGCTGAACGGGGCCACTTGAAATTTGACCTCCTCGGATCTGTAATTATCCGGCGTGCCGAACACCACATCTAGTGTGATTTTCCCTGAACAGCACGCTTCCCGGCTTGGTATTATTCTTCTAAAGGTTGTGTTCGCTCAATGCGGCTCCAGTCTATTTCCATTTTTCGCAGGGTTTCCTCGTAGATGAGGTTAAGTCCGCTGCCGCCGTCCATGAGTACCTTTGTAAGTTGGAAGTTGTCCACTATCGGACTGAGGACCAATGCGGCTGGTGCTTGGGCTGTCCGGAATTTAGGTTCGTCACTGGCATTAAAGGTAATAGCCGTGTCACTCCATGGGTTTATTGTTGCTACTTGGTAGACTTCGGTAAGGCTACAGAGCGTTCGTTTCCTCGCATTGTTTGATGCGGAAGTCTCGAAGACTATCGATACCGTACTGGCGTTTCTGGGGTGGTGCTCTGCGGATTCTGGAGTTAGGAGCTCCTCGCCACTTCTGGCCACCCGCCGGAGTATCCAACATGCTCTAAGGCTGTGAGTTGGTGTGACTTCCCCTGAACTATGAATTTTACAAGGTCCATTGAGCCATCCCTCCAGTACGGTCCCATACCCTGTAGAGGGTTTTTGTTTTTTGCTGTTTGGCTCAAGTGCCTGGCGATAATGCGCCCTTTTGTTTCGGACTGGTATTGTATTCAGGGCCGGATTGTCCCAGAATTTAGTTTTGGTTTTCCGAACACTTTCTCTCGCACAGTACTTTCGTAATATGGATGTCAAGTCGGCGAAGCGTGTAATTTCGCGGTGACTTATGGCGTTGAGGATTCTGATGTCCGTGCAGTTGTTACAGAAGAATGAAATTGCATCTTTATCACGGCAGTCCTTTATCCTGTTCATAACCAGGAGGAATCTGGCCCAGTAGTGGTGTACTGTTTCCCCGGGCTCTTGCCGTATTTGGGATAGATCCCTTATATTTGGGTGGGCGGGTGGATTTAAATCTGGAACCTCGCCCGATATAAGATTCAGGGGCCAAGAACTTTCCGAATTCGGAAGCTTGTTTTCTTGGACATTATTCAATGAATCAGGCCTGCTGCCTGACTTTAGGTTCAGGGCTTAGGCAACATCCTCCCCTCCGCGGGTATCCGGCTTGGAGGGGTCGGGAATCCGGACACATCTGGTCCTTAGGATGAGCGAAGATTCGCCGCATTGTTCTTCCACCACTTCAACGTGGTGGGTGACCTGGGGAGAGTCGATCTCTCTCTGATCGGGTTTAAGCCCAATCTGGCCGTAATCTGTAGCGACTCCCAGGGCGGCAATGCGATCCCAGAGCTCATTTAGGGAAGAGAGCTCCATCGGATCTAACTGATCGGCAAGTTCCGAGCTGATGTGGAGATTGCTTTTGATGGCCCGAGAGGTCATCGTCGGCGCGGCGGCCGAACTGGCGGTCATCAAAAAACTGCCTAGCCAGAGAGTTTGGCCGACAACCAAAGCTCCTTTAGCAACAGCGCCGTCTTTAAATACGGGGTGCAGCATCCTTCCTGACGGTGACGACACAGAGGAACTCTCAATGAAAGCACCAATGTCGGTGTCAAAACTGGCAGATCTCGGGTAGGGGGTCCCGAACTGTGCGTCTAGGCGGATGGTAAGAGGAGACAAGGGACACGGTGTTTTTACCCAGGTTCGGGCCCTCTCGATGGAGGTAAAACCCTACTCCTGCTTGATTAATATTGATGATATGAATAGTACAAGAGTGGATCTACCACGAGATCAGAGAGGCTAAACCCTAAAAACTAGCCTACGGTATGATTAATTGTTCATGCTACGGACTAAAACTCACCGGTTTATATAGACATCGGAGAGGGCTAGGGTTACACAGAGTCGGTTACAATGGGAGGAGATATTCATATCGTATCGCCAAGCTTGCCTTCCACACCAAGGAAAGTCCCATCCGGACACGGGACGGAGTCTTCAATCTTGTATCTTCATAGTCCGGGAGTCCGGCCAAAGGTCATAGTCCGGCCATCCGGACACCCCCTAATCCAGGACTCCCTCAGATGGCATTGCCCTTTTTGACGTTGTCATCCTTTACATTGTTCTTCTTCTCCTTAGAAGTACCCTCTCCCTCCTTCACAAAGGTTTGCTTGAGAGGGGGAGGTCGTTTGTTCTTGTCATTCTTCTTCTTGTTATTGGACTTGGGTGCGAACTCAACTCCCTCCTTGGCAACAACTTCCTTTTGATTGCTCAAAAGGTCATTGAGATTCTTCTCACCTTGTATACACGAGACAAGGCCTTTCTTAAGTTGCTCCTTCAGCTTGGCATTTTCCTCCACAAGATGCACATGCTCACAACACGGGTTAGTAGCATTTGCGTTATCAATTAAGACCATATGAGGAAATGTGGCTTTCTCCTTGGTTAGCTTCACTTGGAGTTGATCATGAGACTCCTTGAGGCTAGCATGAGCACCCTTCAAGGCCTTGTGAGCCTTGTCAAGTAAATCAAACTCCTCTTTGAGTCTAGCAAGCTCAACCCCAAGTTTAGCCTTCTCGGAGTTTAGCACACGAGAGACAACAAGAGCATGATCAAGATCTTTCTTTAATTTAGCATGGTGATCATTGTGTGACTCCTCAAGAGCCAAATGATGCCCGCGCTCTTCCTCAAGAGCATTAGAGAGGTCCGATATCTCATCGGCATAGTCACGACTATGACCTTCCATCTTAGAGATGGTTTCTTCATGAGCCTCGATCACGTCATTGGCTTCACCAAGTTGTTCCAAGAGAGCAACAAAGTGCTTCTTGGATTTGCCCTTTTGTTTACTCATAAAAGACTCAAATTCATTTATCTCTTCATTGGACCCCTCATTTTAATCAATGCAATCCGTCAAGGAGGGATTAGTAATGACGGTAGTTTTGATATTGGGGGTTACCTTGTTGGTGGCTTTGGCCATGAGGCATTTGGCGGTGATGTTCTCGTTGGGTGAATCGAAGAGAGACACCCGTGGAGTGGTGGCAATGGCAATGGAGGCCATGGCCATGACTTCACTATCTTCATCATCATCATCATCCTCATTGTATTCTTCTTGTGCCACCAATCCTTTGGTAGGAGTCTTCTTGGTGAAGTTGTTCTTATTGGGGAAAGACTTGGCTTTGTCTTTTCGAATGAGCTTGCCACCATTATCTTCCCGCTTCTCGTAAAGGCAATCCACAACAAAGTGACTCACATTACCACAATTGTAACATGTTCTCACATGTTGCTTTCCCTTGAAGCCACTTGAGTTGTTCTTGTTGAAGTTGGGCTTTGTGTTCTTCTTGCTCCAAAATTTCCTTCAAGCAAGAGCCATGTGCTCATGATAATCATATTTCGTATCTTCGGGGTTGCTTTCCTCATCTTCTTCTTATTCCTCTTCTTCCACACTAGCCTTGGCCTTCAAGGCAAGGTTGGGCTTCTTTGCTCTTTGAGAACGCAACACCGCATTGTCGGCGGTCTTGTCCAAAATCCTCATCGCCACAAACTCATCCAACACGGCATGTGAGGACAAGGTGTGGAAGTCCGACCTTTGACAGATGATGGAAGACATAGACTTGTGGTAAGGCATCATGGCCTTGAGGAACTTGCGTTTGATCCAATTGTCATCCGCATCCTTACTCCCATGATCTCGGAGTGAGACCGCGAGGGTGGTCAATCTCCGGTAAAGCACATGAGGTTCTTCATCTTCAATCATTGCAAACTCATCGGCTTCATCTTGAACCACTTCGTAGTTGGAGCGTTGAATGCTAGCGCTTCCCTTGTAGAGGGAAACAACATGTTGCCATGCTTCCTTCGCCATGGTGAATTGTCGGAGATGAGCAATGTCTTCGGGTGGAATTGCATCTTGAAGGATGAAGAGAGCATTCTCATTGAATTGATTATCCGTGGCTTCTCTTGGGGTGAAGTTGCTTGGGTCATGCGGATAGAAACCTTCTTCAATGATTCTCCAAAGATTAGTGTTAACATGTTTTAAATGACGCTTAAAGCGATAGACCCAAGCATCAAAATCTTCATTTTTCGCAATCTTAGGAGGAGGGTCGGCATGATTTAAATGAGTAGAGGGAATCGGTCCTCCATAAGTAAGTGGAGGTTCCACATGGGCAAAGATGCCGGTGCCATTTCTACTACTAGTAGAAGGACCCTTTTCACTAGTAGCTTCCCCCTTGTCGGGGTTAGCATCCGTCACCTTGTTAGCGGGATCACCCACTTTCATCGGCGAGGTAGATAGTTTAAGTCCTTCTAAGAACTTATTAAACATGCTTTCAACCTCGGTCGCCATGGAGGTTTTCAATGTGTCCAAAGCCACATGAATTCCTCACGAGAGACCGCGGTTCCCCCATCGGCCGTAGACGAGCTCGGATTCACACCGGAGTGCTCCTCCCACCGTCTACAGTGTCGACCATACTCTTTGTCAGGACCCTGACTCAATGCCACATCGATCTAGCATGTAACACCTCATATCACTTTGCGGCCTCACGCACGGTATCCCCACGGGTGTCGCCTTACCTTTGCCCGGGACCGTTTGCGCCTTTTGGCACACGTATATGATAGTGCCGCTAGCATCCATATGGTAAGGAGCCCGGGCTGACATGGCTAGTCGTAAACCCAAAGTGGCACAAACTTATAGGGACAGGCATCCATGACCCAGCATCGAATGTGTCGGTCATCAGCGAGTGAATCCAGGCTGTAGCACTCGGCTAGCAGGACTCCAGTGAACCGGGCTGTAGCGGGCTAACAGGACTTCGGTATTCATCGCGTGACATTTCCCCGAGGGGACAGACACAGGAACGAAGAAGGACACATGCCGGTCAACCTAAGTGTTCCGGAGCAGTAGCAAGCTACCATGGCTCAGTGGAAACACTAGGAGACATTTCCCGGTAAGAGAGGCTACTAAGGATAAACAACTAGATAGTCAGATCCCACACATACCAAGCATTTCAATAACATACACACATATGCTCGATATGTGCAAATACAACATGGCATCACAACATGACTCTACAACTCAAGTATTTATTCAATAGGCTCCGAGGAGCGAGATATTACAAACATGGGTCACTTGACCCAGCATTCGGAGCATACAAACAACAAGCACATGCGGAAGCTTAACATGTCTGAGTACAGACATCTACAAATGAAAAGGGCTGAGAAGCCTGTCTATCTACCAGATCCTGTCGAGGGCACAAGATCGTAGCTGAGGTAACAAGCTAAACGTCGAAGTCCACGTGGAACTACTAGCAAGACTGAAGTCTCTCTGCAAAAACATAAATTAAGCAACGTGAGTACAAATGTACCGAGCAAGACTTACATCAGAACTAACTACATATGCATCAGTATCAACAAAGGGGATGGTGGGGTTTAACTGCAGCAAGCCAGCTTTGACTCAGTGGCTAACCTGAACTACGACTGCAAGTAACTCTTTTGAGGTGGCGCACATGAGTCCACATATTCACCATATCAATACACCACTATGGATCCGCTCCCGTCTCCCTACGAGAACGCCATCCATAGCACTCACGCTTATCTTGCGTATTTTAGAGTATCCACTTTCACTTGTCTATGAACTGTACAGGCAACCCAGAAGTCCTTTACCGCGGACACGGCTATTCGAATAGATGATATCAACCCTGCAGGGGTGTACTTCTTCACACACGCTCTCACCACTTACCGCCGTTTACACGACATGTACTCGGCAACCTTCAAGCGGAAGCCCAGCGAGGGTGTCGGCCACGACCTGACTAACCACACGAGTCTCTCGTCCAGGTTTATCGCCTATTCGGGTTCCATCCGCAAGGAGATCCGGCCAGGGTGTCGCTCACGGCCCCAAACGATGTGTGCAGGGTTCCCAAGCCCACCATCCGGGTGCTACTTGGTACACCGGGCCACTGTGCCTAGTCTGTCCCAAGCCCACCTGTACCGGGTGCCACTTGGTAGACTACTAACACTACCTACAAACACCAGAAACTAGTTGCAACTCCTGGACAGAGATCGAGTTGATTAATAAGTCGAGAGAGCTTGGAGCGCCCGGAGCCCAATGTGTGGTAGTAACTGATCATGGATCACAAACACAAAACTCAGTTCCTGAGGACGGCTGCAATGAGACAACCCACCATGTACTCCTACATGGCCTCTCACCGCTACCTTTACCAAATCATGTTCACACACTTAGTTCACACACAGTAGGACATGTTCACACACCTCCGATTCATTCCCGATGAATCAGACCTGACTCAACTCTAAGCAGTAGCAGGCATGACAAACAAGCATGAATGAGTAGGCACATCAGGGCTCAAACAACTCCTACTCATGCTAGTGGGTTTCATCTATTTACTGTGGCAATGACAAGTCATGCAAAGGATAAAGGGGTTCAGCTACCGCAGCAAGTAACAGATGAATCGGTGTTGTCCTAATGCAGTAAAAGAGAGCAGGAGCGAGAGAGTAGGATTGTATCGGAATGAACAAGGGGGTTTTGCTTGCCTGGCACTTCTAAAGATAATATAGTTCTTCATCGGTGTCATTGAACTCATCGTTGGAACGTCGTCTACTGAGAGGGGACAAATACCGGCAAACAAGGGAGAACACAATCAATGCAATGCAACAATATGATGCATGAATGTGACATGGCAATATGCTGTGCTTTGAGCTAATGCAACTAGCAGCAAGTTAAATGGAGTTGGTTTGAATCCAAGATTCAAATTCAAACTCCACATGTGGTTATTTAAATGCCATTTAATTGAATTGTCCTAAACAGTAGTCATAAGTTGTTCTAACATGCATGAAAATGGTACAGATGGATAGATTGGATTTTTCCGATAATTTTTCATATATAATTTATTTCAACCGTAACTCCAAATGAAATAAATTATATATGAAAAATTATCAGAAAAATCCAATCTATCCATCTGTACCATTTTCATGCATGTTAGAACAACTTATGACTATTGTTTAGGACAATTCAATTAAATGGCATTTAAATAACCACATGTGGAGTTTGAATTTGAATCTTGGATTCAAACCAACTCCATTTAACTTGCTGCTAGTTGCATTAGCTCAAACCACAACATATTGCCATGTCACATTCATGCATCATATTGTTGCATTGCATTGATTGTGTTCTCCCTTGTTTGCCGGTATTTGTCCCCTCTCAGTAGACGATGTTCCGACGATGAGTTCGATGACACCGATGAAGAACTATATTATCTTCAGAAGTGCCAGGCAAGCAAAACCCCCTTGTTCATTCCGATACAATCCTACTCTCTCGCTCCTGCTCTCTTTTACTGCATTAGGACAACACCGATTCATCTGTTACTTGCTGCGGTAGCTGAACCCCTTTATCCTTTGCATGACCTGTCATTGCCACAGTAAATAGATGAAACACAAAACAAAACTCTGCTTATAAAATTTCTTTACAAATTCTTCAATAAGCAGGATATCCCCTGGGTTAACCTTATATGGAACAATTACTATGATAATGATGAGACACCTAGTTTCCCTACAATGATGGGATCCTTTTGGTGGAGAGACTATTGCTCGAATTTGCAAAACTTTAAAAACATGACTATATGCTATGCTGGGAGAGGTGATACAATTAAGCTATGGTCAGATAAGTGGTGTTCTTATACAATTTCACAGTCAATGCCTCAGCTATTTTCCTATGCAAAGAATGCTGACACAACCCTTGCAACTGTCAGCAACATGGATCATAGTGAATTTATGATTTGTTCCACCTGCCTATGTCCTCTATTGCTGTACAACAGAGTATCAACCTTATAGAGCTGATTAACAACAGAGAGAATCAACACTTGCCAGATTCTTGGAAATTTTATTGGGGTGCCACAAGGTACTCTAACAAGAGAATATACCTTGAACTTATGGGAAACCCTGTTGATGCACCTAAACCCTATCAATGGATATGGAAATCATGCTCTTTACCCAAGCAGAAATTCTTCTTCTGGCTCTTGTTACAAGACAGATTAAACACTAGAGATCTACTAAAAAGGAAGAATTTCTACGTTGAGACTAGTAAGTGTGAATTATGTGATGATGAACCTAATGAACATCTAATGCATCTGTTTTTTAGCTGTGATTTCAGTCAAAACTTCTGGATGAACATTGGCTACCAATGGAACACTGATCATAACCTCATAGAAATGCTCCTGGAGGGAAGGAAGCAAGATACACATGGATGCTTTAAAGAATGTCTGATTGCTGGATGTTGGAGTCTCTGGAAACACAGAAATATCATAATTTTTGACAACAAGGTCAAAAATATGACATTCTGTATAGCCACTTTCAAGGAGCACTTTTGCATGACTATAAAGAAGGCAAAACCAGGATTGAAAGAGGGCATGCAAAGCTGGCTAGATCATTTGTAGACTCTTCATTGTCATGTATTATATCCATCATGTAAATCCATATGTAACTGTCCCCCTATATTAATGAAAAAGAGAATCACAGTGGGGATTTCCCCCACTGTTTTTGTCAAAAAAAATAGATGAAACCCACTAGCATGAGTAGGAGTTGTTTGAGCCCTGATGTGCCTACTCATTCATGCTTGTTTGTCATGCCTGCTACTGCTTAGAGTTGAGTCAGGTCTGATTCATTGGGAATGAATTGGAGGTGTGTGAACATGTCCTACTATGTGTGAACTAAGTGTGTGAACACGATTTGGTAAAGGTAGCGGTGAGAGGCCATGTAGGAGTACATGGTGGGTTGTCTCATTGCAGCCGTCCTCAGGAACTGAGTTCTGTGTTTGTGATCCATGATCAGTTACTACCACACATTGGGCTCCGGGCGCTCCAAGCTCTCTCGACTTATTAATCAACTCGATCTCTGTCCAGGAGTTGCAACTAGTTTCTGGTGTTTGTAGGTAGTGTTAGTAGTCTACCAAGTGGCACCCGATACAGGTGGGCTTGGGACAGACTAGGCACAGTGGCCCGGTGTACCAAGTAGCACCCGGATGGTGGGCTTGGGAACCCTGCACACATCGTTTGGGGCCGTGAGCGACACCCCGGCCGGATCTCCTTGCGGATGGAACCCGAATAGGCGATAAACCTGGATGAGAGACTCGTGTGGTTAGTCAGGTCGTGGCCGACACCCTCGCTGGGCTTCCGCTTGAAGGTTGCCGAGTATGTCGTGTAAACGGCGGTAAGTGGTGAGAGCGTGTGTGAAGAAGTACACCCCTGCAGGGTAATATCATCTATTCGAATAGCCGTGTCCACGGTAAAGGACTTCTGGGTTGCCTGTACAGTTCATAGACAAGTGAAAGTGGATACTCTAAAATACGCAAGATAAGCGTGAGTGCTATGGATGGCGTTCTCGTAGGGAGACGGGAGCGGATCCATAGTGGTGTATTGATATGGTGAATATGTGGACTCGTGTGCGCCACCTCAAAAGAGTTATTTGCAGTCGTAGTTCAGGTTAGCCACTGAGTCAAAGCTGGCTTGCTGCAGTTAAACCCCACCATCCCCTTTGTTGATACTGATGCATATGTAGTTAGTTCTGATGTAAGTCTTGCTGGGTACATTTGTACTCACGTTGCTTAATTTATGTTTTTGCAGAGAGACTTCAGTCTTGCTAGTAGTTCCACGTGGACTTCGACGTTTAGCTTGTTACCTCAGCTACGATCTTGTGCCCTCGGCAGGATATGGTAGATAGACAGGCTTCTCAGCCCTTTTCATTTGTAGATGTCTGTACTCAGACATGTTAAGCTTCCGCATGTGCTTGTTGTTTGTATGCTCTGAATGCTGGGTCAAGTGACCCATGTTTGTAATATCTCACTCCTCGGAGCCTATTGAATAAATACTTGAGTTGTAGAGTCATGTTGTGATGCCATGTTGTATTTGCACATATCGAGCATATGTGTGTATGTTATTGAAATGCTTGGTATGTGTGGGATCTGACTATCTAGTTGTTTATCCTTAGTAGCCTCTCTTACTGGGAAATGTCTCCTAGTGTTTCCACTGAGCCATGGTAGCTTGCTACTGCTCCGGAACACTTAGGCTGACCGGCATGTGTCCTTCTTCGTTCCTGTGTCTGTCCCCTCGGGGAAATGTCACGTGATGAATACCGGAGTCCTGTTAGCCCGCTACAGCCCGGTTCACCGGAGTCCTGCTAGCCCAGTGCTACAGCCTAGATTCACTCACTGATGACCGACACGTTCGATGCTGGGTCATGGATGCCTGTCCCTGTAAGTTTGTGCCACTTTGGGTTTACGACTAGCCATGTCAGCCCGGGCTCCTTACCATATGGATGCTAGCGGCACTATCATATACGTGTGCCAAAAGGCGCAAACGGTCCCAGGCAAAGGTAAGGCGACACCCGTGGGGATACCGTGCGTGAGGCCGCAAAGTGATATGAGGTGTTACATGCTAGATCGATGTGGCATTGAGTCGGGGTCCTGACACTCTTCGTATGACAAAGTCCTTAATAAAGAGACGAGGCTCTGATACCAATTGAAAGGATCGATATAGTTGACTAGAGGGGGGGGGGTGAATAGGCAACTAACAAATTTTAGTTTTTCTTTACCAATTTCAACTTTGCATCAAAGTAGGTTGTCTAGATATGCAACTAGGTGAGAAACCTATATGATGCGATAACAACAAGCACACAAGCAAGCAAGAGATGCAACACAATATAAGCTTGCACAAGTAAAGGTGAGAGATAACCAAAAGGGGCACCGATGGAGACGAGGATGTGTTACCGAAGTTCCTTCCTTTTGAAGGGAAGTACGTCTCCGTTAGAGCGGTGTGGAGGCACAATGCTCCCCAAGAAGCCACTAGGGCCACCGTATTCTCCTCGCGCCCTCACACAATGCGAGATGCTGTGATTCAACTATTGGTGACCTTGGAGGCGGCGACCGAACCTTTACAAACAAGGTTGAGCAATCTCCACAACTTAATTGGAGGCTCCCAACAACACCATGAAGCTTCAGCACAATGGACTATGGCTCCGCGGTGACCTCAACCGTCCAGGGTGCTCAAACACCCAAGAGTAACAAGATCCGCAAGGGATTAGTGGGGGGAATCAAATTTCTCTTGGTGGGAGTGTAGATTGGGGCCTTCTCAACCAATCCCGAGCAAAACAACAAGTTTGATTGGCTAGGGAGAGAGATCGGGTGAAAATGGAGCTTGGAGCAACAATGGAGCTTTGGGGGAAGAGGTAAGTCAACTTTGGAGAAGAAGGCCTCCTTTTATAGACGGGGGAACAATCCAACCGTTACCCCCCAAAACAGCCCCGCAGAGGGCGGTACTACCGCAGGGGGCGATGGTACTACCGCTGGGCCCAGCGGTACTACCGCTCCTCCTCGCGGTACTACCGCGCAGACTGGGAGGGCTAGAACATGAGCAGGAATCAGACCCAGTGCGGTACTAGCCGCGGTGGTAGGACGGTACTACCTCTCGCGAGCGGTACTACCGCTTCTACTGCCGCTGCTTAGTGCCACACAATCCGACACGAGAGGCGACCCCCTCGAGTTGAGGCGGTAGGAGGCCGGTACCGCAGCGGTACTATGGCTGAGGACCCCCAGGCGGTACTACCGCTGCAAAGCGGTACTGCCACCTGTGGCTCTTGAGCGGTACTACCGCTAGGCACCGCGGTACTACCGCTGGGACCAAAACATACTCACAGGAAGGAAAAAGGAAGCTCCATCGTAGCAGGAAGGCTCAGTGCGTGCGAAGGGGATGTGTATGTGTTAATTCCACCCTAGCCTTACCAAAGCGGACCACCTCTTAATAGTACGATGACTCCTACGAAACAAGTCCACCAAAACAGAAACGAAGGAGCTACACTGTCTTTGATTAAAACTCTAAGGGGAAGGAATCGTCTCGTGCCAAAGGATGAATCTCTGAAATGCTCAAGGCACACGGTTAGTCCGCAAGCGTGTTGTCATCAATCACCAAAACTACATAGAGAGAGATATGCCTTAACACTCGTGCTCACCCGGTGTCATTTCAATAAGTTGGAAGCTCGACTCGCTAAACGCGAGACATAGGCGCACTCGTTTTTCTCCGGACTCCACTACGCGCGGCACCTATTTTTGCGCGACTATGCTTGGCCTTTTCCATATTGCCAGCTGATGTCACGCACGCATTAGGATCAAGTACACTCTGTTCGCACATGAACACGTCATTGTGTACCCTCGACGCTGGGGTGATGCACCGCAGCTCACGTCGAAGGAGACCCAGCCGGAAGCACGACATGCAAGCAATCCGGCGGGCTATGGGCTGCTCTAGGTCGGACTGATCGCCTCTAAGGCCTCGAGGTTCGCGTCTTCGTTGGAGCCTCGATTGACTTCTCGCCCTCAAGATTATGTTTGTTATGCTCCTCAACAACTTCTTTACTTGAAAGCTTGATCCCGTCACATGTAACTTTTACCTTCTCTTTACATGGATCGACCTGAAGGCCGATGCAAAAAAAATTGCCATCAGGACCAATCGGAATAGACTGGTCATCTCTTGGTGTTTCAACAAATTTCAATCATCATTTTTCAATTGCCGATTTAACTATATGACGAAACATGTTGCAGTCCTCAAAATTATGCTTGAAGAATCATGCAACTTACAATACATTCGTCCTTGGATAGATGGCTCAACATGGTGATCAAGAATTCTTACGTAATTATTTTTCAGCAACAAATCAAATATTTGACCGCACATGCTTGAATTGAAGGTAAACTTTTTATTCTCAAGCCAATCTTGTTGTGAGAACGGTGTTGGAGTTAAGCAAACGAATGGTTCAGATTTTGCATCACCCCATTCGGCTATGCATTGTGTTTTGCACTCTATCTCCGATGTCTTTGGATAAGAAACTCTACCGACATCGGTTTGCTCAAAAGATGTTAATCTTGGCTTTAAATTTCTGAAACAAAGAACATACATGTTTCAATTGAGACCAAGTGTAAGCCAACTAAGAAACAAGCAAAGCTACATAATTAGATATGAGCTTTACATAAAGCAATGGGGAAAGCCTTGGCTGCAATGATTTTTCACTATCGGTCTTTCTGAATGGTGCAATATGTTGACTGATATGCTTTGTCACAATCTGATTGCTAACAAATAAATTATCCTTCTTCATTAGTTTCTCAATATTTCTTATGAAGATTTTTTTAATATATGCATCAACAACTAAGTTATGACCAAATATGAAAACAGGTAAATTACTTGCTGGACATACCTCTTCAAATATGTTGGGAGAGCATGATGGTGGTGTGACTTGAGAATATCTTGCTCCGCCTTCGGATAGCTCCCCAACGCTTTGTCATCATCTTTTTCTTGATTTCGTGCGTCATTAGTTTGGAGATCTTTTTCCATCAAACTTTGTTCGGCTACTTCTTCTTGTTCTTGAAGCTCGTCAATTAATATGGCATGAAACTCATAGGGCAGGAAGTAGGTTCCATTAAGTTCAGAAAAATCAAGCATGGTTGTTTTGCTATACTTTCCATGCCCTTTCTCAATAATACATGCATCTTTGGATTTGATGGATTCAGAATATAAACTACTTGATTTGGCTTTTTCAACCAAAGCACTACATGTTCCAAATCATCCTTCTTTTCATTGATACTAACAATTGGCAATGCTTCTTTTATCTGAGCCAATTCTTTTTCTATTTGTTTATGACGGCAAGCGGCAAAATTGACTTTAAGTTTTTTTTTTCAATTTCAGCCCACTCCGGATATGATTGCCCCCCAATTCTTTTAGATTCTTTTGGCAATGACACACGGGTGTTGCCGAAACTTTGCAGTTGTGTATGGTGTGTATAATATAATGCAGTACTAGGTGAAGGCGTATGCAATGTTGTAAAACCAATTTTTCTCGCCAATTTAATCAATCGACAAAGATTCAATGTTCTTGTAAAACTCTAGCTCTTATTGCATTATAATCAGGAACTGGCCCCTTATCATGTTCTTCAAGGCAAAGAGCACTAATCTTGTTATTTCGAGCTATATCCTTTATAACGTAGCCACTTCCCATTCTGTAAGGGATCGCTCGGAAATATTTTTAGATTCTTTCGGCAATGAGGTGTTGCCAAAATTATGCAATTGCGTAGAGGATGCATTATATGCTACAATATTAGATGCTGGCATGTGCACTCCTGAATTTTTTTTCACTTATTCTGCTATGACCATGAAGGTGCGGAGCTGAATTATGAGCATCTATAATTGTATACGATGCCGAAAAATTACTAACACGAGGTGTAGCATATGACAGTTGAGAGTAATTGGTCAAATAGCCAGTAGTAGCATGGCCAATTCTCTCATTCATCGGCATGGTTGGATTAGTATATTGCACATTAGTTGTCGCTAAATAAAAGGGTGAAACACTTTCTTGCATGGCATTGGAAATTCTAACATGAGGTGCTTCAAATTTATGAACCAAACTCATCATGTTGTTCATCGGCATAACGATTTGTGGAGTTGCCGATGCATGAGAGTTGGGATACATATGGTGCATGTTACTAGTATCATAAGAAGTTGAATCATGTAAATTACTTTGAATCGGCCTTTGCACGTAATTAGATGTATTATTGAAAAAACTAGGGCTGGCCGATAGAATATACTCATTGAACAATCTAGTAACACCATATGAATTATTTGCATCTACAATAGGGAATTGAGTATTCATATTACCTTTGTAGATTGCAAACCCTAGATGACGATCTCATCATAGCAAGAACGGGCTGGAGACCGTTCAAAGCTTCATTTCCCAGCGGAGTTGCCAAAAAGTGTGTTCGCACACGAACACATCACCGTGTATTCTAGACCCCGGGAGTGATGCACCGCAGCTCACGTCGAAGGAGACCCGGCCGGAAGTACGGTACGCAAGCAATCCGGCGGGCGCTTTTATAGACCCGAAACCCACGCGCCAGGGAGGGACCCCGTCTGGACGCGCGGCGGCTATGAGCTTCCCTAGGTCGACCTGATCGCCCCTAAGGCCTCGAGGTCCGCCGCCCTGCAGGAAGAAGAACGAACGAAGAACGAGAAAGAAGAGAAAAACTAGGGTTAAAGAGAAAAGATAAAAGATAAGAAGTGGTAGATGATTTGTTCGATTGTGTGTTGTTGTTCAATTGCCGTGGCCCCTTAGGTATATAAGAGGTGGATGGACTTCCTACAATAAAAGGACTCCAAATCGCGTCCAAATTTTTGCAAAATTAACCGAACTCGGATTTAGATAAGTCTGGAACATTAGTTTGGTTTTTAGGTCCAACAGGCCACAACCGACCTCGGATGAAGATGATCTTAAAAGAAAATTTGACCGTTTCAACGAGACGAACAACTTTCGTGTTGAACGTTTTTCGATTCGAATCCATCTTGAGGGAAGAATCTCTCACGCAAAACAGCGATTGGTGGCGCTACCCATCAAACACGTGTCTGGTGGGG
This sequence comes from Triticum dicoccoides, assembly GCF_002162155.2. Lineage (NCBI taxonomy): Eukaryota > Viridiplantae > Streptophyta > Magnoliopsida > Poales > Poaceae > Triticum > Triticum dicoccoides. The sequence goes on along the minus strand of NC_041387.1, from coordinate 618,024,636 downwards.
CGCGCCATATTTTGCCTCATGGCAGGGCTGCATTTCAATGGCTCTAACTTTTACATACGAACTTGAATTGGGATGATTTTTATATCAAAATCGATCGTTTTGATGAGACGCACAACTTTCTTGTTGAAACGTTTTCCATCAGAGACCATCTTAATTGAGTTGCATGCTATTCTTTAATGTGGTGTCAACATGAGCATAATCGTATGGTCGGGCTCGAAGATGGAGCAGACACCCCAAGTCGTATGGTCGGGCGTTGTACCCTTCAGTGGCGGACCTTGAGCATAATCCAAGAGGGGGCCATTGCTTGAAGGGGGGCAAATTAGTAGGGAATGAGGGGCTAATCTCTAATTTAAACACTAGTTCGGTCTAATGTATAGCATATTCGCTAATGGATGCAAAAATTAAGGGGGGCTACGCCCTTGTTGGTCCACATGAAGCTCCGCCACCGAAAATTCTATATCAACGGACCTTTACGGACTATTACGGGGCTTCTCTTCGTTAACTAATCTTCACCCCCCCCCCCCTCGATTTTCAGGGGTTGTGGGTCCCTCATCTTCATTTCTTCCAATTAAATGATTCCAGCTCAGCTTCCCCGTAATAGTCCATTGCCATGTCCGCGTGCGTGTAGCAAAGCTCCTCCGCCAATGCCTACCTTTGCCAGTGTTTCGTTGCTAGCAATTCTGCTAGGCACGTTCAGTGATGGAATGAAGTGTTCCAAGGTTAAAAATAAGTACATTTACGGCCGCAAATATAAATTCAACTGATTTTTTAAGGGGTTCCAACGACGATTACTCCACCGCATCATGACTACAGGTAGAACGTCCGCTCCCTAAAATTGTTGTTTTCTCCATGGTATCCCTTTATTTTTGCGGTCTCTGTCTATTTTCTTGAGTTTGGCTCCATTTTCTATTTTTATTTTACTTTTGTTGTTTTCTTATTTCTTTGTTTATTTTACTTCTGCTTTTATTTCATTTGTCCTTTCTCTTCTTTGTTTCCTTTTCATTTTGTCTCTAATTCTTAATTTCTTTCCTTTTTTCTAGTTTTCCTCTTTTATTAAGAAATGACATGTAGGAGTAACTAACATAATTTTTTAATAAAGAGTATTAAAAATATGTGAATTTTTTAAACTGCATAAGCATTTTTTTTAATTCCACGAATCTTACTTTTAAATATATGATAATTTTTGTATAACATGCATGAACACCTTTTTAAATAATGCAATTTTGTTGAAAATTTTGCGACCAAACCTTAAAATTTCATTAATATTTTCTCATTTTATTTTCTGCCTTTGATATTTTTTTATTCCTTTTTATTTTTCTTACTTATAATTTGAAGATAATACCTTTAGAAATAGATATATTTTTTAGAGCTAAGGAGGATTTTTTCACCTTGATTAAATACTTTTTCAAATTACACGAATATGTTTTTAAAAAGTTGAACACCATATTTTTAATTATATGAACCTGGCAAAGCCGATCAGGGGGAGCGGCAGACAAAGGTCTACAGGCGCTTCTAAGAGCATAAGGCCGCGAGACTCGTGGTGCCGGAGGAGGGCATACAATTGATATCTCGCTGGTCTTCCTCATGTCTAAATCCTGCCTCTAACATGATTGTGAGTGTAATCTTCATGCATGGCCCTTACTAAACGAAGGAACACAATCTATACCTACTTATAAAGGATGGTGTAAGTGGTAAAAGCATTTCGTTTTATATATAAGGAAAAATGCTTTGAATGTTGTCGCTCGGATGGGCCTCCACCTGGGCCATGTAAGTCGCTCGGTTGGGCCTCCACCTGACCCGAGCTCCTCGAACTCGGATGCCAAAAGGTAAAAGCCCTTTACCAGTTAATAATCTCACCCCACTTCTTTACATCAAATTCCACCAATTTATATACGCCTACGAGTAACGAGAATCAACAAGTTGAGCCGTCAACAAAATAGAGGATGTGGTGTGGGTTCCTTCTACTTGAGGGAAATGGATAAATAATGGCTAGGGAAACGACGAAATTAAATTTGCCGGTGGCTAACACGTTGGAGGGTCAAACTATCTTAAAGTTTGTTCAAGTTTATGCAAAAATATGTCAATGTTTATGAAATCAAAGAAGTATATGATGAAAATATATATATTATCATGAATGTAATGCTACTAATTTGATGACATAAGTGTTGATGTATTATTGTATAAATACGGTGAAATATGAAAAAGTTTGACTTTCCAACTAAGTACACTCTTTGAAGGAGTGAGGGAGTACGTGGGAATCTAACCGGAGGAAAAGCATGCGCATGAATTGCTTTCATGGTGAAATAAACTAGCAAACCGGAAAAGCTACATGAGGCATGCATAACAATCAAAGAGGTGCATGCATTAACACCTCAGCCTCGATGGAGGTGAGCTAGGAGTCTTCTTTTCTCATCTTGTAGACTCATCTTTTTTCAGGAAACGTTATGTTACTATAACATATTAATATGTTACTTTAAACACCTCTTTTCTCATTAACTACGTGAAATATAAGCAAATTTGTCTTGAAAAACGTTATGTTACTAGCTAAGTTACTCCCACTATGACCAGCCTTAGGTGTATAACACGCCGGGTGAATATTTTGATGGACATGCTATTTTTCTTCCCTGTTGCAACGCACCGGCATATGTGATAGTAATAAATAACAAAGGTACACGCACACTGTTGCACATGTATATATATTTTTAGCACTTGTTGCACATGTATTGGTCTCACTCAACAGGCGGCAGTTGAAGAAAACAGGTCGTCCCCTCTCGACGGGCCCAGCCTAGCAGCCAGCGGGGGAGGCGGTGTAATGTAACGCATGTGAGTGATGTACCGCCAGTGTGCAGTGCAGGTAGCGTAAATGGCCGTGGTGCCTCCCGAAGAGGGAGCCCGTACAACGTACGAACCTTCCCTCCCTCGGTGTAACAGTTGAGCTCGTCCTGTTACTAGGGGAATTTGGCCACTACTAAGCACATGCAGTGACTTCTTTTTTTTTTGAGAATCAGCACATGCAATGACTGTGCAGCTTTGTGTGCGCATGGGTCGAAATTAGTCACCTGCCGTGCCCGGACCCAACATCGAAAGCACGGGGTCTTTCTCCTGCGCCTGATTGTCAACCCAAAAAACAACTCCCTTGGACAAATTGGTCACGCGATCTCTGCCTCTGTGGTTAGTGGTTACCCGTGTGCACGTACTGCATACGGCGCGTACGGCACTTGTGCTGTACAAAATGCGCTGCTTTTTTCTTTCGCCAACTGCCAGTGCCAGCCAGCCATATAAACGCGAGACTGCAAGGGTCGCTCGTGCCGTGCGAGCGCGAGCGTTCAGTCTCGACGACGCCGCTGTGCATCCCCAGACACGTGCCAAACCTCTGATGATTAGGCAGAGGCGCTGAGGAGAAATGGAAAACTCCGTGCCTTCCTTTTCCTCCTGTGAAACCCAATCCCCGCTAGCGAGTCCTCTTGGCTTCAGCCTTCTCGCTCCGCTCGCTGCACCCTGCTGTTGCGCCATCGGTTGTCTGTCAGTGCTCGGTACAGAGAGCCGCTCCACGTCTCTCTCGGCCTTCTCTTTCCGCCTTTAACTGTATCCGTCCGACCGGATAGCGAGGCCGGGCGAGAGCGCGCGCAAGCCAGCCAGCCAGCTACCTACAAGATGAGCTCGGCATCGCTATTCCCACCCCCCTCGCCGCCGCCGCCGTCGTCGAGCGCGAGCGTCCCGATGGTGGTGATCACCGTGGTGGGCATACTCGCGGCGTTCGCGCTGCTGGCGGGCTACTACGCGTTCGTCACCAGGTGCCAGCCGCTCCGCGCGCTGCTCTCGCGCGGCGGCCCGGCGTCGGTGATTCCTGGCCCTTCCCCGCCCGCAGGGGCCGACGAGAAGCGGGGCCTCGGGCTGCCGCTCATCCGCATGCTCCCGGTCGTCAGGTTCACGGCGGCGGAGGACGCGATGGCGCCGAGGATATCCGTGTCGGAGTGTGCGGTCTGCCTGAGCGAGTTCGCGGAGCGGGAGCGCGTGCGCCTGCTGCCCGGCTGCTCCCACGCCTTCCACATCGACTGCATCGACACCTGGCTGCAGGGCAGCGCCCGGTGCCCCTTCTGCCGGAGGGACGTCACCCTGCCGGCCCCGCACCCGCAATACCATCGGCCGCCGCCGTCCTGTCGCCGTCGGGACGAGCAGCTCCCGACCAGCGGCAACGACGACGACGGTGGCGCCAGCATCGTGATCGAGGTGAGAGGGCAGCGCGAGACCTGGTCCGACGGCAGGAGGGGCCGGAAGAAGAAGGCGGAGAGCGTGGGCGACGAGGCGGTGGACACGAGGAAGAATGGGGAGTTCGCGGCGGTGCAGCTGATGCGGCGGTCGCTCTCCATGGACTCGTGCGACGCCAAGCAGCGGCAGCTCTACGTGTCCGTCGTCCGGGAGTTCCTCGAGCAGAGCTAGGCGAGTGCCACAGTATGACAGTAGTACATTCATACCATTCTTTCTTCGATTCGATCGATCGATTGTACATTGGCCTTCGTACGTCGCTGTAGCGGTGGTAGGCCTATGTACGTAGGTACGTGTAAATCCTTTTTTTTTTTGCGGGAAGTAGGTACGTGTAAATCCGCTCCTCGACCGCGTCCAGATGCATGGCATGGCATGGCATGGCGGTCGACTCTAATTTTTTGTAGGCAGTCAATGTGTACGCTGGCAATTAAGCAAGTAGTAGTAAGTTGTAGTAGAAGCAGCACCGGAGCATTTTTCGCAACCGAGTGCAGACTTTTCGTGGGAGCTCGGTATTTTGAACAAAAGGCATATTTAAAAGTTTCGAAAAAAATACGATTTTTTTCATGGTTATGTGTTATGCACGAACATGTGAAATTTCGATTAAAAATATTGTGATTTGTAGGCTGTACCAAAAAAAAGGTGCCCATTTTGAAAATACGCATTTTTCTTTTTTCTGCACGCCAGGTGTGAAAGTATAATGTTGTGGAAATTTGAATTTTGAAAGCGAGCTCCCTATAGCTCGAGCGCAGTTGGCATTTTTCGCAACGATGCATGACTATTCACAGGGGAGAAACAACGGGTAGTATCTACGTACTACTGTAGCATCGTAGCTATGATGGGTGTGGTTGGTTGCGCGGCGTTGTTTGCACGTCTCTTTCGTATGGATCTTACGCTTTACAGTTGGAGGGTGGATGGATCGATCGATCGCATGCCTCTCCCTCCGTGGGACCTTAATTAGCCCATGATACTAACCCAGCCGTCTTCTTCAAGATTCTGTCACAGCCAATCTGCAAAAATGCTAGACCTACGTAACCTACGCTGCGTTTTTTTCCTTCCAAGTTCCAACTATAAATCTGGCCAAAATTGCTACACCTACGAACAGCCCTACGTAAACCTACGTAATTTCCAAAACCGCTAATCAAACCGCCCCCCTGATTTCTGGCGTGGGCCCGTGTACCTAACTAATGACGAATTAAAAATTGACAAGTCATCAATTACGTAAGGTACGTAAGAATCCTTATGTATGTCTAGCATTGCTGAAATCTGGCAATCTGCCACTCCCTCCATCCGGATTTGTACGACGGGCGCAATTTCTAGATGTTCAATTTGACTAACGAGATGCATGCATATGTCCAGAAATTCATTTGATGTTGTGCCATATACAGTACTCCCTTCATTTTTATTTACTCTGCATATTAGAGTTGATTGAAGTCAAACTTCATAAAGTTTGACCAAGTTTATAGAAAAAAATATAAACATTTACCGTAACAAATCTAATAGTATTGAATTGTTATTGTGTATGTTAATACTCTTGTTTATAAATTTGATCAAAGTTTATAAAGCTTGATTTTGACCAAGAAGACTAACAAAACGGAGGGAGTATAAAACAAATGTTTCGCCAGTGAAATTGGAGCCTAAGATTCAGTACAAACCATGATGGACGGGCGGAGTAAAATTTGTCTGCAGGCACATCACTGACACCGAGGTCAGTACCAATATATGCACGGCCGGCCGGGTGGTTAAGGCGCGGATTGGACGTCTCCGGCCGGGGAGCCGCGGCGGACGCTGCCTAGCTAGCTAGCCTATGCACGCCACGTACAGTGGTACGCCTGCACGTAGTACAGGGCATAAAAAGTGGTGGCGCCTGGGACGAGAAAGGGTTTTTGTTTTTGTATCAGGCTATCACGCATGCATCCGTCCGTCCGTCGATCGTGTGTGCGTGCGTGCGCTGGCTTGATTGCATGGCATGGCCAATAATCCTAGACGTACAGGTTCTTACAGGCATTTACGGGGCCTTTCCTTAAATCTCTTCGCCCCCCCTGATTTCTACCCGGGGTGGTCCCACCTCACTCTCCTTTTATCCAATTCTGTTAAGCCAAATCAGCCTGTAATTAATCTCTGCCCGTAATTACCCGTACGTGTAGCATTGCTCATGGCATGGCATGGCAGGCAACTTTCTATACGGACGAACGGACGGACAGCGCGACGGGGTTGGTGCCTGACAGTGGAGACCGGGAGTTGTCCAATCCATCACCATGCACAGACACGCTAGAGCGGGAAGCTAGCGAGCTAGCTAGCTACCTCGCCGGCCCCGGCCCCGGCCGGCCGGCCGTGCCGTGCCTTGTGGCGGGCGTGCGCCACCTGCCATGCATGCATCACGCATGTGCCGCTGCCGGGCGGCGGCATCGTCGGCTGGGCGCGCGCATACGCCCAAAATGGCGGGCAGCTCGAACGACAACCGCACGTACGCGCGGCCACTCGCTATTGCAACGGTTTTTTCTGCTTGTGTGCGGGTGCGGCCTCTTCGGTGGCTTCAACATCAACTAAACTATGGTTTTCTCCCTAAAAAAAAAACTAAACTAAACTATGGTTTTCCCCG
>NC_041387.1:618000777-618017511 GCF_002162155.2 Triticum dicoccoides | reverse complement strand
GAGAAGACGGAGAGAGACAAGAGGTGTCCTACATCCTCTGCCTTCTCGCGGCGGGGCTCCACTGCTATCACAGTGGCACGTTGCTCGTTCAAGGTACGATCCGACGAATCCTGCTGCTTGACGATGAATTCTGAGTGGTTGACAGCCGGAGTCTGCACGACGGTGAAGTGATCTCATGGCGATCGAGGATATGGTTTCCGTGACATATTGCGTGCGTTGGGGATTCGCTCGATTGGGGGAGGCGAGATGGTGGGGGGAACTCGAGGCGAACGACCGCCATGAATGCGGGCGGAAGGTGGATAATAAATCCACACCGCCCGATGGCTGGGAGACGCAACTCATCCAAATCCCCACCTTCACCCACCACAATGCCCGGCGACCTCAACCCGAGAGAGAGAGAGAAATCAGAGCGCGTCGCCGATGGCAGATTGGAGGATGAGGATGCAGAAAGCCATGGTGGAAGTGGCGAGCAGCGACGAGGAGAAGCTGAAGAGGGCGCAGGAGATCGTCTCCTGGTTCTCCACCAGGAAGGAGATGAGACGCGCGGTGAAGCACGTCTTCAGGAGCTTGACCGTGGAGGAGGACGAGAAGCTCAACCCAAACGGATTCACTACTCTGACGGGTGCGCTGGTAAGCTCTCTCGCAACATTGGTCTGGGCCATGGAGGAGAACGAATTCGGGGATCCAACACAGAAGGCGGAGTTGTGGGGATTTCGCTCTCGCCGCCGCTTCCCAGCTGGGCCAGAGGAATTCGTGATGGGGACGGTGATGGTCATACCCACTTCGAGGACACGCTGGGTGATGGAGACAGATGCAGAGGTGCGGGAGATGGAGGCAGATCCGATCGGGAGCGACGACAGGGGGAAGAAGAAGCAGAAGACCTAGGATCCCCGGCGCTTCCCGCGCTTCCTCCGTCGCTCGCCACACCTCCTCAGCCTCTCCAAGTCCGCTCTGGCAGAATAGGCGTCTTCCCCGCCGACAATCGGTTCTGGTTGCTGGCTGGGGAGGACGCTGACGAGGAGGCTGGGGACTCGTCAGATGAGATTGGTAAGCTGTTGTGCTCTGATAGATCATGTGTTTACTTGCTTGATGATGATGATGATGATGATGGGAATAAGTCTTAAAAAATCATGCATAGGAAAATAGATAGAAGAGACAGGAAAATTTGTGGAAATGGTGGTGAAAATCCTGCAAATATAAATTGCAAGGACAACAATGGGAGGGAGATGAAGATAAACTTGGGAAAATTATTTAGATGGATGGATAGTGAAAAAGTTTATGGAATTGCATCCCAAAATACCTGACTATTGATCAGGGATTGGGCATGATGATACCTTACTTTGTATTTCTGATTGTGTGGTGAAGCAAGATTATGATAGTCAAAAAATGAATATTCCTAAAAATGATATAATAGAGGAATGGGCCGATGACTTATGTAACTGGACATGCTTAAAGCCCAGCCCAGATAACAGAAAAGTCCTGGGGGAAGGAGGGCTCTGGGAGGAGACATATATAAACCCAACCCTCCCTCCTCTTTAGGGTTTGATATCCACAACACGAGCGAGGTAGGGTTTCCCCCTGCCGCCGGCAGAGGAGGAGGAGACGGACATATTTGGTGGTCGCTTTGGAGGAGGGAGGGAGATTCAACAGAGCAGACAGAGACAATTTCCAGTATACGAAGAAAGAAGAAGGGAGTGAGAGATTCAGAAATTACAGTGAGAGAGCGAGAGAGTAAGAAGGAGTGGGAACAAGGAGGGAGAAGTAGCAATCTTCAGATGAGGAGGGAGCAACAACAAGATCGGGAAAGACAGGAAGGAGAGAGAGAGAGAGAGAGAGAGAGAGAGAGAGAGAGAGAGAGAGAGAGAGAGAGAGAGAGAGAGGATGAAAGCTGACAAGGAGAAGGAGATCCAGGAGGCATCTAAACCAGGTATGGCTGAAGCTAGTAGGGATAGTGTAGGTGGTGAAGTAGATATGATTCAATAACAGTGCATTCTCTCAGCGTTGTTGGCTCAGCTGACACAAGGGAATCCATTGTTGGGGGGAAGTAATCTAAATTTACAAGGAGGTGCTAGCAAGCTATGAAAGTGCGTTATGTCGACTAGAGGGGGGGGGTGAATAGGCGATTTTTATGAATTCTTCACTGAGGAATTTTCCGGTGAGGAAATTCCTTAGCGAAGAACTATTAGCAGCGGAATAAGTACTCAGAAGTAAGCATAACAGAATACAAGCATGGTCATCATGATGAAATGAAGACTAGCACAGAGTACAGAAAGCATAATCACAGGATAAGACAAGATGAAGACAAACAGACTGAAGAAATTGAACTGAGGAAATTGAGAAAGTCTTCAGTCAAAGTCTTCAAACACAGATATGAACAAACACTCAACACAGTAATGAGGAAATGAAAGGGTTGAGGAAATAGAACCAGTTAGGTTGGTGAAGACAATGATTTGGTAGACCAGTTCCAACTGCTGTCTCAGTTGTACGTCTGGTTGGAGCGGCTGAGTATTTAAACTCGAGGACACGCAGTCCCGGACACCCAGTCTCTGAGCACGCAGCTCAGGACACCCAGTCCTCACTGTATTCTCCTTGAACTAAGATCACGCAGATCTCGTCCAATCACTCGTGGTAAGTCTTCAGGCGACTTCCAAACCTTCACAGACTTGGTCACTCGGCAATCCACAATTCCTCTTGGATGTTCTAGACCTTGACGCCTAACCGTCTGGAAGAAGCACAGTCTTCAAAGGTAACAAGCGTCGGATCCACGCAGGATCAATTTCTTCAGTGATGCTCAATCACTTTGGGTTTGGAGGTGTTTGGGTTTTTTGGGATTTTCCTCACTCGATGATTTTTGCTCAAAGTCCTCGGAGGATGGGTTGCTCTCAAATGACAAGTGTCAAGTTCTTTCGGAGCAGCCAACCAGCTAGTGGTTGTAGGGGGCGGCTATTTATAGCCTAGGGAGAAGCCCGACATGATAAGACATAAATGCCCCTCAATGATATGACCGTTAGGTGGATAAGATATTTTGGGACAGCTGGCGCGCAGCACAACAACGGTCGGAAATTTGACTCTCAAATTCCTCAGGGCTATCATGTTCCTCACTGTGTAGGCAATCCGCACTGGCGAATTTCTAACTCCTCAGTCAGAGCAAATTCATCAGCGACCAGAAGAACTTCGTCTCTGTCACTGAAGAAAGTGACTGAACTGTATGAGATTTCCAAAGGCTTCACTCGAAGGTATTGGTAGGTGTAGGATTTTGAGTTGAGCATCACATGGAAATTTTTCCTTAGTATTTCCTCGACCCCCTTTAACAGTACGGTGTTTCCTATGACTCAAGAAAGAGAAAAACAAAACTATGAAAACAAAAGTCTTCAAGCTTCATATTCCTCGCATGAATATCAAGTCTTCACGGATACACCAATTTCTTCACTTTCAAAGTCTTCAGAAAGTCTTCAGAATATCAAAGTCTTCAGTTGAAGAACTTCATTTTTAGGGGTCGACTTTCTCTGTAAATATCAAACTCCTCATAGACTTATAGACCTGTGTATACTCACAAACGCATTAGTCCCTTAACCTATAAGTCTTCAATACACCAAAATCACTAAGGGGCACTAGATGCACTTACAATCTCCCCCTTTTTGGTGATTGATGACAACATAGGTTAAGTTTTCAACGGGGATAAACATATGAAGTGTATACACTGATATTGAGGAATTTGATTACAAGATATAGTAGAACTCCCCCTGAAGATGTGCATAGTGAGGAATTTGCTTTTGAAGCAATGCACACTTGAAGAGTTAAATCATGGAGATCTCCCCCTATATCTTGTAATTCATACACGCATTTGATATATAATATGAAGAATTTGAAATGCATGATGAAATATGGTGCCTGATGAGATTCAGCATGCGTGCAATGTCATTAACGAGGAATAAGCATGCAAAGCATAATGCAACAAAAGTATCAGCGCACCATCGGGTTTAAGATTACAACTCGATCCAAATAAAAGTTTCTGAAGAACGAGAGTTGTAACTTAAAAAACGCCCTTAATATAAACCCGCTTGAAGACTAACTCAGATTTCTCCCCCTTTGTCATCAAATGACCAAAAGGATCGAAACTGAGGACTAACGCCCCTGAAGAATATCAAGTTGATGGAGGAGCGCCAGCGTTGTTGGGGTTGTTTGTTGTAGCAGGGCCTGCCGCAGTGTCGTCCAAATCTTCATACTCATCAGTCTCGCGTGATGAAGAATAGGAGCTGGCCACCAAGGAAGGAACTTTGACCTTCTTGAATTTCTTCGGTGGAGGTGCAGACCAGTCAAATTCTTCCTTGAGACCCATTTTCTTCAGATCTGCAGCGCTGTAGACATGAGAGAGAACAACCCAGGTACGGTTGAAGGTTTCATGGAGGTAGTATTGGTTTTTCTTCACTGCATTGTGTGTTGAGGTCATGTTGTGAAGAATTGAACCAAACTGACGCTTTACCCAGTTATGATTGCGATTAACCTTCTGATGAAGACTGAGGAGTAACTCATGATCAGTCATCACCCTGGGAGCTGTGGCTTGAGGATTTTGCTTGGCTGAGGTATTTGCGGCAGAGTCATGTGTGGCAGAATCGTCATTGGTAGAGTAAGATGCAGCCTTGCGAAATTGACCATCCAATGGACGAATGCCTTCATCGATCACAGCAGTGGCCTTGCCTTTATCATCAGCTGATGAAACTGTCCGTTTGAGGACTTCAATGGGAGGCAAGTAGCTACCGTGGTTCAGAGTGTCAGCTTTGTAATTCAGTGAAGATCTTGCCCTGATGAATCTCATAATCCAAGGAGCATAGGGCTTCAGCTCGAATGGTGACATAGCAATATTGGCCAGAGTCCTCATGAAGAAATCATGGAAGTTGACTGGAACGCCATGAATGATGTTGAAGAGCATATTCTTCATGATGCCAACGACTTATTCATCATTTGAGTCGTGGCCTTTGATAGGACTCATTGTCTTCGTCAGAATTCGATAGACAGTCCGAGGCACATAGAGTAATTCCTTGACGAGGAATTTGGTTCGTGGGGCCTGCCTTGGCTTCAAAGGCTTCATCAGTGCTTGCATATAGTGATCTAACAGTTCTGGTTCATTGTAGATGCAACGAGCACCATCAAGTGGAGGACTGAGAGGAAAGACACGAAGAAATTCAGTTGCTGGTGCCTTGTAGTGAGTGTTTTCAGATATCCAGTCCAACACCCATGAGTTCACGTCATCAGCGTCTCCGGTGATGTGCAAAGTTGCATAGAATTGAAGAATGAGTTCTTCATTCCAGTCACAGATATCAATGCAGAAATTCAGAAGTCCTGCGTCGTGAAGAACACTGAGGACTGGCTCAAAGCCGGGCAGAGATTCCATGTCCACATGAGGAATATGTGCATGATCGAAGACTTTGTCTTTGGCGAAAAGCACTGAGGAATAGAAATTGGCTTGGCTGGCAGTCCAGAAACGCCTCTTCCTTATGCGAGCAGAATCATATGGATTATAGTCTGTGAAGAATACGTGCTCGGCAAAGAAAGCTCTAGCCTTGAACTTTTGTTTGCTTGAGAACGGATCCTTTGGCTTTGGCAGAGGGGTGTCAGTGAGTTGCATTACTACCTCAGGAATCACGAGCTCAGGTTCTTCAGGCTGAGGAATTTCTTGTTCCTCAATAGGTGCAGTCTGAGGAGCAGCAGCAGCAGGTTCATCAGCACTAGTGGCTGGAATTTCTTCATGGAAAGATGTCGTGGGATGAGTTTCTTCAGAGCCCATTTGAACTGTTGGTGCAGGGGACTGAGGTATCTGTTGGAGTGGGGTGAAGAGTGGAGAATTTGGATGCTGACTTTCCCAAAAGTCATCGTTCATCACAGGTGTGGTGCAGCCAATATCCACATCTTCATCTTCAATTTCCTCAACACCAGCCTCTTCAGCTGTGAACTGAGGCATAGGTGAGGAAATGATTGACGTTGAAGGGATTGCGTCCACTTCAATTTCTTCATCAATCTGCTCTGACGAAGCAGCAGAATGATTTTCTTCATCAGATCCGCTTGGGATCTTATAGTCTTCTCCAAAAGGAACAAGGTCCTTTGATGGCATGGAGGAAATCGGAACAACATCAATTGGATTTTCGAGTGAGCTGGTCATTGGCTTCATTTTCTTCGCAGCCGAAGAATTTGACGCAGCTGATGCCTTCCTTTTCTTCACTGCAGCTCGCTCTGCAGCCTTGGTCTTCTTCACATCGAATGCACATGGAAGAATTGGAGTTGGTGTAGGCGCAGATGGAGCTGAGGAATCTGGTTGATTTTCTTCAGGCGCAACTGATGCAGTTGCCCTGATCACTTCAGTTTCTTCAGGCGCACCACTAGTGGATGCCCTGGCAATTTCTTCAGCGGCTGGAATTTCTTCACCAGCCCTGGAACAAGCTTGTTCATCAGCAGGCTGAAAGTCATCAGCGGTGCTGGCATGTTCTTCAGCAGGCTGAGTAGAGTCTGCAGCCTGAAGATTTTCTTGTTGCGATGGGGCTGCAACATTCGTGAATTTCTTCGTCAGATTAACGAATCTCACTTTAGCTCCCAGCCAATCAGCATAGTAAGCATCAAAGTGTTTGCTGAGGGCTTGAATTTCAGATTGAGCCTGGAGAAGTTCCTCAGGTGTCATTCTGACAACGTTTTTCTTCAGGAGCTTCTCCTTTCTGTATTGAGATTTCTTGATCTCTCTTGCCTTCTCAAACTTCCATTTCTCTTCAGTGATGAAATGGGACAACATATGATTCTGTCCAGGAGTCAGATGAAAATCAGGCATTGGTGTGTTCGGATCCTTGTGCCAGAGATCAATGTAATCGATGATTTTCCTTGGATCCAACAGCAGTGGCACAAATGTGCCTTTGGCTCTAGCGGCCTTCACCTGTCTGTCTCTGATGATTTCTGCAAGTTCTTCATCAGACGCTTCATCATCAGAAGGCACATGGAATACAACCTGTTTCTTCTTTGGACTTGGCCGAGGACCTCGTCCAGCTGTTGCTTTTGGTCTTCATCAGTGTCGGGCCAGATGATGAAATTGGTGCAGCTGAGGAACTTGCGGAAACACCAGATGCAATCGAGAAACCAGCAGTCCTTTGACATGTAGCCAGATGCACATGAGCTGAGGACTTTGAAGGAGCTGTTGAGGACTTTGGTGGAGCTGAGGCTTACGAGCAGGCTTCTTTGGCATGGATTTCCTCGGGTTGACCGAGGCCTCAGCAGTAGTAGCAGTGCCAGAATCCTCATTGAATTCTTCACTGCCTCCTTGGCCTGTCTTGCCAATTTTGCTTGGCGCTTAGCCCATTCTTCAGGAAAGTCCTCACCACGTTTGATGCTTGTGGGGTCAGCTACTTGGCCAGGTGCCAATGGAGCTCTTGGGCATGGAGGATTGAGGGCGAATTTCTTCATGTACTTTGGAGTCACATATCTGTATTCCCTCCATTCCCTTGCCCATCTCCGTTCAATCTTCTGAATGCGCACCTTGGGCTGATTTTTATTTTCTTTGCCAAATTTTGCTTCATTAGGTGTGCAATAGTCAGCATAAATTTCCTCAGGGATTTCAAAAGCAGTCATAACTTCAGGTTTCTTTCCTCCTTTCTGCGGCTTCTTACCGTCTGCCATATTCTTCAGTTGAGGAATTTGAACAATCGAGTTTTCTGAAGAAGTATGCAGTTTTTCTTCGAGGAATGCTGCAAATGAGTTAAGTTGATGAGAACCTAGTGATTCAGCAACAGACATGAGTACCTGTGAACAGAGTACAGGTGCGAGGAATTTGGAGAGGTCATATGCGTTCTCAGAAGGTTTTTCGAAAAGAACAAGTTTTGAGGAATTTGACCAGATGAGCCTTGAGGAATTTCACTAGGCGTTCTTTGTCCTAGGTTCCAGAGTTGTACAGATTGAAAATCCACACAATTAAGGAATCTTGAAGAAAAATGATGCTTAGAAAAAACTAATCAAGAGCATATAACGTGTGAGGTGTTCATGTGTGTGAAGATTTGAAGAATAAACACCTTTGAAGATTTTCAGGAAAGCTTGAGAATCAAGGCGAGTAATAAAAGTAACTTTTAATTACCCGAAGTGAAGAACACGACGAACTGAGAAGAACAGATGGGAAGTTCGTCAGGTTAGATCTTCCTTGCCCTAACTCGGCGGAGGAAGACAACTACGGCGGCGGCGGAGTGAAGATTTCCGCGGTCGGCGCGAGTACGACGGCGACGAGGTCGAGGCAGTGAAGCTCTTCCTCACCGGCGACGATGGAGTAGCGGCGGTGCTAGGGTTTGAGGAGCTCGAGCGAGAGAGAGAACGGTCGAGCGTAGTAAATGAAGTGAGGAAGGGGAGAGGGGTATTTATAGACATGGTGAAAAACTGTTCGCCCGAAGATTTAGGACGAACGTGCCCCTGCCCTTTCTCCTTCACGCGACAGGTGTCACCCACGCACTGTGTAGTGGAGATCGTGTACGATCGTGGGTGAATAGAATAATGCATCGTGGGATGCGGAACAGTTTGTGCGGCGAAACCGAAAATTTGGATAAGATTTGTTTTAAAGTTTCGTTCGCAATTTCTTCAGCTGACAAGGACACAATGAAGATTTTGAACGAGTTTCAAATAGAACGCACATGAAGAATTTGTGAATATATTGGGTTGAGTATAGCATAGAGGGGGAAGGGTCCAATCACATTCACTTAGCAGAAGAAGCAACTTGAAGAATTAGCTATAAGTGAATGCTGTAGAGGACATAAACTTATATATATATATATATATATATATATATATATATATATATATATATATATATATATATAGCCAATGAAGAAAAACGAAGGAAACAGTGAAGATTTTGAAAAGTTGAAGAATTTGAAAAACTGAAGAATTTCAAAACTGAGGAAAAACTCAAATTGAAGATTTTCAACTTTTTGTGGTGGCGTGACCCACCGTATAAGAATGATGATTTCAGACACCGCGTACAATTGTCGTAGGGTTCTGAGAATCAAATTCTTCATTAATTTCTTCACACTTAGAGTGTTATTCTTCATTGATTGAAGAAAAACGTTTCTTCATGTGTTGCACATCTAAGTCATCAATTTTGCATAAGTGTTAGGATGTGTGTCCTTTTCAAAGAACATTCGAAGATTCTAAGATATTTAGCTCACACCGCAACTTGCTAAATCTCTTCTCATCCAAGGGCTTAGTGAAGATATCAGCTAGCTGTTCTTCAGTATTCACGTGCTCGATGGAGATGTCGCCCTTCAACACATGATCACGAAGAAAATGATGACGAATTTGAATGTGCTTAGTCTTCGAGTGCTGAACTGGGTTGTGAGCAATCTTGATGGCACTCTCATTGTCGCAGAGGAGAGTCACATTCTTCACGTTGATGCCATAGTCCTTGAGTGTTTGCTTCATCCAAAGCAGTTGAGCACAGCAAGAGCCAGCAGCAATGTATTCAGCTTCCGCAGTGGACAGTGATACGCAGTTCTATTTCTTCGAGGACCAACAGACCAAAGATCGTCCGAGGAAATGATAAGTGCCAGAAGTTGACTTGCGGTCCACACGATCACCAGCATAGTTAGAGTCAGAATATCCAATGAGATCAAAAGCAGAGCCCTTGGGGTACCATAATCCTAGTGTTGGTGTGTGAGCTAGATATCGAAGAATATGCTTCACAGCCTTATGGTGTGATTCCTTCGGTGCAGCTTGAAATCGGGCACACATGCAAACACTAAGCATTATATATGGCCTAGATGCACATAAGTACAGTAAAGAACCAATCATGGAGTGGTATACCTTGTGATCGAAGTCAATACCATTTTCATCAGTGCATAGATGGCCATTTGTGGGCATAGGAATTTTGACACCTTTGCAATCTTGCATGCTGAATTTCCTCAGTACATCTTTGAGGTATTTCTCCTGAGATATGAATATGCCATTGCGCTGCTGACGAATTTGAAGACCTAAGAAGAATTTCAACTCTCCCATCATAGACATTTGATATTCTTCACTCATCATATATGCAAATTCATCACTATAACGTTGGTTAGTACAGCCAAAGATAATATCATCAACATATATTTGGCACACAAACAGTTCACCATCATAAGATTTAGTAAAGAGAGTAGGGTCAAGTGAACCGGGTGTGAAGCCATTCTTCACGAAGAATTCCTTCAATGTATCATACCACGCTCGAGGGGCTTGCTTGAGGCCATAGAGGGCCTTATTAAGTCTGAAGACTTTGTCAGGATTCTTTGGATCTTCAAAACCTGGGGGTTGAGCAACATATACTTCTTCCTCAAGCTTACCATTGAGGAATGCACTTTTCACATCCATTTGATATAAGATGATATCATGATGGTTAGCATAAGCAAGTAATATGCGAATAGCCTCAAGTCTAGCAACAGGTGCAAAAGTTTCATCGAAATCAATTCCTTCAACCTGTGTGTAGCCTTGAGCTACCAGTCGTGCCTTATTCCTCACCACAAGGCCATTTTCATCTTGCTTGCCGCGGTAGATCCACTTTGTTGCAATGATATTATGCTTGCAAGGATCTGGACGTTTGACTAGTTCCCAGACATTGTTGAGCTCGAACTGATGTAATTCTTCTTGCATAGCCTGAATCCACTCCGGCTCCAGAAATGCTTCATCTACCTTAGTGGGCTCTGTGATAGAGACAAATGCATAGTGCCCACAAAATTTATATAAATGTGAAGCTTTTGAGCGTGTGAGAGGACCTGGCGCTTCAATGTCATCGATGATCTTGTCAACTTGTATTTCTTTTGCAACGCGGGGATGAGCTGACTGTCGCTGAGGAATTTGATCAGCATTTTCTTTAGCACCATTTTCTTCAGCATTATCTTCAGGTGCATCAGCTTGACGTTCTTCACGTACTGGAACGAATTCTTCAGCAAATTCTTCAGTAGGAATGACATCCTCAGTTGCCTTGAACTTGATAGAATCCTCAAGTGCTGGTTCATCTAACACAGAAGGTAGGTGCTCTCTTTGCGAGCCATTAGTTTCATCGAACCGCACATCTACAGTTTCAACAACCTTGTGAAGAGCATTGTTGAAGACTTTTTAGGTGTGCGAGTCCTTTCCGTAACCAAGCATAAAACCTTCATGTGCTTTCGGTGCAAATTTAGAATTGTGGTGAGGATCTCTAATCCAACATTTTGCACCGAAGACTTTGAAATAACTCACATTGGGTTTCTTGTCAGTGAGGAGTTCATAGGCCGTCTTCTTGAAGAATTTGTGAAGATATACTCTGTTGATGATGTGGCATGCAGTATCAATTGCATCAATCCAAAAATGATGAGGTGTTTTGTATTCATCAAGCATAGTGCGAGCCATCTCAACAAGAGTTCTGTTCTTGCGCTCCATGACGCCATTTTGCTGAGGAGTATAGGGAGAAGATAACTCATGAGTAATACCAAGTTCATCAAGATAGTCATCAAGACCGGAATTCTTGAATTCAGTTCCATTGTCACTCCTGATGTGCTTGATCTTCACACCAAAGTTGGTTGAAGCCCTCGAAGAGAATCGTTTGAAGACTTCCTGCACTTCATGTTTGTAAGTAACAATGTGTACCCATGTATATCGAGAGTAATCATCAACAATGACAAAACCATATAGAGATGCAGCATTAGTGACTGCTGAGTAATGATTAGGTCCGAAGAGGTCCATGTGAAGCAATTCGAATGGACGAGTAGTGGTCATGATAGTCTTTGCTGGATGCTTGGCCTTGGTCATTTTTACAGCTTCACAGGCTCCGCATAAGTGATCCTTGAGGAATTTGACATTCTCAATGCCAATGACATGCTTCTTCTTCGCAAGCGTGTGCAAATTCCTCATGCCTGCGTGACCAAGTCGTTGATGCCATAGCCAGCCTTCTGAAGCTTTTGCAAGTAGACACACGGCTGGTTGTGGTCCTGTAGAGAAATCAACAATATACAAGTCCCCTCTCCTAAAGCCTTCGGAGACTTTGGAATTGTCAGCTTCCATAATCACAACACAGTGATACTTGCCAAAGACAACAACCATATCAAGATCACAAAGCATTGAGACTGACATGAGGTTGTATCCTAAGGACTCAACAAGCATGACTTTGTCCATGTGTTTATCCTTAGAGATCGCAACCTTACCAAGACCCAATACCTGACTTTTGCCTTTGTCAGCAAAGATGATGTGCTTCAGATGTGACGGTGATAAGGGAGCATCCATCAAAAGATTTTTATCACCAGTCATGTGATTTGTACATCCACTATCGAGGACCCACTCAGTGGTTTTGGGTTGATCATCCTGCAGATGAATTAGTGTAACTTACAATCTCATATGCTTCATCAATGAAGAATATGATATCAAGTTCATCAGATGAATTTCATCAAGCAGTAAGCAGATATAGCAGTATGAGGACGTGTGAAATGAAAGTTCATTTCATCATGAGTAGCCTGCGTCCTTTTAGGCAAATTCGTCAGGTCCCCAGCAAATTCTTCAGACGTTAAAGCACGTCTGGAGACCTGACCCTGCAGAAGAGATTAGTTCTTTTTCTTCACCACCCACATCTGAAGTGGTGGCAAAGAGTTCATCACTCTGCAAGCACCATAAGAGAACGGTGGCATAGAGGCCAAACCATTTCGTTTCACATAAGAGGGGTTAGAGTAAGCATATGAATAAGCAGAGAAATTCTTCGAGGACTTATGAACATAATGATTTGAAGAATAATGTGCATATTCATAGCCCTTAGCTCTACCCTGCGAAACAGAGTTGTTAGCACGATGATAATCATATGAGGACTTTGATCCATTTGAGGAATTTGATCCACGTGAGGAAATTGGTCCATATGAGGACTTGGATCCATATGAAGAATTAGGTCCATATGAAGAGTTTGATCTGGGGTTCCTGTTCTTCACAGGTGGTGTCATGAGGACATTCACCTGAAGACTTTCAACATAACTTTTGGGAACCCAAATTTTCTTCATAGCGGAACCGTTCCTGCAGTTAGTCCCAACATATCTAGCAAATACTTCACCATTCTGATTTTTGAACAGTTTATAGTTGGAGTCAAATGACTCATCAGAAGAATGAGAA
The DNA here is from genome assembly GCF_002162155.2 of Triticum dicoccoides. Taxonomy (NCBI): domain Eukaryota; kingdom Viridiplantae; phylum Streptophyta; class Magnoliopsida; order Poales; family Poaceae; genus Triticum; species Triticum dicoccoides. The sequence continues at coordinate 618,004,401 of NC_041387.1, read as the reverse complement.
GATTCACATGTAAAGCCAGATAAGTTAGATGGATCAACTGGAGGTCCCTTTGCAACAATCCATGAGGTTTTGGGGTACTGCTCAGGCTTCCAATATGTTCCATCAGCATTGAGTTTCCTCTCAAAAGCAATACCCTCTTTCCTAGGGTTTCTGTTGAGGATCTATTTTTTGAGTACATCACAAAGAATCTGATGCCCTTTGAGGCTTTTGTACATGCCTGTTGTGTACAATTCCTTCAGCCCTACATCGTCAGTGATACTAGCAATGTCCTCAGATGAGGAATTAGTGATAGCAGAGGCAGGTGAAGAATTTGTAACAGTTGAAGCATTTGAACATTCAGGTGAGGAATTAGCAGATTCATGTTCAATGCACTTTAAGCATGGAGGAACAAATTCTTCCTGAGAAGCGCTGATTTGTTGAGCTAGTAATGAATCGCGCTCCTTCTGAAGATCTTCATAACTCACTCTTAGCTTCTCAAGGTCTTGCTTTCTTTGAAGAAATTCATAAGAAAGTTTCTCATGATCAGGTAAGAGAGTGTTATGATGACTTTGAAGGTTATCAAACCTAGATTGAAGTCTCTGAAGATTTTCAGTCAGGGCTTTAGTGCAATCCATTTCTTCACCCAACATATCATCACTTTTGTCTAGCATGTTTTGAACCTTTTCAAAAGCCCTTTGTTGTTTTACAGCAATCTTAGCAAGTTTAGAGTAGCTGGGCTTGAGATTATCATCAGATTCATTTTCACTTGATTCAGAGGAGGTGTATTTGAGTACCTTTGCACCTTTTGCCATGAAGCAATAGGTGGGAGCGTAGTCATCATTATCTTCATTAGGCTTGTCGTTGGGGTCGGTTTCTTCAGTGTTGAAGATGGACTTGCTAACGAAAGCAGTAGCGAAGGCCAGACTCGCCACACTGGATTCAGATTCTTCAGACTCCTCCTCTTCCTCATTTTCCTCAGATTTAGCTTCAGAGTCCATTTCCTTGCCAATGAATGCTCGAGCCTTCTTGGAGCTGCTCTTCTTGTGAGATGAAGACTTCGAGGATTTTGATGATGAAGATTTTGACGATTTCTTCTTCTTCTTCGCATCATCAGAACTGTAATCCTTGTATTTCTTCTTCTTCAATTCCTTTTCCCACTGAGGACAATCTTGAATATAATGACCAGGTTTCTTGCATTTGTGGCACAGCCTTCTCTTATAGTCACTTGATGAGGAATCGCTGCTTCTTGAGGATTTTCCAAAGCGACCATGCCTTGAGAACTTCTGGAATTTCTTCACGAGCAGTGCTAGCTCCTGGCTCAATTCTTCAGGATCACCAAGGCTACTACCAGAATCCTCACATTCAGACTCAGACACAACCTTGGCCTTCAGGGCACGTGGTTTGCCATAGCACGAACCATAGAGATCTCTCTTTTGAGCAGGCTGGAACTCGTGAGAATTTAGCCTTTCGAGGATATCGGCAGGATCAAGAGACTTGTAGTCAGCCCGTTCTTGTATCATCAGACCCAGAGTATCAAATGAGGAATCAAGTGATCTCAACAGTTTCTTCACCACCTCATGGTCAGTGATGTCAGTGGCACCGAGGGCTTGAAGCTCATTTGAGATGTCAGTGAGGCGATCAAAGGTTTGTTGGACATTTTCATTGTCGAGTCTTTTGAAGCGGTTGAAGAGATTCCGAAGAACATCAACTCGAGAGTCACGCTGAGTTGAGACTCCTTCATTCACTTTGGACATCCTATCCCAGATAAGCTTAGCAGTTTCTAAAGCACTCACTCTTCCATACTGTCCTTTACTCAGATGGCCACATATGATATTCTTCGCTTGAGAATCGAGTTGCTTGAATCTCTTCACATCGGTAGCGTTCAGTGAGGGTGTGACAGAGGGAACACCATTTTCCACAACATACCAGAGATCGTTGTCAATTGCCTCGAGATGCATTCACATCTTGTTTTTCCAGTAGGGGTAGTCCGTCCCGTCAAAGGTAGGACACCCAGCCGAGACCTTGATCATACCTGCGGTCGACATAACTGAAACTCCAGGCGGTTAAACCAAAATCACACAGAACAAGGGAGTACCTTGCTCTGATACCAATTGAAAGTGCGTTATGTCGACTAGAGGGGGGTGAATAGGTGATTTTTATGAATTCTTCACTGAGGAATTTGCCGGTGAGGAAATTCCTTAGCGAAGAACTATTAGCAGCTGAATAAGTACTCAGAAGTAAGCATAACAGAATACAAGCATGGTCATCATGATGAAATGAAGACTAGCACAGAGTACAGAAAGCGTAATCACAGGATAAGACAAGATGAAGACAAACAAACTGAAGAAATTGAACTGAGGAAATTGAGAAAGTCTTCAGTCAAAGTCTTCAAACACAGATATGAACAAACACTCAACACAGTAATGAGGAAATGAAAGGGTTGAGGAAATAGAACCAGTTAGGTTGGTGAAGACAATGATTTGGTAGACCAGTTCCAACTGTTGTCTCAGTTGTACGTCTGGTTGGAGCGGCTGAGTATTTAAACTCGAGGACACGCAGTCCCGGACACCCAGTCTCTGAGCATGCAGCTCAGGACATCCAGTCCTCACCGTATTCTCCTTGAACTAAGATCACGCAGATCTCGTCCAATCACTCGTGGTAAGTCTTCAGGCGACTTCCAAATCTTCACAGACTTGGTCACTCGGCAATCCACAATTCCTCTTGGATGCTCTAGACCTTGACGCCTAACCGTCTGGAAGAAGCACAGTCTTCAAAGGTAACAAGCGTCGGATCCACGCAGGATTAATTTCTTCAGTGATGCTCAATCACTTTGGGTTTGGAGGTGTTTGGGTTTTTTGGGATTTTCCTCACTCAATAATTTTCGCTCAAAGTCCTCGGAGGATGGGTTGCTCTCAAATGACAAGTGTCAAGTTCTCTCGGAGCAGCCAACCAGCTAGTGGTTGTAGGGGGCGGCTATTTATAGCCTAGGGAGCAGCCCGACATGATAAGACATAAATGCCCCTCAATGATATGACCGTTAGGTGGATAAGATATTTTGGGACAGCTGGCGCGCAACACAGCAATGGTCGGAAATTTGACTCTCAAATTCCTCAGGGCTATCATGTTCCTCACTGTGTAGGCAATCCGCACTGGCGAATTCCTAACTCCTCAGTCAGAGCAAATTCATCAGCGACCAGAAGAACTTCGTCTCTGTCACTGAAGAAAGTGACTGAACTGTATGAGATTTCCAAAGGCTTCACTCGAAGGGATTGGTAGGTGTAGGATTTTGAGTTGAGCATCACATGGAAATTTTTCCTTAGTATTTCCTCGACCCCCTTTAACAGTACGGTGTTTCCTATGACTCAAGAAAGAGAAAAACAAAACTATGAAAACGGAAGTCTTCAAGCTTCATATTCCTCGCATGAATATCAAGTCTTCACGGATACACCAATTTCTTCACTTTCAAAGTCTTCAGAATATCAAAGTCTTCAGTTGAAGAACTTCATTTTTAGGGGTCGACTTTCTCTGTAAATATCAAACTCCTCATAGACTTATAGACCTGTGTATACTCACAAACGCATTAGTCCCTTAACCTATAAGTCTTCAATACACCAAAATCACTAAGGGGCACTAGATGCACTTACA
>NC_041387.1:617976858-618000345 GCF_002162155.2 Triticum dicoccoides | reverse complement strand
AGAAAATCAGAGTAATTCATGGAGTAACAAGCCTGCTAATATCTTTGGGAGAGATGGACCATGGAAGGAAGAGCATCAGGGAGAGATTTTGGAAAGGGGGGGGGGGGCAGACTAAAGAGGGCAGCAAAATGATAACAGGAGGGACAAATAGATTGATGTGCAACAAATGCAAGGACACCAGACATGCTACAAAAGACTGCAAGCTTGATCACTGTGCTGTATGCGGGAAAAGAAACCATGTTACTGATGATTGCACTTGGCCGAGGCAAATGAAACCTTTCCCAAAGTTTTTAGAATATGCTGCTAGAGGTCTATGAGTGCTGTTAGTGCAAAGTTCTAAGGATATCTCAGATTTTGAGAACCCTAATTCAATGGCTCTGGTGAATGAAACTCAACTACTGGAAGGGTTCAATTATATGTTTAGTTGGAGCTGGCAGTGGAGATGTAAGAAACAAGGGAGTAATGCCTTTCTATGAGATTTCCCAATAAAAGCAGATTAATGGAGCTGATCAACTGTGATAACTTTAAATTGATGGGTACTGGAGCTGTGATAAATATCAGAAAATGGGCCTTTGACTCACAAGTAGTTGGCAAGCTTCACACAGCTTGGGTTACCTTTGAGAAGGTGCCAGAGTGCTTTAGACACTTCTTTGGCATGTGTGAGGTAGCTGCATCTCTTGGGCCAGTGCTGGAAATTGACATGGACACAACAACCCATGAGAAAATCAGGGCAAAGGTGGGAGTGAGGGACTTTGAGAAGATACCAGGATATACTGAAATCACTGATAGAGATTTGAATATATACAGAGTGATGCCTAAATTGGAGAAAGTAGTGGAGATGGGCTGGTATGGTGAACATAAAAGACAACACCTGGATGAAGCTGGCATGGACTGTGTGGGAGATGAAGTGGGAAAGAGACAGAAAAGCAGTGATGCTGGAGACAATAGCAGTGAAAATGTGACCCTGGGTAGTCTAAGCTTGGTTCAATTTGAAGAATTCAAAAAAATAAGTGAGGCAATCTTGTTGGCCCAACAGGAACACAATAAAGAGAGAGAAGCTAGGAAAAAAGTGGAGTCTGACTTGGGAATGGTCATGAGAAAGATGCAAGAAATTGAAGAGGAGAATGCAAGACAAAAGGTTATCAAAACTCAAGATGAGAAGAAGATCTAGGAAACGGAGAAGGAAAAGCACTACAAGAAATATGTCAACTAGTGACCTTCTGTCAGTGACCCTGGAAGAATTGGTCATAGATCTATGACCATTTCAGATCAATTGGTCAAAAGCTGTTCGGGGGGCTCCAAACCCTAATCCATTGCGACCATTTTGGTCAGAAAGGTCGTAATTTCCTTATACGAAATGGTCACAAAGCAAACAGTGCTAGTTCGCTACCTTATTTCTAGTTGTTAATGACCAATATAGATGGTCATAGCCTTGTAGATTGTGGTGGGTTGTGATGACTAGGCGCCATCTCATCAGTTTTGCCTATGTGTCATTGTCCATGTGGCAGTTTTTGCCCTAGGTTGTGAAGCAACCTATATTTCTGTTATTCCCAAAATTCCCAAAAAAATCTCATAAATGTTTTGGATCATATCTTCATCAAATATGTCAAAACCATTCCTTGCCTAGTTCAAAAATAATTCGAAAATATTCATTTTCCTATTCTGTTTAGAACAGCACTTTGTGAAGGAAGTACCACTTTGGCATGTCCAAATAGTATCCATTTTCTACAGTGCTTTCCTATGCCCAAATAACCATCCTCCACCAAATGCCAGCTCAATCCATTCATTATTTTGAGCCGAGCTTCAACATTCGTATTTATGTCCAGTGTGGTACTTTGTAAAGCAAGTACCACCTAGGATCCTCCTTTTTAGGTGAAAATTTGTGAAGACGGTCTTCTTAGTAACTGATCATCCTCAGCCAAAACTCACGCCCATTAGCCATGTGCATTTCCCGTACCGCAAATCAAACACTTGGCTGCTTATTCATGTTTGAGCATCGATCGGTCTCCTCATGAGAATCTTATGTTGTGATTTTCTTCCTAGCACCTACCTGGGGAGTGCCCAACCCACTAGACATACCTAGGCCGCCCAGAACACATGGCAACGCCACGGTCACGCGGTGACCACACGGCGGGCATGCGAGTTTACGCGCTCTAGAGTTGGGGCCCTCGGCCACCGCCCAAACCTCGACGTATCGCCACCAAACCATGTATTTATGATTAAATAGGTACTTATGTAACTATAAATGATTTTTGGAAAAAATAAATAGCAAACTATGAGGCAGCTGCAGTTCAAATTTGACCCGCTTCCAACTGAATCGGTGGGAATTTGTCTTTTTCACCAGAGGTGGATCAAAACTTTTGACACCCAACCATTTTGTAAATTGTGCATTAAATATGGCCTAGTATTTTATAAAAATTATTTGGTACAATTTTGCAACAAATATATGGTAGGTCCTTCACAAAAAAACCTCATTTCGGGCACTCGGAAAATGGAAAATGAATTTTCCGTGCAAAGAAAATGAAAACTCCCTTTGACAACATTGTTTGTAGTTCCAAGATGCACCCTTGTGCACAATATGAGATCATGTGAACAAACTATGCCATGAATGTGGCCATGAGATTGAGCGTTTGGGTTGAAATCCATGAATCTTCACACATGATAGCTCATTTCTGAGAACACTTTTCTAAAATAATTTCTGTATTACAAGTTTATTATTTTTCCTGTCACATATAATGACACAATGCGAAGGTTTTCCAATTTTTTTATTTTTTTTATTTTTTATGCCCGTTTCAAAATGCGGTCAAAACGGCGGGCTTGACCATTCCTAGCTAGTGGTTGAATCTTGGAAATTTTTGATGTTTCTTTGATTAAATAGGTACTTATGTACCTAGAAATGAATTTTGGAAAAAATAAATAACAAACTATGAGGCAGCTGCAGTTCAAATTTGACCCGCTTCCAACTGAATCGACGAGAATTTGTCTTTTTCACCAGAGGTGGATAAAATTTTTTGACACCCAACCATTTTGTCAATTGTGCATTAAATATGGCCTAGTATTTTATAAAAATGATTTGGTACAATTTTGCAACAAATATATGGTAGGTCCTTCACAAAAAAACCTCATTTCAGGCACTCGAAAAATGGAAAATGAATTTTCCGTGCAAAGAAAATGAAAACTCCCTTTGGCAACATTGTTTGTAATTCCAAGATGCACCCTTGTGTACAATATGAGATCATTTGAACAAACTATGACATGAATGTGGCCATGAGATTGAGCGTTTGGGTTGAAATCCATGAATCTTCACACACGATAGCTCATTTCTGAGAACACTTTTCTAAAATAATTTCCGTATTACAAGTTTATTATTTTTCCTGGAAACTTGGTCACATATAATGACACAATGCGAAGGTTTTCCATTTTTTTGATTTTTTTTGAATTTTTTATGCCCGTATGAAAATGCGGTCAAAACGGCGGGCTCGACCGTTCCTAGCTAGTGGTTGAATCTTGGAATTTTTTTGGTGTTTCTCTGATTAAATAGGTACTTATGTACCTAGAAATGATTTTTTGGAAAAAATAAATAGCAAACTATGAGGCAGCTGTAGTTCAAATTTGACCAGCTTCCGGCTGAATCGGCGGAAATTTGTCTTTTTCACGAGAGGTGGATTAAAAGTTTTGACACCCAACCATTTGGTTATTTGTACATTAAATATGGTCTAGTATTTTACAAAAATGATTTGATACAATTTTGCAACAAATATTTGGTATGTTCTTCACAAAAAAACTCATTTTGAGCACTCGAAAAATGAAAAATGAATTTTCGTGCAAAGAAAATGAAAAGTTCCTTATTACTATTTTGTTATTTTTTTTCTAAAAACTAGGTCACATTTGATGACATTATGAGAAGGTTTTCCATTTGTTTTATTTTTTTCCAATTTATCAGGTCAAGTAAATAGCTAAGATGATGTAACATTTTATTTTTAAATTTATCACGACCAATTCAATTGGTCATAATATTGTATTGCGTTCTGATTGGTCCGTGGACAGGGCACACGGATCATGCACAAAACACCATTGGATCCTCCCGGATCCAACGGTAGCCGTCGTTCCTTGCCTCCCCGCCTGAGACGAAACCCTAGCCTCCTTTCTTTCATCCACCCCCGCCTCCTTTCTTTCTTTCGTTCTCTCCCTCCTCCTCTCCCCCGATCCAGATCCCCCTCATCCCTCTCGTCGTCCTCGGGGGCAGCATCTGGCTGAGCCACCGGGCCGCCGCCACTGACTGCGAGCGGTTCCTGGAGCGGCCGGTCATCGCGCTGGAGGCGCTGCTCCTGCCGCGTTTTCATCGTCTTCTCCTTCGTCGTCACCAACCACGTCCGGACCTCCCTCAAAGGCGAATCGGTGATGAGTTCCACCGGAGGCGTCACCGGCCGCGGCAAGGCGAAGGCGACCAAGTCGGTGTCGCGGTCGTCCAAGGCCGGGCTCCAGTTCCCCGTCGGCCGCATCGCGCGCTACCTCAAGGCAGGCAAGTACGCCGAGCGCGACGCCGGCTTCCTTGTCTCTACTTCCCCTTCCCCAGCCCCGATCCTCTCTCTACTTCCTTGTCTGATCCCCTTTATTGGGTTGGATTTGAACTGGATCAGGATCTGCCAATGAGGAGGAGGACGACCAGGATCTGCGTCCCACTGCCTCCCACTTCAACGCCGACCGCCTCCTCGCGTGTTCCACCGGCTCAGTCCGCTGCTCCGGCCGCCCCCCTCTGTTTGCCCGCCGGCGGAGGGTTAGGCGCTTGTTTTTCCGGCGAGCATGCTCTGGGGCGTGTGGAGAAAGGGGAAGGGGAAGGAGTATGGCGGGGAAGGGGAAGGCGGAGGAGGTGTACGTGGCGTCGATCGACCAGGGCACCACCAGCACCAGGTTCATCATCTACGACCGCCACGCCAGCCCCGTCGCCTCCCACCACCTCGAGTTCAAGCAGCACTACCCGGAGGCCGGGTAAGCCAATTTCATCATCTGATCCGTTCCGTGTGCCCGTGGAATTTTTGGGGGGCTCTTCGGTTGGTAGACCCGGATGGGACTATGGAATTGTTAGTTAGTTAGTTAGTTAGTTATAAGCTGCCGCGCCTTTTGTGGTTGCTACATGCTCCGATCTATGCTGAGTGCGGAACTACAGTCCTAACTGGTGTGTCATGTCAGTGGTTCAGGAGGTCTGGCAAGCTGCTACTGTGTGCTTTTGCTGACTCGGTTGTCAGTTTAGGTGTGGTGTGGTGTCACAATTAGGATCAAGTGATTTACATCTGAAGCTGTACCTTCGTGTCTATTATATGCTCCTGTTTATGTCGAGTACGAAAGTTCAGTCTTAACTGTAAACTCATTTAGTGTTTCAGGTTTGTCCACTAGGTGTTGTGCGCTTTAATCTGTTGATTCGATTGTTAGTTAGGACTCGATGTGATGCCGAAACTAGGATCATGTGCTGCACTTGATTGATCTGTGATGATCTCAAGATGTCCTAGTGCTACATAGTGCTACATAGTAGTACAAAGCCAAGCAAACAGATCGTGTATGCTGTATATAATAACCATTTGGACATCTGGATGTCCAGTATTATTGTCGGACAGCTGTTTGATGTGATTTTGCACCTGTAAAACTTAAACTGATTTCTACCTTCTTCTTCAGCAGGGTGATCAGGTTGGGGGGCTGGTGTCGGACGGATGGACCAACGACACCCACAACATGTACATTAGCTCCATGGAGGCGTCCTTCATGCAGCGGCTCTGTGGCCAGCAACACCACCACCACCACGCCACTCCCGAAAGGAGCATGATCCATGTGGGTAGTGGCCATGGGCTCAAGCTGCTCCAAGAGGGAGCCTCTGATAACCTTGGGTCTAAGAAGAATGTGCCTCAACCGCGTGATGTTGGTCCACGAGGCCTGCTCGAGGATCGGTGGGCGAGGTGTTTCAAGCCATGTGATTCCGCTATGAATCGTCGTGGTGATGGGCTTGGTGCTTCCGATGGTGAATCAGGCATCGATACAGTTCAAGCAATGGCTCCGAAGCATGGAAGAGGAGTGAGCACTTGCGTCGGAGGAAATCCTATTGACAGAACCTCAGGTTGTTACATTTTCATCTTGTTTGCTGATTGTTTCCTTCAGACTATGTTTTGTTCAGTTTGACAGAAGTTTAGAATTGTTACGCGGTGTTGGCTGGCTGTTAGTCTGATATTAATTCAGAAACATTGACTTTCCTTGGTATATATTGTGTTCAGTTCTGGCAGAAGTTCAGAACTGTTATGCAGTGTTGGCTGTTACTGTGATATGAATCTACAAGTGTTGATTTTCCTTGGTACATGTTGTGTTCAGTTTTGGCAGAAGTTCAGAACTGTTATGCAGAGTTGGCTCTTAGTCTGATATGAGATGCACATATATTTTTTGCATCTTATATAGGCATTATGACATGTATCTCTTGTGCCATGCTTCGTTACCAACTAGTTAGAGATAAATCAATTCATTTGGCTGTGTATGGAGCCTTGAGTCAAGAGCTTCTTGTAATTGTAATGACTAAATAATGGATGTGTATCTACTAGTGTCGTAGAGGTGACTGATTTTGTTCTGTACATTATAATAGCACATGCATGTGTGGAGTCCTGTTTGTTTCATATCTACTGCCTGCCATCATGTGCCATATTTTCCATGTAGATTAGCACACGATCAGTGGTTTTTAGCAATTTTCTCATGCCCATGTGTGGTGTGGTAAACAGAGGACGACACACTAGTAACTGCACAACTCTGAAATGCTATTGATTACTCATTGTTACACAATGCATGCACCTACAGCTACCGGGATTTGTATTGGTTACTAAATGATGTGTGTTTTTCTTCAGTTTGATTGAAAAATTGCCCCCTTTTTGTGCATGCATACATCTGCCCACTGAGCCACCAAACATGTTGTAAGGCTTAATCTGTCAATGGTGTGACTCTGTGTTCACATTGTCTCCTGGTAGAATTATTATGCTTGGCTCTCTACTCTAGTAGTGCTATCTGTAGAGGCGACCGTGATTTTGTTATACACATGATGATGCAAGTATGGACTGTTGTTTGTTCCATATGTACTGCCATCATATAAATGCCTGCCATGTTCTTCATCTCCCCTCCCTCTGATTCCTTCTGCATGCGTTTGTTTTGTGTCTCAGATTTGTAGAAGCTGCCGCTGCTGTAGGTGGAACACGAAGAAGCCCTCATGGCTGCTGCACATCTGAATTGGTGAGCGCCACCCCATTTTTTTGGTACTGTGAAGTGTTAGTTGGTACTGTGAAGTGTTAGTTGATGGTTGGTTAGTTTGTTAATCAAAGTATTCTTACATGCTGTGAATATATACTGCAAACACGAGATTAAAACATATGTCGCTCCTATTTTTGTGGAAATTTACTAGTGATCTGCAATAAAAGCTAGACACGAACCAACTCTTGCTTCTAAAGGAACATATTATAAATTTAGACCTCGTGTGTGATGCTATAGATTTATAAATTTTGCTTTATCTTATTCCCGAGTTGGCACTATAAATTTTGCTTTGTCTTGTTGATAATGCCACATGTCTTATGCAATCAGATTACATTTCTGTTTGTTATTGTAATATAAAAAATATTCATGCTGTCAAAATTTTCACAGTGCATGTTTCCCTTGTACTCAATATGCTTCTAATGGCTGATCCTTCCATTTTTGTTGTGGCATCTTTACTTTCACAGGTGTTTTGTGTCCTGGAAGATGGAAGAGGAAGAAAACTTATTTTTGTTGAACTAAATTTTCTGTATTCTGTTTTGTTGTATGTATCATTTGATAGTTTGTATCATGTGATGTAAACATATTTAGTGCTGAAATATGAAATTATTTGCAAATTTTGTCGAAAGAAGGATCATTTGTACGAATATGTGAATGGGCTGAAAAGAGTATTGGACCAACATCAGGATTGAATTATTATTTGAATGTATAAAAAGGCTGAATGTAAACCAGAAATGGGCTGCACAAAATTGTATATATATTCTTGAAAGGCCAAACGTGAATAAAATTTTATGGGCTGACTAGTTGGGCTTGGCCCATGTAGCTGAACAAAATTAACAAAAATAAATATACTAAATAGGCCAAATTGTTGGGCTCGGCCCATGTAGAAAACATAATTGGACCGGGCTGAATCTGTAGCCACATCAGCTTGCCACGCCGGATGCCTACGTGGCCTGGGGAGGTTGCTAGTGACCAAAATGCCACGGTGGGCATATTTTGGTCGTAAACGTCTACGACCTTCTCACAGAGAAGGTCGCTATTGTCAGTTTACGACCCTCAGCTTTTGAACTTCTGTTTTTGGTCACAAAAAGGTCGCAAATGAAAAACCATGACCTTTCAGTGACCAATAGTGGTGGTCACAAGTTGATATATTTCTTGTAGTGAAGAAAAGGCTAATAGACTTGTTTAACCAACAACAAACCATGATGTCCAGATGTGTAGTGAAACCTGAGAGGTGGGAAGAAAGAGAAAGAGAAATGGAGGATATTACTGAAAATGATCTGAAGAAAATGAAAGAGGAAAACAAAGAAGTAGACGATGACACATATGTGGAACCAGTTGATTATGGTGCCAGTCAGGAGTCTGTGGACTCATTTGCTACCAGGTTGGGAATAAAACCTGGAGAACAGAAAGAAGGTTTGGAAAATGACAACACTGTAGAAGACAATCTGAGAAGATGTGGTAGACTAGTGGACAAACAAGATGTCAAGATAGAGGAGCTGGTCAAACAGAGAGTAGCAGACAAAGACAACTATGGTAAGGAATATGATCTGGAGGATAATAATTCCTCTCTTCTTTTCATAGATGATTGGCATAGACTTAGGATGCACTATTGACATGGTTAACCAAAATTTGGATATCATTGAAAAAATGGAACAAAGTAGGAGAGACTTCTATTTTACTCATTTAAAAAATAGAGGAGACTACAGTGCAAAATGAGACATCTCTCATTGACACTTGGGATATCTCCCTGATAGAACTTTGCTCTGATGAGGATCACTCAGATGCAGAGATGGAAATGGATTATTGTACTCATTTGAAAAATATTTTTGCTAGTGGAAAGAAAAGTAACAACACAGGATCCCTTGGAATTCCTAGTGGGAAATCTGTGGTGTATATAGGGGGAAAAGGTAGGAAGAAATGATTGGGATGATCTGGAACGTTAGGGGGATAGGCCCTGATATTAAAAAATATTTTATTAGAAATAGTATATGTGACAAGAGGATTGACTTCATTGGTCTTAAAGAGACCAATAAAAATGATTTCACTAAGAATGAACTCCATAATCTAAGTGGAGGCAGGAACTTTGAGTGGCACTGGACAGAGCCTACCACTACTAGGGAAAAAGGTAGCAGTAGCACGGATTTTAGGTATATCAGTAGCGTGGGGTGGCGCACTACTAATACGGTGCTACAACTAAAGTGTATCAGTAGCGTGTGTTTGCCCGTGCTACTGCTATACCTTCTTAGCAGTAGCGCTTTTGGTAGAGAGCGCTACTGGTAGTTACTAGCAGCGCGCCTCCCTACCTGCGCTACTACTATTGTTACGTATTTCTTTTCTGTTTTATGTCGTGTTCATACGCCATTATACAAGTTTTCATATAGTAGCAATTTAGAGATTGTTTTTACATCAGAATGAGTTATTATATCATTGGGTTAAAGAACCGTGGATTAGTTTCAAGTGCATGGATCCAAAGTGACCAATGGTCACTTTGGGTCCATCCACTTGAAATTAAACCACGGTTCTTTCACCCAATGCCATAATAACTCATCAACATCATCATCATCAGCAGCAGCATCATATCATTAACAACTTATCATCATAATACATCATTGTCATATAATAACTCCTCATGATCATCATTTTCGTCGATGAGAAATCATATAGCAAGTTGGTCACTAGTCATAATCACAACTCCTCCTCCTTATCATCATTAACTCTAACACATTGTACCACATAATAACACATTGTACCGGACCTACTCCTCTCTAGTAGGACCTACTACACTCTCTTAGGTAAAATAGCATAAAACAAGATAGGCCTTGACTCTCCATTATGGAGAATGGATATTATCCTATCTCCAATTCTTGCGCGTCGCACAATGTTACTTCCAAGTACCTCCTTACGACTGACCATACATTGTTTCCAATCTTTGATTGTCATGTCTTCATCGGTTTTAGAAATCCGGTATGAACAGCTGTGATGCGTAGGATGACCTGGCCGTAAGCTCATAACATCAAGGCGACCTTTCGGAAACATCAGATGAGGCACACAATCCTTCGGGATTTTCTGTTGAAAAACATAGTAATAACTTTTTAGTTGGCAATGTAGTTTAATTTTATAAGAATTTATGCAAAAGATGCACGAATGTCGTAATAGTAGAAAATCTTACCATGCTATCTCCATGGATGTTACCGTAGTTCAACACGTGCACTGGTGGCACGTATTGACCATAATGTGCAGGAGTTTGATAATAGATATTGTAGTTCTCAAGATCATTAATAAATGAGATCAGATGATTTTTCTCCTGATAAGTTAATTCTGCACCATCGATGTAGTAGGTTCTGTCTACAATCTTCCGCACATTCTTTTAAAAATGAAAATAAGCTATCAATGGAAATAAGCTATCAACTATTTTGAAATAAACAATATAAATTACTTAATAACTATATTTGAGAAACTCACATAACGGTAGAATTGGAAGCGTATCAACAAGGACCCAAATGTCCATATTGTCTTCCTCAATGTCAGGATCACCAAGATCCATGGTGACAATCATACCCTCATGCAAATCATATGCCTTGCAAAGTGCCTCCCAATTCGGGCAACCAAAATGGGATACACTCACAGAATTGGTAAATATTTACAGGAAAATCAAAACCATGATGGGTCCTTAGGTGAACTATCTTTGTTTCCATATTTTCATGATCTTGAAAATCCATCCTCTCCAAGACATAGCGTCTTGCATGGCATGGGATAAGATAGTCCAATTGTAAACGATTAAAATTACACGTTGAAGAAGAAGAAGTCGAGCTTAATTAAGAAAAAAACACTTTGCGTTGTTGCATACCGTTTTAACATCAAAGGTCTCCTGGAGCTTAATGCTGAAGCACCGAGCTTCTACCAAGTAAGGCATGTCACAGAAACCTCGGTTGTCGCCGCACTAGGAGCACTCCGCGAGACTTTTGTTGTCCGACGACATTTCCTATGTTCATAATTCATAGATTAAACTTCTAAAATTCAATATATGTATTACAAAAAATAAATTAGATCATTATTATTCAGCACGGGTTGACTATCGGTTTGTCGAGTCTTTTTTTTGAAAACTCTCAGCTCACGTGGTGTATATATTTGACCATTGGTGATGGTCGCTCCTCCCTTCGTCCCCGAGTGCATTAAACCAAAATGTATAGCACACGGGAACGAAGGAGAAGCGACCCCCATGACAACAGTCGACGTTCTTCTTCTATCATATATGGTGGACACACTCCCTCATTCATTTTTCGACCGTCGGTGATGGTCGTTACTCCTCCTTCCCCTATGGCATAATAAAGGTCTAGCACAAGGACAAGAAGGAGAAACGACCCCCACGACAATAGTCGGGATTCTTCCTCTCTCATATATGGTGCAGACTTTCTCCCTCACTCATTTTTTGATTGTCATGTATGGAGCCTTGATATACTTAAGCTCAACCCAAAATGTCGTTTAATTATCTTTCTAGAAAATCCAGGCCACTCGATATTTCCTACATATTCTAGCACAAGTCATGCCAAAATCCACGGAAAAACCCGGCATGACCTTTGCTAAAAAAGAACATATTGAGCGCCTGAAATTTGTCGGAACGGAAATTAATCAACACTCCGGCAAAACATAGGCCACTCGGAGGTGTTACCTGCAAACATGGCCACTTGGGCAAGCACATATCCTATTTGCATTCAAACTTGATGGTCATTGCATTCAAACTTGATGGTCATTGCATTTCAATGGTTGAAAATATGAACAAAAGCATTTCAAAATATCTTATAAGACTCATATTGACATGGAGATTTGGCTGGTCTCACCTCAAGGTCGGAGGGGGTCTGTGACGGGGAGGACGACGGCGACGACACGGAGATTTGGCTGCAAAAACAAAATATAAATAAAAACATTATTACCCTCATCTTAGGACTTAGTGAAACCCTATAAGCTATCAACTAATCAAATGCATATGCCTTGCATAGTGCTCTTCAATTTGAGCATTCAAAATTGCAGTAGTCCTTCAATTTGAGCATTCAATAAGCAATATTAAATCATAAAATAAATTAGTATTAAAATTAGCATGCATTCAATAAGCAAATAAAATCATCTCTTGCATCCGCACATTGTCGAATATTATCACTAATACATCTCGAATAGTATCATACATATAAGCTCACTAATACAGCTAAAACCCTAGCGAATGACGGGTATCAGCGCGGGCGGTGGACACCCAAAGAGAAGGAACCATCACATGATCATAACTCCAGTGAGATCCCTGAAGAATCTGCCAGGTATTGGAGGTTCCCTCCAACGCAACCATGTAGCGACGGACGTGCTCGTCCTCCTCGCTGACACGGTGACGTACCACCTCTGCGGGGTCCCCAAGCCTTCGCACTGTAACTGGCCCACGCGATCGCCACCGAAGAAGGTTTGGTCAATGACGGGCTGGCTCCTCACCAAGCTGCGCCCCCGCAAGGTAGCACATCCCAGTACTAGCCCAACGGAGCCCAGTCTCGGACATGGCCCCTCTGATCAAGCAGGCCTGCCCCGCCGAGTCGACGACGAGGTGCGGGATAGGCATCGTCGACGTTGATGCGGGAATAATTGCTTTAACTAAAAAATAAACTAGTTTTATTAATTTTCTTATAAAAAATAAACTAGTTCTATAGTAAAATTTTAATTAGATCATCAAATCTCATATACCTAAATTTCTTACTAAAAATAAACTAGTTCTATTAATTCAACTAGTTCTACTAAACACTTACTATAAATAAAAATAAACTAATTCTTACTAAAAATAAACTAGTTCAACTAGTTCTATTAATTTTCTTACTAAAAATAAACTAGTTCTATTAATTCAACTAGTTCTTACCAAAAATAAACTAGGTCTACTAATTTTCTTACTAATTCTATTAAACACTTACTAAAAATAGTAAAAAAAACTATATTGATTTTTTTTCTCTAAACTAAATACTACCGCCCTAATTAACATCTAGTTAAACCCTACTGCGCTAACCCTACTGCCCTAGTTCTTAAGCATCTACAAGTACTAACTAATTAGATGAACCCTAGCTAGGTACTTAAGCATCTACAACTACTTTAAGCTCCCATTGATGAACCCTAGGAATTTGTCCTAAAAACTACTTAAGCATCTACAACTACTGTCCTAATTAACATTTAGTTTACAATTATATTTACTTAACTACATTGGATGCACAACAACAATATAACTACTTAAGCATCTACAAGTAGTAGCTAATTTGATGAACCCTAACTAATTAGATGAACCCTAAAATTTGATGAACTCTAGGAACCCTAGCTAGGCAGAGGTAGGGGAGGAGGAGGAGGAGACGTAGGCCTGCTCGCTGATAACCCACAAGTATAGGGGATCGCAACAGTTTTCGAGGGTAGAGTATTCAACCAAAATTTATTGATTCGACACAAGGGGAGACAAAGAATATTCTCAAGTATTAGCAACCACACCGGGATAACTTAGTATCTGCAGCAAAGTGTTTAGTAGCAAAGTAGTATGGAAAATGGTAACCGTAGCAAAAGTAACAGTAGCAGTTTTTGTAGTAATTGAAAAGTGGCAACGGCAAAGTAACTGAGCAAAGAACAATATGTGAAAAGCTCATAGGCATTGGATCGGTGATGGATAATTATGTCGGATGCGATTCCTCATGTAATAGTTATAACATAGGGTGACACAGAACTAGCTCCAATTCATCAATATAATGTAGGCATGTATTCTGAATATAGTCATACATGCTTATGGAAAAGAACTTGCATGACATCTTTTGTCCTACCCTCCCGTGGCAGCGGGGTCCTAATGGAAACTAAGGGATATTAAGGCCTCCTTTTAATAGAGTACTGGACCAAACCATTAAGACTTAGTGAATACATGAACTCCTCAAACTACGGTCATCACCGGTAAGTATCCCGATTATTGTCACTTCGGCGTTAACGGATCATAACACATAATAGGTGACTATAGACTTGCAATATAGGATCAAGAACTCACATATATTCATGAAAACGTAATAGGTTCAGATCTGAAATCATGGCACTCAGGCCCTAGTGACAAGCATTAAGTATAGCAACGTCATAGCAACATCAATCTCAGAACATAATGGATACTAGGGATCAAACCCTAACAAAACTAACTTGATTACATGGTAAATCTCATCCAACCTATCACCGTCCAGCAAGCCTACGATGGAACTACTCATGCATGGCGGTGAGCATCATGAAATTGGTGATGGAGGATGGTTGATGATGACGATGGCGACGGATTCCCCTCTTCGGGGCCCCGAACGGACTCCAAATCAGCCCTCCCGAGAGAGTTTAGGGCTTGGCAGCGGCTCCGTATCGTAAAACGCGATATATCCTTCTCTCTGTTTTTTTTCTCCCCGAACGTGAATATATGGAGTTGGAGTTGAGGTTGGTGGAGCAACAGGGGGGCCACGAGGTAGGGGGGCACGCCCTCCACCCTCGTGGACAGGGTGTGGCCCCCCTGGCCTTGATTCGATTGCTAGTATTTTTTATTAATTCCAAAAATAACTTCCATGGAGTTTCAGGTCATTCTGAGAACTTTTATTTCTGCACTTTTATTCAGGTCATTCTGAGTAGCATGGCAGTTCTGCTGAAAACAGCGCCAATCTGGGTTAGTTCCATTCAAATCATGCAAGTTAGAGTCCAAAACAAGGGCAAAAGTGTTTGGAAAAGTAGATACAACGGAGATGTATCATCTCCCCCAAGCTTAAACCTTTGCTTGTCCTCAAGCAATTCAGTTGATAAACTGAAAGTGATAAAGAAAAACTTTTACAAACTCTGTCTGATCTTGTTGTTGTAAATATGTAAAGCCAACATTCAAGTTTTCAGCAAAGATTATGAACTAACCATATTCACAATAACACTTAAGTCTCATGTTTACTAATATCAATGGCATAATCAACTAGCGAGCAATAATAATAAAACTCGGATGACAACACTTTCTCAAAACAATCATAATATGATATAACATAATGGTATCTCGCTAGCCCTTTCTGAGACCGCAAAACATAAATGCAGAGCACCTTTAAAGATCAAGGACTGACTAAACATTGTAATTCATGGTAAAAGATATCCAGTCATAGTCATACCCAATATAAACTAATGGTAATGCATGCAAATGACAAAGGTGCTCTCCAACTGGTGCTTTTAAATAAGAGGGTGATGAGTCAACATAAAAGTAAATAAATAGGCCCTTTGCAGAGGGAAGCTGGGATTTGTAGAGGTCCCAGAGCTCGATTTTTGAAACAGAGATAATAATATTTTGGGTGGTATACTTTCATTGTCAACATAACAACCAAGAGATCTCGATATCTTCCATGCTACACACAATATAGGAGGTTCCCAAACAGAATGTTAAAGTGTATACCCCCCTCCACCAACAAGCATTAATCCATGGCTTGCCCGAACCAACGGGTGTCTCCAACTAACAACAATCCTGGGGGAGTTTTGTTTGCAATTATTTTGATTTGATTTGAGCAAGGGACTGGGCATCCCGGTGACCAGCCATTTTCTCGTGAGTGAGGAGCGGAGTCCACTCCTCTTGAGAATAACCCGCCTAGCATGGAAGATACAGACAACCCTAGTTGATACATGAGTTGTTCGAGCATACAAAACAGAATTTCATTTGAAGGTTTAAAGTTTGGCACATACAAATTCACGTGGAACGGCAGGTAGATACCACATATAGGAAGGTATGGTGGACTCATATGGAATAACTTTGGGTTTATGGAAGTGGATGCACAAGCAGTATTCCCGCTTAGTACAAGTGAAGGCTAGAAAAAGACTGGGAAGCCACCAACTAGAGAGCGACAACAGTCATGAACATGCATTAAAATTAATAGACACTGAGTGCAAGCATGAGTAGGATATAATCCACCATGAACATAAATATCGTGAATGCTATGTTGATTTTGTTTCAACTACATGAACGAACATGTGCCAAGTCAATTCACTAGAATCATTCAAAGGAGGATACCACCATACCATACCACATCACAACCATTTTAATAGCATGTTGGCACGCAAGGTAAACCACTATAACCTCCTAGCTAATTAGGCATGACATAAGCAACTATAATCTCTAATTGTCATTGCAAACATGTTTATTCATAATAAGCTGAATCCGGAACGATGAACTAATCATATTTACAAAAACAATATAGGTTGAATTCATACCAGCTCCTCTTATCTCAATCATTCCATAATATATCATCATTATTGCCTTTCACTTGCACGACCGAACAGTGTGGATAATAATAATAGTGCATGTGCATTGGACTAAGCTGGAATCTGCAAGCATTCAATTTCAAGGGAGAAGACAAAGTAATATGGGCTCTTAGTTAAATCAACAATAATGCATATGAGAGCCACTCAACATTTTCATCATGGTCTTCTCCTCTCGACCCACAAAGAAAATAAAAGAAAAAAATCTATTTACACGGGAAAGCTCCCAACAAGCAAAAGAAGAATGAGAAATCTTTTTGGGTTTTCTTTTAATTACTACTACTACAGGGATGGAAAGTAAACTAGCTAACAACTATTACTAATTTTTTTGTTTTTCTTAAGTTTATTCAAACACACAAGAAGAAAGCAAGAAAATAAAATAAACTAGCATGGATAGTACAATGAAAAAGTATGAGCATCGACAACTAGAATGAGTGTGTGAACATGAATGTAATGTCGGTGAGAAATACGCCCCCAAGCTTAGGATTTTGGCCTAAGTTGGTCTATGCCCATGGATCAAAGTGGTAGCTGGGGTCGTAGTGAGATGCAACAGCCATTGCCTCACGAGCTGCGGCTTGGAGGCGGGCTGCCTCCGTCCTCCTCTCGTACTCATTAGCCTCCTCCCTGGTTACAAAGTATCTCCTTTTTGCATGAAAGTCAAAGAAAGTAGGAACAAGGAGAGCAATATGGATAGTACGCCGTCTATCAAAGATTAGTCGATATTGGAGGAACTGTTCATTCCTTTCAAGAAACTGATGGCTAACCATGGCATTATAATCTAGATAAGCAGGAAGCAACTCTCTATCACTTTCATGTATGGGTACCCCAAGGAAATTAGCCATACGGGTTGCATAAATTCCACGAAACTGGTTTCTAAGTAAACCATTATTATGCAACCTACGTGCAACGATGGCCCCCAGGTTGTATTGTTTATCTACTAACATCACACTCCTGAGAACACCAATATCAGGAACACATATGTGACATGCTTCGTCGTTACCATTTATGCATCTGCCTACAAAGAGAGCAAAATAATGTATAGCAGGAAAATGAATGCTCCCTATGGTAGCTTGTGCTATTTCTCTGGATTCCCCCACAGTGATACTAGCAAGGAAATCTTTAAACTCAGATTTGCGAGGTTCGCTAGCACTACCCCATTGCGGGAGTTTACAAGCAGTAGTAAAATCGTCTAAGTCCATGGTATAAGATTTATCATAAGGATCAAACAGTACATTGTGAGAATTACGCGAAGATGTAAATTTAAACCTTCTCACAAATGAATCAGTTAAATATTGGTATTGAGGGAACTTATCTTGCATGAATTCCTCAAGATCAGCATTACGCACATATGCATCGAATTCATCCTTAATGCCTGCTCGAACCATAAACTCTTCTAATGACCATTCACAAGGACGCACGTAAGCTTCCCTAGGTGGTTCATCGTCCGGCTCATGTATTGCAAGTCTCGGTCCTTGCTTCCTTGAGGAACCACCTTGATACAATTTTCTATGCATTTTCTCTGTAAAGTTCCTAAAATTCTTAGTAACTCAAAATAAAAGTAAACCATACTCAACAAAATTGATAGCAACTACTCCCACAAGTGCCTAGAGACTATATCATGCATTGGAACTACTTGGGACCAACTAAATTTGACATGCAAGCTCAAGAACAGGGTCACCTTTGCAGCAAAAATTTGCAATGAATAAAGCACTAGAACAAAAACTAATTGGACCAATGGAGGAGTCACATACCAAAGCCCTGTTCAAGAATTCATTCGACTAACCAGTTAACTTGCCGATTAATCCCTACTCGTAGGGTCACCGAGTAGCCGATTAACTGATTAATCGCCCGAGTAATTGATTAAATGGCCGATTAACTTGCCGATTAGCCTATTAATCCCCTACTCGTCAGCCAACCGAGCAGCTACCAATTAACAATTTCCTCAACAATGCACCAAAGAACAATCCCCCAAAGAAGTTTTGTGAATGGAGCTCTGAGCAAGGAGATCGAAAATGGCAGCAATATGAGCTAGAACTCATGCTTGAGCTGGTTGGTGATTTTTTGGGAGGAAGAAGAAGAGCATGGGTGCAGGAATAAGTGGAGGAGGGCCACCAGGGGCCCACGAGGCAGGGGGCGCGCCCTGGACCCTCGTGGCGAGGTGCTGGCTCCCTTTGGTGTGTTCTTAGTGCCAGATATTCTTACATATTCCAGAAAAAAATCATATTTAATTTGCAAGGCATTTGGAGAACTTTTATTTTTGGGATAATTTTTATTACATGGATAATTCAGGAAACAGACGGAATTTTTTTTCTTTATTAAATCTAAATAACAGAAAGTAAAAAGAGGGTATAGAAAGTTGTGCCTTCTAACTTCATCCATCTCATGCTCATCAAAAAGGAATCCACTAACAAGGTTGATCAAGTCTTGTTAACAAACTCCTTCCGAATCGCATGAAACCGGAGAAATTTCGAAATGACACTAGGTTACCTCAATGGGGATATGTAAATCCCCAATAATAAGAATATCATACTTCTTCTTTATAGTAGGAAGAGAAAATTCAAAACCTCCAATAATAATTGATGGAATCTTTCCAATAGAATTTATACTATGAACTTGAGGTTGTTTTCTCGGAAAGTGTACCATATGCTCATTACCATTAACATGAAAAGTGACATTGCCTTTGTTGCAATCAATAACAGCACCAGCAGTATTCAAAAAGGGTCTACCAAGGATAATCGACATACTATCGTCCCTGGGAATATCAAGAATGACAAAGTCTGTTAGGATAGTAACGTTTGCAACAACAACAGGCACGTCCTCACAAATACCAACAGGTATAGCAGTTGATTTATTGGCCATTTGCAAAGATATTTTAGTAGGTGTCAACTTATTCAATTCAAGTCTACGATATAAAGAGAGAGGCATAACACTAACACCGGCTCCAAGATCACATAAAGCAGTTTTAACATAGTTTCTTTTAATTGAGCATGGTATAGTTGGTACCCCTGGATCTCCAAGTTTTGTAGGTATTCCACCCTTAAAAGTATAGTTAGCAAGAATGGTGGAAATTTCAGCTTCCGGTATCTTTATTTTATTTGTAATAATATCTTTCATGTACTTAGCATAAGGATTCGTCTTAAGCATATCGGTCAAATGCATACACAAAAATATAGGTCTAATCATTTCAGCAAAGCGCTCAAAATCCTCATCATCCTTTTTCTTGGATGGTTTAGGAGCAAACGACATGGTTTTGTGAACCCATGGTTCTCTTTCTCTACCATGCTTCCTAGCAACGAAGTCTTTCTTATCATAACATTGATTCTTTGATTATGGGTTATCAAGATCAATAACAGGTTCAATTTCTACATCGTTTTTGTTGCTAGGTTGAGCATCTACATGAACATCACTATTAGCATTATCACTATGTTCATGTTCATCACCAGATTGTGTTTCAGCATCAGAGATAGAAATATCATTAGGATTCTCAGGTGTGTCTATAACAGGTTCATTAGAAGCATGCAAAGTCCTATCATTTTTCTTTTTCTTCTTTTTAGAAGGACCGGGTGCATCGGTATTATTTCCCTGAGAATCTTGCTCAATTCTCTTAGGGTGGCCTTCAGGATACAAAGGTTCCTAAGTCATTCTACCACCTCTAGTCATAACTCTAACAACATGATCATTTCTCTTATCATTTAGTTCATTGAGCAAATCATTCTAAGCCTTAAGCACTTGTTCTACTTGAGTGGTAACAATCGAAGCATGTTTACTAGTGAGTTTAAGTTCACCCTTAACTCTAGACATATAATCACTCAAGCGTCCAATCATATAAGCATTACTTTTTAATTGTCTACTAACATAAGCATTGAAATTTTCTTGTTTAGCCATAAATTCATCAAATTCATCCAAGCATTGGCTAGCAAACTTAGTAGACAGGATTTCAACTTTATCATATCTGTAGAGAGAATTTACCTTCTCTACCTATGTCGGATTATCAAGAACGTGTATTTCTTCAGTAGGTGGTATATTAAGTCCATGTATTTCTTCAACGGGAGGTAAATTCTTAACATCTTAAGCTTTAATACCTTTTTCTTTCATAGATTTCTTTGCCTCTTGCATATCTTCAGGACTAAGAAATAGAACACCTCTTTTCTTCGCAGTTGGCTTAGGAGTTGGCTCAGGAAGTGTCCAATTATTTTCATTTGTCAATGTATTATTCAATAGCAATTCAGCTTGGTCAACTGTTCTTTCCCTGAAAACACAACCAACACAACCATCCAAGTGGTCCTTGGAAGCATCAGTTAGTCCATTATAAAAGATATCAAGTATTTCATTTTTCTTAAGAGGATGATCACGTAAAGCATTAAGTAATCGGAGAAGTCTCCCCCAAGCTTGTGGGAGACTCTCTTCTTCGATTTGCACAAAGTTATATATCTCCCTTAAAGCAGCTTGTTTCTTATGAGTGGGGAAATATTTAGCGGAAAAGTAATAAATCATATCGTGGGGACTACACACACAACCAGGATCAAGAGAATTAAACCATGTTTTAGCATCACCCTTTAATGAGAAAGGAAATATTTTAAGGATATAGTAGTAGCAAGATTTCTCATCATTAGTAAACAGGGTGGCTAGATCATTCAACTTAGTAAGATGTGCCACTACAGTTTCAGATTCATTGCCATAAAAAGATCAGATTCAACCAAAGTAATTATCTCAGGATCAACAGAGAAATCATAATCCTTATCAGTAACAAAGATAGGTGAAGTAGCAAAAGCGGGGTCATGTTTCATTCTAGCATTCAGAGACTTTTGTTTCAGCTTAGCTAATAATTTCTTAAGATCTGATCTATCGTTGCAAGCAAGAAAATCTCTAGCAGTTTCTTCATCCATAACATAACCCTCAGGAACAACAGGCAGTTCATATTTAGGGGGATAACCTTCATCATCACTATCATCAATATTATCACTTTCAATAATTTCATTCTCTCTAGCCCTAGCAAGTTGTTCATCAAGAAATTCACCTAATGGCACAATAGTATCAAGCATAGAAGTAGTTTCATCATAAGTATCATGCATAGCAAAAGTGGCATCATCAATAACATGCGACATATCAGAATTAGTAGCAGAAACAGGTTTAGGTGTCGCAAGTTTACTCATAACAGAAGGAGAATCAAGTGCAGAGCTAGACGGCAGTTCCTTACCTCCCCTCGTAGTTGAGGGATAAATCTTGGTTCTTTCGTCTTTCAAGTTCTTCATAGTGATCAGCAGATATAAGTCCCAAGTGACTCAAAGTATAGAGCTATGCTCCCCGGCCACGGCGCCAGAAAATAGTCTTGATAACCCACAAGTATAGGAGATCGCAACAGTTTTCAAGGGTAGAGTATTCAACCCAAATTTACTGATTCGACACAAGGGTAGCCAAAGAATATTCTCAAGTATTAGCAGTTGAGCTGTCAATTCAACCACACCTGGATAACTTAGTATCTGCAGCAAAGTGTTTAGTAGCAAAGTAGTATGGAAGTAACGGTAACCGTAGCAAAAGTAACAGTAGCAGTTTTGTAGTAATTGTAACAGTGGCAACGACAAAGTAACTGAGCAAAGAACAATATGTGAAAAGCTCGTAGCCATTGGATCGGTGATGGATAATTACGTCGGATGCGATTCCTAATGTAATAGTTATAACATAGGGTGACACAGAACTATCTCCAATTCATCAATATAATGTAGGCATGTATTCTGAATATAGTCATACGTGCTTATGGAAAAGAACTTGCATGACATCTTTTGTCCTACCCTCCCGTGGCACCGAGGTCCTAATGGAAACTAAGGGATATTAAGGCCTCCTTTTAATAGAGTACCGGACCAAAGCATTAACACTTAGTGAATACATGAACTCCTCAAACTACGGTCATCACCGGTAAGTATCTCGATTATTGTCACTTCAGGGTTAACGGATCATAACACATAATAGGTGACTATAGACTTGCAAGATAGGATCAAGAACTCACATATTCATGAAAACATAATAGGTTCAGATCTGAAATCATGGCACTTGGGCCCTAGTGACAAGCATTAAACATTGCAAAGTCATAGCAACATCAATCTGAGAACATAGTGGATACTAGGGATCAAACCCTAACAAAACTAACTTGATTACATGGTAAATCTCATCCAACCCATCACCGTCCAGCAAGCCTACGATGGAATTACTCACGCACGACGGTGAGCATCATGAAATTGGTGATGGAGGATGGTTGATGATGATGACAACGACATATTCCCCTCTCCGGAGCCCCGAACGGACTCCAGATCAGCACTCCCGAGAGAGTTTAGGGCTTGGCGGCGGCTCCGTATCGTAAAATATGATGAATCCTTCTCTCTGATATTTTCTCCTCGAAGATGAATATATGGAGTTGGAGTTGAGGTCGGTGGAGCACCAGAGGGCCCATGAGACAGGGGGGCGCGCCCTAGGGGGGCGCCCTCCACCCTCATGGACAGGGTGTGGGCCCCCTGGCCTTGATTCTTTCGCCAGTATTTTTTAATAATTCCAAAATAACTTCGTGGAGTTTTAGGTCATTCCGAGAACTTTTATTTGTGCACAAAAATAATACAATGGCAGTTCTCCTGAAAACAGCGTCAGTCCGGTTTAGTTCCATTCAAATCATGCAAGTCAGAGTCCAAAACAAGGGCAAAAGTGTTTGGAAAAGTAGATACGATGGAGACGTATCACTCACCTCGGGCGCCGGCGGAGTTAGGGAGCGGATGAGGGAGGGGCACACACATCGAGGTCGGGGTCGGGGCTCGGGCGCGCTGAGGAGGGCGGCGATGTAGGGTGACGACAATAGTGGCCACCGAGGGCAGCAAAGGGCAACGAGAGAGCGCGCGGCGGCTGACGGCGATGTAGGACGACGACGGCGGCGACAACAGA
>NC_041387.1:617976093-617976722 GCF_002162155.2 Triticum dicoccoides | reverse complement strand
CTGCTGCAATGCCTTTCTCCTTTATTTATTTTTCTTTTATTTTCCTTCACATTTTATTTTTTCCTTTCCCTTTTTTCTATTTCTTTCATTTTCATTTACTTTTCTATATGTTTCTTATTTTATTTTATTTTCATTAGCAGTAGTGCTTTCCGCGTAAAACACGCTGCTACAACCATCTTAGCAGCAGCACGCTTTGTGTAAGCTCGCTACTACTATTCCAAGCCTGCCGAGAACTGTGTCGGAATTGTAGTAGTAATGCTTCTTTCGTCTGACGCCCTACTGCTATAAGCTTAGCTGCAGCGCGTGGCGCTAGTGGTAAGTAGTAGTAGCGCTTCTTTGTGACCGACGCTACTGGTAAGTTTCTGTGTATAAGGTTTTCCCTAGTAGTGTAGAGGGAAAGCAGGAGGGATCCTCGTAGGGATCAATAAAGACACTTTTGAGGTCATTAATGTGGAGAAAAGGGTTTACTGCATTCGGACCCTACTTCTAGACAAGAAAGCTAAATTTGAATGGAATCTTAATATTGTTTATGGGGATGCTCAAAATGTGGGTAAAGCTGCTTATATGACAGAAATATCTAGAATTTACCATGATAATGCCTCTGTGCCATGTCTCATGGGGGGGGGGGG
>NC_041387.1:617974871-617975968 GCF_002162155.2 Triticum dicoccoides | reverse complement strand
TTCAATGTTATTACGAAGTGTGATGAAAAAAATAAACCTGGTGGATATAATCACTGGAGTTTTATTTTTAATGTTGGGAAACATAGAATACAATTTCAAAAAAAATCCTACGCTCACGCAAGATCTATCTAGGAGATGCATAGCAACGAGAGGGGGAGAGTGTGTCTATGTACCCTCCTAGACCGAAAGTGGAAGTGTTTGCTCAACGCGGTTGATGTATTCGAACATCTTCTCGTTCCGACCGATTGAGTACCGAACGTACGACACCTCTGAGTTATGCACATGTTTAGCGCGATGACTTCCCTCAAGATCTTAATCCAGCAAAGGGTCAAAGGAGTAGATGAGTTCCGTCAGCACGACGGCGTGGTGACGGTGATGGTGATGTGATCCATGCAGGGCTTTGCCTAAGCACCACGAGAATATGACCGGAGGCGTAAACTGTGGAGGGGGCACCACACACGACTAAGAGCAATTGGTGTGTCTCATAGGGGCGCCCCCGTATATAAAGGAGGGAGGGAGAGGAGACCGGCCTAGGCACGCCCGAAGTGGGGGGGGGGGTCCCACTTGGACTCCCACTAGGATTTGGTCCCCCTTCCTTTTTCCGTAGGGGGAAAGGGGGAAGGAGTAGGAGAGGGAGAAGGAAGGGGGGAGGGCGCCGCCCCCACCCCTTATCCAATTAGGTTTTCCCCTAGTGGGGGGCGCGCCAGCCCCTTGTGGGCTGGTGTGCCTCCCTCCTATGGCCCATATGGCCCATATCTTCCACTGGGGGGTTCCGGTATCCCCTCCAGTACTCCGGTTTGTACCCGATACACTCTGGAACCCTTCCGGTGTCCGAATACTACCTTCCAATATATCAATATTTACCTCTCGACCATTTCAAGACTCCTCGTCATGTCTGTGATCTAATCTGAGACTTCGAACAACGTGCGGTCACAAAACACATAACTCATATAATACATATCGTCATCGAACGTTAAGCGTGCAGACCCTATGGGTTCGAGAACTATGTAGACATGACTGAGACACCTCTCCGGTCAATAACCAACAGCGGAACCTGGATGTGCATATTGGTTCCCACATATTCTACTAAGATCTTT
>NC_041387.1:617971080-617972703 GCF_002162155.2 Triticum dicoccoides | reverse complement strand
GACAAGTCAAGCTTTATAGACAGTAACATTACCATCAGCGTCAATCTTCTTCTTGAAGATCCATTTATTCTCTATGGGTCGCTGATCATCGGGCAAATCCACCAAATTCCACACTTTGTTATCATACATGGATCCTATCTCATATTTCATGACCTCAAGCCATTTATCGGAATCTGGGCTCATCATATCTTCTTCATAGTTCATAGGTTCGTCATGGTCAAGTAACATGACTTCTAGAACAGGACTACCATACCACTCTAGTGCGGATCGTGCTCTGGTTGACCTACGAGGTTCTGTAGCAACTTGATATGAAGTTTCATGATCTTTTATCATTAGCTTCCTCTCTAGTCGGTGTAGGCATCACGGGAACAGATTTCTCGGATGAGCTACTTTCCAAATTGAGAGAAGGTACAATTACCTCATCAAGTTCTACTTTCCTCCCACTCACTTCTCGGTGTAGGCATCTATAAAGGTTCCGTTCTTGGCAACAAAGATCTTGCCTTTGGATCTGTGGTAGAAGGTGTACCCAATTGTTTATTTAGGGTATCCTATGAAGACGCACTTCTCCGATTTGGGTTCGAGCTTATCAGGCTGAAGCCTTTTGACATAAGCATCGCATCCCCAAACTTTAAGAAATGACAGCTTAGGTTTATTGCCAAACCATAGTTCGTATGGTGTCGTCTCAACGGATTTTGATAGTTCCCTGTTTAATGTGAATGCAGCTATCTCTAATGCATAACCCCAAATCAATAGTGGTAAATCGGTAAGAGACATCATAGATCTCACCATATCTAATAAAGTGCGGTTCCGACGTCCGGACACACCATTACACTGTGGTGTTCCAGGTGGCGTGAGTTGTGAAACTATTCCACATTGTTTTAAATGGAGGCCAAACTCATAACTCAGATATTCCTCTCCACGATCAGATCGTAGAAACTTTATTGTCTTGTTATGATGATTATCCACTTCACTCTGAAATTCTCTGAAATTTTCAAATGTTTCTGATACGTCTCCAACGTATCTATAATTTTTGATTGTTCCATGCTATTATATTACCTGTTTTGGATGTTTATAGTCTTTACTTTACACTTTTATATCATTTTTGGGACTAACCTACTAACCGGAGGCCCAGCCCGAATTGCTGTTTTTTTGCCTATTTCAGTATATCGAAGGAAAGGAATATGAAATGGATTCCAAACGGAATGAAACCTTCTGGAGCGATCTTTTTGGAACAAACGCAATCCAGGATACTTGGAGTGGACGTCAAGAAGCAGTCGAGGCGGCCACGAGGGTGGCCGACGCGCCCAGTAAGGGTGGGCGCGCCCCCCTGCCTCACGATAAATTATTTCCACCGCCGCAACCTTTTGTATCCGCGAGATCCCATCTTGGAGCCTTCGCCGGTGCTCCGCCGGAGGGGGAATCGACCATGGAGGGCCTCTCCATAACCACCAAGGCCTCTCTGATGAGTTGTGAGTAGTTTACCACAGACCTTCGGGTCCATAGTTATTAGCTAGATGGCTTCTTCTCTCTCTTTGAATCTCAATACAAAGTTCTCCTTCTTCTTATTGGAGATCTATTCGATGTAACTCTTTTTGCGGTGTGTTTGTCGAGATCCGATGAATT
>NC_041387.1:617967090-617970692 GCF_002162155.2 Triticum dicoccoides | reverse complement strand
TGGGTTTATGATCAAGTTTATCTATGAGAAATATTTGAATATCCTTTGAATTCTTTTATGTATGATTGGTTATCTTTATAAGTTTCTTCGAATTATCAGTTTGGTTTGGCCTACTAGATTGATCTTTCTTGCCATGGGAGAAGTGGTTAGCTTTGGGTTCAATCTTGCGGTGTCCTTTCCCAGTGACAGTAGGGGCAGCAAGGCACGTATTGTATTGTTGCCATCAAGGATAAAAAGATGGGGGTTATATCATATTGCATGAGTTTATCCCTCTACATCATGTCATCTTGCTTAATGCGTTACTCTGTTCTTATGAACTTAATACTCTAGATGCAGGCAGGAGTTGGTCGATGTGTGGAGGAATAGTAGTAGATGCAGGCAGGAGTCGGCCTACTTGTTGCGGACGTGATGCCTATATACATGATCATGCCTAGATATTCTCATATCTGTGCACTTTTCTATCAATTGCTCGACAGTAATTTGTTCACCCACCATGATAATTATGCTATCTTGAGAGAAGCCACTTGTGAAACCTATGGCCCCCGTGTCTATCTTTTATCATATAAGTTTTCCATCTACTTTTATTTGCATCTTTTACTTTCCAATCTATATTCTAAAAATACCAAAAATATTTATCTTATCATATTATCTCTATTAGATCTCACTTTTGCAAGTTACCGTGAAGGGATTGACAACCCCTTTATCGTGTTGGTTGCGACGTTATTGTTTGTTTGTTTAGGTGCGTGGGACTTTTGAGGAGCCTCCTACTGGATTGATACCTTGGTTCTCAAAACTGAGGGAAATACTTACGCTACTTTGCTGCATCACCCTTTCCTCTTCAAGGGAAAAACCAACGCATGCTCAAGAGGTAGCAAGAAGGATTTCTCGCGCCGTTGTCGGGGAGGTCTTTGCTCAAGTCAATACATACCAAGTACCCATCACAAACTCATCTTCCTCGCATTACATTATTTTCCATTTGCCTTTCGTTTTCCTCTCCCCCACTTCACCCTTGCCATTTTATTCGCCCTCTCTTTCCCGTTCTCCTCTCTCTTTTGCTTGCCTTTTTGTGTGCTTGTGTGTTGGATTGCATGTCACGATGGTGCAAGATAATACTAAATTGTGTGACTTTTCCAATACCAATAATAATGATTTCCTTAGCACTCTGATTGCTCCTCTTAATGATGTTGAATCTTGTGAAATCAATGCTGCTTTGTTGAATGTTGTTATGAAAGATCAATTCTCTGGCCTTCCTAGTGAAGATGCTGCCACTCATCTAAACAATTTTGTTGATTTGTGTGATATGCAAAAGAAGAAATATACGGATAATGATATTGTTAAATTGAAGTTATTTCCGTTTTCACTTAGAGATCACGCTAAAACTTGGTATTCGTCTTTGCCTAAAAATAGTATTGATTCTTGGAATAAGTGCAAAGATGCTTTTATCTCTAAATATTTTCCTCCTGCTAAGATCATCTCTCTTAGAAACGATATTATGAATTTTAAACAAGTTTATCATGAGCATGTTGCCCAATCTTGAGAAAGAATGAAATTAATGATTCGCAATTGCCCTACTCATGGTTTGAATTTATGGATGATCACAACTTTTATGCCGGATTGAATTTTGCTTCTAGAAATCTTTTAGATTAGGCCGCGGGAGGCACTTTTATGGAAATCACTTTAGGAGAAGCTACAAAACTCCTTGATAATATTATGGTTAATTATTCTCAATGGCACACCGAAAGATCTACTTGTAAAAAAGTTCATGCTATAGAAGAAATTAATGTTTTGAGTGGAAAGATGGATGAACTTATGAAATTGGTTGCTACTAAAAGTGCCAATATTGATCCTAATGATATGCCTTTGTCTACCATGATTGAGAATAATAATGAATCTATGGATGTGAATTTTGTTGGTAGGAATAATTTTGGTAACAACGTGTATAGAGGAAACTTTAATCCTGGGTCGTTCCCTAGTAATTCCTCTAATAATTATGGTAATTCCTACAACAACTCCTATGGAAATTTTAATAAGATGCCCTCTGATTTTGAGAATAGTGTTAAAGAATTTATGAATTCTCAAAATAATTTCAATGCTTTACTTGAAGAAAAATTGTTTAAAGTTGATGAATTGGCTAGGAACATTGATAGACTTTCTCTTGATGTTGATTCTTTGAAACTTAGATCTATTCCTCCTAAGCATGATATCAATGAGTCTCTCAAATCTAAGAAAGATTGCTTTGTTAGAGCTTGTTCTTCTAGTTTCATGAAAATAATGATGAAGATCTAAAAGTTATTGATGTGTCCCCTATTAAATCTTTGTTTTGCAATATGAATCTTGATAATGATGGGACTGGAAGTAAATCATCTTTAGTTAAAAAGCGTTCTGATGATTTGGAGTATTTTGATCTTGATGCTAAAATTGGTAAAAGTGGGATTGGAGAAATTAAAACTTCACATAGTAATGAACCCACTACTTTGGATTTCAAGGAATTTAATTATGATAATTGCTCTTTAATAGATTGTATTTCCTTGTTGCAATCCGTGTTGAATTATCCTCATGCTTATAGCCAAAATAAAGCTTTTACTAAACATATCGTTGATGCCATGATGCAATCTTATGAGGAAAAACTTAATTTGGAAGTTTATATCCCTAGAAAACTTTATGACACTACAAACAAAATACACTTTCGTGATGATACGTGTTTGTCATAGTAGGTCGCGTTTTTTGTCATGCATCTACATCCATGACAAATTTATGACAGAATCAAGATAGTCATACCTGTGCTGTCGTAGAAGTGTCCCATGACATTACCAAAATTATCATCACGGAAGTGTCCACTTCCATGACGATAAATCGTGCGTCACAGAAGTGCTTTCATCAATGGTGACCAACACGTGGCATCCACCGTAACGGGGCACCGTTAAGCTATCGGGCCGGGTTTTGGATCCGATAACCCGTTAATAGCCCAGACCAATGGGGATTTTCCACGTGTAAAATCATCATTGGCTGGAGGAAAGACGTGTCGGCTCATCGCTGGGACAGATGCCATCCACTCATTGGACAGAAGGCGCCTATGATACGTCGACACGTGGCACGGCCCAACAGAGGCCCATTCCTATGAAAAGGCCGACCCGTTTGACTTGGTCAAAAGGTGGCGGGCCAGCCCATGGAAAGCCTGTTAACGGCATGTTCGCATATAGCCCATTTACAACCCGCTAACCCAAGGCCCGTTACACCCTATTCGAATTAGGCCCAGTAGCGTCATCTGGGCCATCCACTATGATTCCAGCCCGTTTTCACTTCCGGCCCATGTATGGCCCATGACGTCTTTCGGCCCATATGAGGACCTACGTAACTCTTGGCCTATTAACGGCCCGTGGTGAAACTGGCCCGTAATGAATAGTGTACCACTTTACACCCATTAACGGCCCGTGGTGAAACTGGCCCGTAAAGAACACTGTATCACTTTATACCCATTAACGGCCTGTTATTCCGTTGGGCCGTTTCCAGCCCATGTTATCTTTCAGCCTTATCAGAGCGCATTTATTCTTGGGCTCATTTCCAGCATTCGTTTACTTAGGGCCCGTTACTGTCGTTTTCTG
>NC_041387.1:617943262-617966857 GCF_002162155.2 Triticum dicoccoides | reverse complement strand
GGCCGTTTTCATAGCGTCATCAAATACGACCTATTAACGATGACCCGTTATGGTCGGCCCATGAAGAGACGATTCCAACTCTAGCCCGTTTACGGCCTGAATGCGGTCTGTTTGGCCCATGTTTGGCCAATCGAACATACGGCCCGTATAAGGCCCATTGATGATACGTCCCATAGAAGGCCCATTGTTTCTACGGCCCGTAGAAGGCCCACTATTTCGACGACCCGTAGAAGGCCCATTGCTTCTACGGCCCATAGAAGGCCCACTGCTTATACGACCGTAGAAGGCCCACTGTTTCTACGGCCCGTAGGAGGCGTAGTGTTACTACAGTAAATATTAGCCCATGGATATTATGGCCTAGTTTTAAAAAATAGGTTATTGCAGCCACTAGCAAACCGCAGAAAAAGAACTGCACTGACTACAAGCAAACAAATAAACAAGACAACAAGGAAATAAATAAGCAAGCAACTTACACTAGGCTATCACGGCTATTACACATATTACATCCACTGGGCATCAAAGTTCGCCACCAGTGCAAATATAGGGAACACAACAGCATATGAACGCCACAGCAAAACAAGTCCAGAACTGAAACCACTCCAGAAGAGATCAAGAAACAATATCCTGGGTACCCATAATGCTGGCAAGATGCTTAGCAAGCTTATTAACTTTCTCTTGTTTGGTGCTTAAGTCCTCCAGCGCTTGCTGCTGCACCAGAAAGTATGCATCTGAATTCTGCAGGGACTTCCTCAGTCCTTCGGCTTCCTGTCGCATAACATCTGATCGATGTCTTTCAACTTGAAGTTGAGACTCAAGAAGCCAAACTGATTCAGGCAAAGAGTTCGAAGAGCTGGTGCCAGCAATGGTAGCCAGTAACTCGAACACTACATCAAGACAGGACTTTGGGGTTGTCTCAGTGTCTTCAATATAGTTTTTATCAGCTTTCTTGGAGACCAACAGGGAAGTCTCACTATCTTGAACCTTATCTGCATTACTTCCTTTACCATTGCATAACAGGGTACTCTTCTCCAATATTTTATCCGCGTTCTAAAAAAGAAACAAACAAACACATCTCAGGTTTACAATGTAGTATATGAAACTCATTTTGGTAAACCAGTTCAGTAGTAAGGTGGACAGGATAACAACATGAAACAAACATATATCTATGTAGTATGGTCACTGTATGGTCTATATCATTCTAGTTTATGTTGCCAAATCAAGATAGATACAGTTCGAATCATATCTATTTAAGACAAAGCAGCATAAACAGAATATAAGTGTGGGAAACTACACAGAAATAACAACACTTGTAATGTGCATGGCATGAGAACATAACTGTTTATTCAATTGAAACTGAAATCAACATAGAGCAAGTTACAACAGCAAACAGCCAAACACGTTGAAGAAACAGGTTTAAAACATACCTGTTGCGCCATTGGAGTTTCAATTGCATCCTTCAAATTTGAAATTAGTTGGTATCAGTAAATACATTGATGCAAGAGCAAAGTAGTATGAACCATAGCTACGGAACCTGACCTGAGAACAATTCTTCTTCTGCTTTAAGCGTTGACTTCGGTTTTGGAGTGGTGGTCCTCGTGATTTGGGCACTGCAGTTGCCTTACTAACTGCTCATGTTTGGGTGCTCTGTGGTGGAGACGGTGCTATGTCAACGGGAACTGGGTGTCTATCTACTAGGGTCGGGGTTAGAAGGGGTGTAGCTGGTTCTCTGTCCAACTGGGTAGGGGTACAATCTGCATGAGTGTGGGTTATGTGTGGTGGGGCTGGTTCTTGGGCAAGTACAACCGTGGTTCTATCTGCATCGAGAGGTAGCACGATCTATTCTGAAGACCGTGTTTTTACTCCCACGGATACTGCCATCACTCCCTCGAATTGAAATGGCTGATAAACAAGAAAAGTAATAGAATGTACAGACATCGTAAGATAGACAGGTGCAATGGTTAGTAGGGAAGAAACACGGCATGAAATAATTCACATTATGTTGTCTAAGCAAACAGAATAGCAGGACATAATTTCACATATATGATGGCTAATTAAACAAGATAGCATGACACAATTTCACATGTATGATGGCTAACTAAACATGATAGAATGACATACTTCAAAATATGATGACTATGTAAACAAGATGACATGATATAACTATACGATGTGTCTATTAAAGTGGTTGGCATGCCATAAATCACAAACATGCCGTCGATGGAAACATGATGGCATGATATAATTCACGGATATAATGACATAATTTAAAATATGATGACTATGTAAACATGATGATATGATATAATTATATTATGTCTTGAGAAAATGGGTTGGCATGCCATAATTCAGATACATGCTGTCTATGTAACATCATGGCATGACATAATTCAAACATATGATTTATATACTAAGGAAGTGAGCAGAGGGCAATCGCATATATGATGTGTCAACTAAGGAGATGGCATTCAATATTGTGTATATGATGTAAAAACTAAGCATTGCAATACAACATATGCATTATATGAGTAATATAACCCTGCCAAGTTTGAGCATACACCTCAGGGGGATAATAGGACTGGTCATCTGCCTCTGAATCCTCCTCTGAAGAGCTATCTGTAACTAGCAAGATATCTGCTTCAGCAGGTAGCATTGTCTGCTCTGAAGACCTTGTTTTCACTCCAGATTTCTCCATCACCAATTCAAATGGCTGATGCACAGGAAGAGCAGTTGAATATACAAACATTGTCGACAAAAGCAATGAGAAATACAAAAAAAGGACGTCATGATATAATTCACATATATGACGCTTGCCTAAACAGCATGGCACTGCATAATTCACATACATAATTCCTTGCAACAAGATAACATTGCATAATTCACATATATAATGTATTGCAACAAGATGGCATTGCATAATTCACATATATGGTAATTATACACTAAACAGGTGGCATTAACACAAAGCATGTCTAAACTAAGTAAACAGAGGACGACACACTAGTAACTGCACAACTCTGAAATGCTATTGATTACTCATTGTTACACAATGCATGCACCTACAGCTACCGGGATTTGTATTGGTTACTAAATGATGTGTGTTTTTCTTCAGTTTGATTGAAAAATTGCCCCCTTTTTGTGCATGCATACATCTGCCCACTGAGCCACCAAACATGTTGTAAGGCTTAATCTGTCAATGGTGTGACTCTGTGTTCACATTGTCTCCTGGTAGAATTATTATGCTTGGCTCTCTACTCTAGTAGTGCTATCTGTAGAGGCGACCGTGATTTTGTTATACACATGATGATGCAAGTATGGACTGTTGTTTGTTCCATATGTACTGCCATCATATAAATGCCTGCCATGTTCTTCATCTCCCCTCCCTCTGATTCCTTCTGCATGCGTTTGTTTTGTGTCTCAGATTTGTAGAAGCTGCCGCTGCTGTAGGTGGAACACGAAGAAGCCCTCATGGCTGCTGCACATCTGAATTGGTGAGCGCCACCCCATTTTTTTGGTACTGTGAAGTGTTAGTTGGTACTGTGAAGTGTTAGTTGATGGTTGGTTAGTTTGTTAATCAAAGTATTCTTACATGCTGTGAATATATACTGCAAACACGAGATTAAAACATATGTCGCTCCTATTTTTGTGGAAATTTACTAGTGATCTGCAATAAAAGCTAGACACGAACCAACTCTTGCTTCTAAAGGAACATATTATAAATTTAGACCTCGTGTGTGATGCTATAGATTTATAAATTTTGCTTTATCTTATTCCCGAGTTGGCACTATAAATTTTGCTTTGTCTTGTTGATAATGCCACATGTCTTATGCAATCAGATTACATTTCTGTTTGTTATTGTAATATAAAAAATATTCATGCTGTCAAAATTTTCACAGTGCATGTTTCCCTTGTACTCAATATGCTTCTAATGGCTGATCCTTCCATTTTTGTTGTGGCATCTTTACTTTCACAGGTGTTTTGTGTCCTGGAAGATGGAAGAGGAAGAAAACTTATTTTTGTTGAACTAAATTTTCTGTATTCTGTTTTGTTGTATGTATCATTTGATAGTTTGTATCATGTGATGTAAACATATTTAGTGCTGAAATATGAAATTATTTGCAAATTTTGTCGAAAGAAGGATCATTTGTACGAATATGTGAATGGGCTGAAAAGAGTATTGGACCAACATCAGGATTGAATTATTATTTGAATGTATAAAAAGGCTGAATGTAAACCAGAAATGGGCTGCACAAAATTGTATATATATTCTTGAAAGGCCAAACGTGAATAAAATTTTATGGGCTGACTAGTTGGGCTTGGCCCATGTAGCTGAACAAAATTAACAAAAATAAATATACTAAATAGGCCAAATTGTTGGGCTCGGCCCATGTAGAAAACATAATTGGACCGGGCTGAATCTGGTGCCACATCAGCTTGCCACGCCGGATGCCTACGTGGCCTGGGGAGGTTGCTAGTGACCAAAATGCCATGGTGGGCATATTTTGGTCGTAAACGTCTACGACCTTCTCACAGAGAAGGTCGCTATTGTCAGTTTACGACCCTCAGCTTTTGAACTTCTGTTTTTGGTCACAAAAAGGTCGCAAATGAAAAACCATGACCTTTCAGTGACCAATAGTGGTGGTCACAAGTTGATATATTTCTTGTAGTGAAGAAAAGGCTAATAGACTTGTTTAACCAACAACAAACCATGATGTCCAGATGTGTAGTTAAACCTGAGAGGTGGGAAGAAAGAGAAAGAGAAATGGAGGATATTACTGAAAATGATCTGAAGAAAATGAAAGAGGAAAACAAAGAAGTAGACGATGACACATATGTGGAACCAGTTGATTATGGTGCCAGTCAGGAGTCTGTGGACTCATTTGCTACCAGGTTGGGAATAAAACCTGGAGAACAGAAAGAAGGTTTGGAAAATGACAACACTGTAGAAGACAATCTGAGAAGATGTGGTAGACTAGTGGACAAACAAGATGTCAAGATAGAGGAGCTGGTCAAACAGAGAGTAGCAGACAAAGACAACTATGGTAAGGAATATGATCTGGAGGATAATAATTCCTCTCTTCTTTTCATAGATGATTGGCATAGACTTAGGATGCACTATTGACATGGTTAACCAAAATTTGGATATCATTGAAAAAATGGAACAAAGTAGGAGAGACTTCTATTTTACTCATTTAAAAAATAGAGGAGACTACAGTGCAAAATGAGACATCTCTCATTGACACTTGGGATATCTCCCTGATAGAACTTTGCTCTGATGAGGATCACTCAGATGCAGAGATGGAAATGGATTATTATACTCATTTGAAAAATATTTTTGCTAGTGGAAAGAAAAGTAACAACACAGGATCCCTTGGAATTCCTAGTGGGAAATCTGTGGTGTATATAGGGGGAAAAGGTAGGAAGAAATGATTGGGATGATCTGGAACGTTAGGGGGATAGGCCCTGATATTAAAAAATATTTTATTAGAAATAGTATATGTGACAAGAGGATTGACTTCATTGGTCTTAAAGAGACCAATAAAAATGATTTCACTAAGAATGAACTCCATAATCTAAGTGGAGGCAGGAACTTTGAGTGGCACTGGACAGAGCCTACCACTACTAGGGAAAAAGGTAGCAGTAGCACGGATTTTAGGTATATCAGTAGCGTGGGGTGGCGCACTACTAATACGGTGCTACAACTAAAGTGTATCAGTAGCGTGTGTTTGCCCGTGCTACTGCTATACCTTCTTAGCAGTAGCGCTTTTGGTAGAGAGCGCTACTGGTAGTTACTAGCAGCGCGCCTCCCTACCTGCGCTACTACTATTGTTACGTATTTCTTTTCTGTTTTATGTCATGTTCATACGCCATTATACAAGTTTTCATATAGTAGCAATTTAGAGATTGTTTTTACATCAGAATGAGTTATTATATCATTGGGTTAAAGAACCGTGGATTAGTTTCAAGTGCATGGATCCAAAGTGACCAATGGTCACTTTGGGTCCATCCACTTGAAATTAAACCACGGTTCTTTCACCCAATGCCATAATAACTCATCAACATCATCATCATCAGCAGCAGCATCATATCATTAACAACTTATCATCATAATACATCATTGTCATATAATAACTCCTCATGATCATCATTTTCGTCGATGAGAAATCATATAGCAAGTTGGTCACTAGTCATAATCACAACTCCTCCTCCTTATCATCATTAACTCTAACACATTGTACCACATAATAACACATTGTACCGGACCTACTCCTCTCTAGTAGGACCTACTACACTCTCTTAGGTAAAATAGCATAAAACAAGATAGGCATTGACTCTCCATTATGGAGAATGGATATTATCCTATCTCCAATTCTTGCGCGTCGCACAATGTTACTTCCAAGTACCTCCTTACGACTGACCATACATTGTTTCCAATCTTTGATTGTCATGTCTTCATCGGTTTTAGAAATCCGGTATGAACAGCTGTGATGCGTAGGATGACCTGGCCGTAAGCTCATAACATCAAGGCGACCTTTCGGAAACATCAGATGAGGCACACAATCCTTCGGGATTTTCTGTTGAAAAACATAGTAATAACTTTTTAGTTGGCAATGTAGTTTAATTTTATAAGAATTTATGCAAAAGATGCACGAATGTCGTAATAGTAGAAAATCTTACCATGCTATCTCCATGGATGTTACCGTAGTTCAACACGTGCACTGGTGGCACGTATTGACCATAATGTGCAGGAGTTTGATAATAGATATTGTAGTTCTCAAGATCATTAATAAATGAGATCAGATGATTTTTCTCCTGATAAGTTAATTCTGCACCATCGATGTAGTAGGTTCTGTCTACAATCTTCCGCACATTCTTTTAAAAATGAAAATAAGCTATCAATGGAAATAAGCTATCAACTATTTTGAAATAAACAATATAAATTACTTAATAACTATATTTGAGAAACTCACATAACGGTAGAATTGGAAGCGTATCAACAAGGACCCAAATGTCCATATTGTCTTCCTCAATGTCAGGATCACCAAGATCCATGGTGACAATCATACCCTCATGCAAATCATATGCCTTGCAAAGTGCCTCCCAATTCGGGCAACCAAAATGGGATACACTCACAGAATTGGTAAATATTTACAGGAAAATCAAAACCATGATGGGTCCTTAGGTGAACTATCTTTGTTTCCATATTTTCATGATCTTGAAAATCCATCCTCTCCAAGACATAGCGTCTTGCATGGCATGGGATAAGATAGTCCAATTGTAAACGATTAAAATTACACGTTGAAGAAGAAGAAGTCGAGCTTAATTAAGAAAAAAACACTTTGCGTTGTTGCATACCGTTTTAACATCAAAGGTCTCCTGGAGCTTAATGCTGAAGCACCGAGCTTCTACCAAGTAAGGCATGTCACAGAAACCTCGGTTGTCGCCGCACTAGGAGCACTCCGCGAGACTTTTGTTGTCCGACGACATTTCCTATGTTCATAATTCATAGATTAAACTTCTAAAATTCAATATATGTATTACAAAAAATAAATTAGATCATTATTATTCAGCACGGGTTGACTATCGGTTTGTCGAGTCTTTTTTTTGAAAACTCTCAGCTCACGTGGTGTATATATTTGACCATTGGTGATGGTCGCTCCTCCCTTCGTCCCCGAGTGCATTAAACCAAAATGTATAGCACACGAGAACGAAGGAGAAGCGACCCCCATGACAACAGTCGACGTTCTTCTTCTATCATATATGGTGGACACACTCCCTCATTGATTTTTCGACCGTCGGTGATGGTCGTTACTCCTCCTTCCCCTATGGCATAATAAAGGTCTAGCACAAGGAGAAGAAGGAGAAACGACCCCCACGACAATAGTCGGGATTCTTCCTCTCTCATATATGGTGCAGACTTTCTCCCTCACTCATTTTTTGATTGTCATGTATGGAGCCTTGATATACTTAAGCTCAACCCAAAATGTCGTTTAATTATCTTTCTAGAAAATCCAGGCCACTCGATATTTCCTACATATTCTAGCACAAGTCATGCCAAAATCCACGGAAAAATCCGGCATGACCTTTGCTAAAAAAGAA
The DNA here is from genome assembly GCF_002162155.2 of Triticum dicoccoides. NCBI lineage: Eukaryota > Viridiplantae > Streptophyta > Magnoliopsida > Poales > Poaceae > Triticum > Triticum dicoccoides. The sequence continues at coordinate 617,958,760 of NC_041387.1, read as the reverse complement.
CATATTGAGCGCCTGAAATTTGTCGGAACGGAAATTAATCAACACTCCGGCAAAACATAGGCCACTCGGAGGTGTTACCTGCAAACATGGCCACTTGGGCAAGCACATATCCTATTTGCATTCAAACTTGATGGTCATTGCATTCAAACTTGATGGTCATTGCATTTCAATGGTTGAAAATATGAACAAAAGCATTTCAAAATATCTTATAAGACTCATATTGACATGGAGATTTGGCTGGTCTCACCTCAAGGTCGGAGGGGGTCTGTGACGGGGAGGACGACGGCGACGACACGGAGATTTGGCTGCAAAAACAAAATATAAATAAAAACATTATTACCCTCATCTTAGGACTTAGTGAAACCCTATAAGCTATCAACTAATCAAATGCATATGCCTTGCATAGTGCTCTTCAATTTGAGCATTCAAAATTGCAGTAGTCCTTCAATTTGAGCATTCAATAAGCAATATTAAATCATAAAATAAATTAGTATTAAAATTAGCATGCATTCAATAAGCAAATAAAATCATCTCTTGCATCCGCACATTGTCGAATATTATCACTAATACATCTCGAATAGTATCATACATATAAGCTCACTAATACAGCTAAAACCCTAGCGAATGACGGGTATCAGCGCGGGCGGTGGACACCCAAAGAGAAGGAACCATCACATGATCATAACTCCAGTGAGATCCCTGAAGAATCTGCCAGGTATTGGAGGTTCCCTCCAACGCAACCATGTAGCGACGGACGTGCTCGTCCTCCTCGCTGACACGGTGACGTACCACCTCTGCGGGGTCCCCAAGCCTTCGCACTGTAACTGGCCCACGCGATCGCCACCGAAGAAGGTTCGGTCAATGACGGGCTGGCTCCTCACCAAGCTGCGCCCCCGCAAGGTAGCACATCCCAGTACTAGCCCAACGGAGCCCAGTCTCGGACATGGCCCCTCTGATCAAGCAGGCCTGCCCCGCCGAGTCGACGACGAGGTGCGGGATAGGCATCGTCGACGTTGATGCGGGAATAATTGCTTTAACTAAAAAATAAACTAGTTTTATTAATTTTCTTATAAAAAATAAACTAGTTCTATAGTAAAATTTTAATTAGATCATCAAATCTCATATACCTAAATTTCTTACTAAAAATAAACTAGTTCTATTAATTCAACTAGTTCTACTAAACACTTACTATAAATAAAAATAAACTAATTCTTACTAAAAATAAACTAGTTCAACTAGTTCTATTAATTTTCTTACTAAAAATAAACTAGTTCTATTAATTCAACTAGTTCTTACCAAAAATAAACTAGGTCTACTAATTTTCTTACTAATTCTATTAAACACTTACTAAAAATAGTAAAAAAAACTATATTGATTTTTTTTCTCTAAACTAAATACTACCGCCCTAATTAACATCTAGTTAAACCCTACTGCGCTAACCCTACTGCCCTAGTTCTTAAGCATCTACAAGTACTAACTAATTAGATGAACCCTAGCTAGGTACTTAAGCATCTACAACTACTTTAAGCTCCCATTGATGAACCCTAGGAATTTGTCCTAAAAACTACTTAAGCATCTACAACTACTGTCCTAATTAACATTTAGTTTACAATTATATTTACTTAACTACATTGGATGCACAACAACAATATAACTACTTAAGCATCTACAAGTAGTAGCTAATTTGATGAACCCTAACTAATTAGATGAACCCTAAAATTTGATGAACTCTAGGAACCCTAGCTAGGCAGAGGTAGGGGAGGAGGAGGAGGAGACGTAGGCCTGCTCGCTGATAACCCACAAGTATAGGGGATCGTAACAGTTTTCGAGGGTAGAGTATTCAACCAAAATTTATTGATTCGACACAAGGGGAGACAAAGAATATTCTCAAGTATTAGCAACCACACCGGGATAACTTAGTATCTGCAGCAAAGTGTTTAGTAGCAAAGTAGTATGGAAAATGGTAACCGTAGCAAAAGTAACAGTAGCAGTTTTTGTAGTAATTGAAAAGTGGCAACGGCAAAGTAACTGAGCAAAGAACAATATGTGAAAAGCTCATAGGCATTGGATCGGTGATGGATAATTATGTCGGATGCGATTCCTCATGTAATAGTTATAACATAGGGTGACACAGAACTAGCTCCAATTCATCAATATAATGTAGGCATGTATTCTGAATATAGTCATACATGCTTATGGAAAAGAACTTGCATGACATCTTTTGTCCTACCCTCCCGTGGCAGCGGGGTCCTAATGGAAACTAAGGGATATTAAGGCCTCCTTTTAATAGAGTACTGGACCAAACCATTAAGACTTAGTGAATACATGAACTCCTCAAACTACGGTCATCACCGGTAAGTATCCCGATTATTGTCACTTCGGCGTTAACGGATCATAACACATAATAGGTGACTATAGACTTGCAATATAGGATCAAGAACTCACATATATTCATGAAAACGTAATAGGTTCAGATCTGAAATCATGGCACTCAGGCCCTAGTGACAAGCATTAAGTATAGCAACGTCATAGCAACATCAATCTCAGAACATAATGGATACTAGGGATCAAACCCTAACAAAACTAACTTGATTACATGGTAAATCTCATCCAACCTATCACCGTCCAGCAAGCCTACGATGGAACTACTCATGCATGGCGGTGAGCATCATGAAATTGGTGATGGAGGATGGTTGATGATGACGATGGCGACGGATTCCCCTCTTCGGGGCCCCGAACGGACTCCAAATCAGCCCTCCCGAGAGAGTTTAGGGCTTGGCAGCGGCTCCGTATCGTAAAACGCGATATATCCTTCTCTCTGTTTTTTTTCTCCCCGAACGTGAATATATGGAGTTGGAGTTGAGGTTGGTGGAGCAACAGGGGGGCCACGAGGTAGGGGGGCACGCCCTCCACCCTCGTGGACAGGGTGTGGCCCCCCTGGCCTTGATTCGATTGCTAGTATTTTTTATTAATTCCAAAAATAACTTCCATGGAGTTTCAGGTCATTCTGAGAACTTTTATTTCTGCACTTTTATTCAGGTCATTCTGAGTAGCATGGCAGTTCTGCTGAAAACAGCGCCAATCTGGGTTAGTTCCATTCAAATCATGCAAGTTAGAGTCCAAAACAAGGGCAAAAGTGTTTGGAAAAGTAGATACAACGGAGATGTATCATCTCCCCCAAGCTTAAACCTTTGCTTGTCCTCAAGCAATTCAGTTGATAAACTGAAAGTGATAAAGAAAAACTTTTACAAACTCTGTCTGATCTTGTTGTTGTAAATATGTAAAGCCAACATTCAAGTTTTCAGCAAAGATTATGAACTAACCATATTCACAATAACACTTAAGTCTCATGTTTACTAATATCAATGGCATAATCAACTAGCGAGCAATAATAATAAAACTCGGATGACAACACTTTCTCAAAACAATCATAATATGATATAACATAATGGTATCTCGCTAGCCCTTTCTGAGACCGCAAAACATAAATGCAGAGCACCTTTAAAGATCAAGGACTGACTAAACATTGTAATTCATGGTAAAAGATATCCAGTCATAGTCATACCCAATATAAACTAATGGTAATGCATGCAAATGACAAAGGTGCTCTCCAACTGGTGCTTTTAAATAAGAGGGTGATGAGTCAACATAAAAGTAAATAAATAGGCCCTTTGCAGAGGGAAGCTGGGATTTGTAGAGGTCCCAGAGCTCGATTTTTGAAACAGAGATAATAATATTTTGGGTGGTATACTTTCATTGTCAACATAACAACCAAGAGATCTCGATATCTTCCATGCTACACACAATATAGGAGGTTCCCAAACAGAATGTTAAAGTGTATACCCCCCTCCACCAACAAGCATTAATCCATGGCTTGCCCGAACCAACGGGTGTCTCCAACTAACAACAATCCTGGGGGAGTTTTGTTTGCAATTATTTTGATTTGATTTGAGCAAGGGACTGGGCATCCCGGTGACCAGCCATTTTCTCGTGAGTGAGGAGCGGAGTCCACTCCTCTTGAGAATAACCCGCCTAGCATGGAAGATACAGACAACCCTAGTTGATACATGAGTTGTTCGAGCATACAAAACAGAATTTCATTTGAAGGTTTAAAGTTTGGCACATACAAATTCACGTGGAACGGCAGGTAGATACCACATATAGGAAGGTATGGTGGACTCATATGGAATAACTTTGGGTTTATGGAAGTGGATGCACAAGCAGTATTCCCGCTTAGTACAAGTGAAGGCTAGAAAAAGACTGGGAAGCCACCAACTAGAGAGCGACAACAGTCATGAACATGCATTAAAATTAATAGACACTGAGTGCAAGCATGAGTAGGATATAATCCACCATGAACATAAATATCGTGAATGCTATGTTGATTTTGTTTCAACTACATGAACGAACATGTGCCAAGTCAATTCACTAGAATCATTCAAAGGAGGATACCACCATACCATACCACATCACAACCATTTTAATAGCATGTTGGCACGCAAGGTAAACCACTATAACCTCCTAGCTAATTAGGCATGACATAAGCAACTATAATCTCTAATTGTCATTGCAAACATGTTTATTCATAATAAGCTGAATCCGGAACGATGAACTAATCATATTTACAAAAACAATATAGGTTGAATTCATACCAGCTCCTCTTATCTCAATCATTCCATAATATATCATCATTATTGCCTTTCACTTGCACGACCGAACAGTGTGGATAATAATAATAGTGCATGTGCATTGGACTAAGCTGGAATCTGCAAGCATTCAATTTCAAGGGAGAAGACAAAGTAATATGGGCTCTTAGTTAAATCAACAATAATGCATATGAGAGCCACTCAACATTTTCATCATGGTCTTCTCCTCTCGACCCACAAAGAAAAGAAAAGAAAAAAATCTATTTACACGGGAAAGCTCCCAACAAGCAAAAAAAGAATGAGAAATCTTTTTGGGTTTTCTTTTAATTACTACTACTACAGGGATGGAAAGTAAACTAGCTAACAACTATTACTAATTTTTTTGTTTTTCTTAAGTTTATTCAAACACACAAGAAGAAAGCAAGAAAATAAAATAAACTAGCATGGATATTACAATGAAAAAGTATGAGCATCGACAACTAGAATGAGTGTGTGAACATGAATGTAATGTCGGTGAGAAATACGCCCCCAAGCTTAGGATTTTGGCCTAAGTTGGTCTATGCCCATGGATCAAAGTGGTAGCTGGGGTCGTAGTGAGATGCAACAGCCATTGCCTCACGAGCTGCGGCTTGGAGGCGGGCTGCCTCCGTCCTCCTCTCGTACTCATTAGCCTCCTCCCTGGTTACAAAGTATCTCCTTTTTGCATGAAAGTCAAAGAAAGTAGGAACAAGGAGAGCAATATGGATAGTACGCCGTCTATCAAAGATTAGTCGATATTGGAGGAACTGTTCATTCCTTTCAAGAAACTGATGGCTAACCATGGCATTATAATCTAGATAAGCAGGAAGCAACTCTCTATCACTTTCATGTATGGGTACCCCAAGGAAATTAGCCATACGGGTTGCATAAATTCCACGAAACTGGTTTCTAAGTAAACCATTATTATGCAACCTACGTGCAACGATGGCCCCCAGGTTGTATTGTTTATCTACTAACATCACACTCCTGAGAACACCAATATCAGGAACACATATGTGACATGCTTCGTCGTTACCATTTATGCATCTGCCTACAAAGAGAGCAAAATAATGTATAGCAGGAAAATGAATGCTCCCTATGGTAGCTTGTGCTATTTCTCTGGATTCCCCCACAGTGATACTAGCAAGGAAATCTTTAAACTCAGATTTGCGAGGTTCGCTAGCACTACCCCATTGCGGGAGTTTACAAGCAGTAGTAAAATCGTCTAAGTCCATGGTATAAGATTTATCATAAGGATCAAACAGTACATTGTGAGAATTACGCGAAGATGTAAATTTAAACCTTCTCACAAATGAATCAGTTAAATATTGGTATTGAGGGAACTTATCTTGCATGAATTCCTCAAGATCAGCATTACGCACATATGCATCGAATTCATCCTTAATGCCTGCTCGAACCATAAACTCTTCTAATGACCATTCACAAGGACGCACGTAAGCTTCCCTAGGTGGTTCATCGTCCGGCTCATGTATTGCAAGTCTCGGTCCTTGCTTCCTTGAGGAACCACCTTGATACAATTTTCTATGCATTTTCTCTGTAAAGTTCCTAAAATTCTTAGTAACTCAAAATAAAAGTAAACCATACTCAACAAAATTGATAGCAACTACTCCCACAAGTGCCTAGAGACTATATCATGCATTGGAACTACTTGGGACCAACTAAATTTGACATGCAAGCTCAAGAACAGGGTCACCTTTGCAGCAAAAATTTGCAATGAATAAAGCACTAGAACAAAAACTAATTGGACCAATGGAGGAGTCACATACCAAAGCCCTGTTCAAGAATTCATTCGACTAACCAGTTAACTTGCCGATTAATCCCTACTCGTAGGGTCACCGAGTAGCCGATTAACTGATTAATCGCCCGAGTAATTGATTAAATGGCCGATTAACTTGCCGATTAGCCTATTAATCCCCTACTCGTCAGCCAACCGAGCAGCTACCAATTAACAATTTCCTCAACAATGCACCAAAGAACAATCCCCCAAAGAAGTTTTGTGAATGGAGCTCTGAGCAAGGAGATCGAAAATGGCAGCAATATGAGCTAGAACTCATGCTTGAGCTGGTTGGTGATTTTTTGGGAGGAAGAAGAAGAGCATGGGTGCAGGAATAAGTGGAGGAGGGCCACCAGGGGCCCACGAGGCAGGGGGCGCGCCCTGGACCCTCGTGGCGAGGTGCTGGCTCCCTTTGGTGTGTTCTTAGTGCCAGATATTCTTACATATTCCAGAAAAAAATCATATTTAATTTGCAAGGCATTTGGAGAACTTTTATTTTTGGGATAATTTTTATTACATGGATAATTCAGGAAACAGACGGAATTTTTTTTCTTTATTAAATCTAAATAACAGAAAGTAAAAAGAGGGTATAGAAAGTTGTGCCTTCTAACTTCATCCATCTCATGCTCATCAAAAAGGAATCCACTAACAAGGTTGATCAAGTCTTGTTAACAAACTCCTTCCGAATCGCATGAAACCGGAGAAATTTCGAAATGACACTAGGTTACCTCAATGGGGATATGTAAATCCCCAATAATAAGAATATCATACTTCTTCTTTATAGTAGGAAGAGAAAATTCAAAACCTCCAATAATAATTGATGGAATCTTTCCAATAGAATTTATACTATGAACTTGAGGTTGTTTTCTCGGAAAGTGTACCATATGCTCATTACCATTAACATGAAAAGTGACATTGCCTTTGTTGCAATCAATAACAGCACCAGCAGTATTCAAAAAGGGTCTACCAAGGATAATCGACATACTATCGTCCCTGGGAATATCAAGAATGACAAAGTCTGTTAGGATAGTAACGTTTGCAACAACAACAGGCACGTCCTCACAAATACCAACAGGTATAGCAGTTGATTTATTGGCCATTTGCAAAGATATTTTAGTAGGTGTCAACTTATTCAATTCAAGTCTACGATATAAAGAGAGAGGCATAACACTAACACCGGCTCCAAGATCACATAAAGCAGTTTTAACATAGTTTCTTTTAATTGAGCATGGTATAGTTGGTACCCCTGGATCTCCAAGTTTTGTAGGTATTCCACCCTTAAAAGTATAGTTAGCAAGAATGGTGGAAATTTCAGCTTCCGGTATCTTTATTTTATTTGTAATAATATCTTTCATGTACTTAGCATAAGGATTCGTCTTAAGCATATCGGTCAAATGCATACACAAAAATATAGGTCTAATCATTTCAGCAAAGCGCTCAAAATCCTCATCATCCTTTTTCTTGGATGGTTTAGGAGCAAACGACATGGTTTTGTGAACCCATGGTTCTCTTTCTCTACCATGCTTCCTAGCAACGAAGTCTTTCTTATCATAACATTGATTCTTTGATTATGGGTTATCAAGATCAATAACAGGTTCAATTTCTACATCGTTTTTGTTGCTAGGTTGAGCATCTACATGAACATCACTATTAGCATTATCACTATGTTCATGTTCATCACCAGATTGTGTTTCAGCATCAGAGATAGAAATATCATTAGGATTCTCAGGTGTGTCTATAACAGGTTCATTAGAAGCATGCAAAGTCCTATCATTTTTCTTTTTCTTCTTTTTAGAAGGACCGGGTGCATCGGTATTATTTCCCTGAGAATCTTGCTCAATTCTCTTAGGGTGGCCTTCAGGATACAAAGGTTCCTAAGTCATTCTACCACCTCTAGTCATAACTCTAACAACATGATCATTTCTCTTATCATTTAGTTCATTGAGCAAATCATTCTAAGCCTTAAGCACTTGTTCTACTTGAGTGGTAACAATCGAAGCATGTTTACTAGTGAGTTTAAGTTCACCCTTAACTCTAGACATATAATCACTCAAGCGTCCAATCATATAAGCATTACTTTTTAATTGTCTACTAACATAAGCATTGAAATTTTCTTGTTTAGCCATAAATTCATCAAATTCATCCAAGCATTGGCTAGCAAACTTAGTAGACAGGATTTCAACTTTATCATATCTATAGAGAGAATTTACCTTCTCTACCTATGTCGGATTATCAAGAACGTGTATTTCTTCAGTAGGTGGTATATTAAGTCCATGTATTTCTTCAACGGGAGGTAAATTCTTAACATCTTAAGCTTTAATACCTTTTTCTTTCATAGATTTCTTTGCCTCTTGCATATCTTCAGGACTAAGAAATAGAACACCTCTTTTCTTCGCAGTTGGCTTAGGAGTTGGCTCAGGAAGTGTCCAATTATTTTCATTTGTCAATGTATTATTCAATAGCAATTCAGCTTGGTCAACTGTTCTTTACCTGAAAGCACAACCAACACAACCATCCAAGTGGTCCTTGGAAGCATCGGTTAGTCCATTATAAAAGATATCAAGTATTTCATTTTTCTTAAGAGGATGATCACGTAAAGCATTAAGTAATCGGAGAAGTCTCCCCCAAGCTTGTGGGAGACTCTCTTCTTCGATTTGCACAAAATTATATATCTCCCTTAAAGCAGCTTGTTTCTTATGAGTGGGGAAATATTTAGCGGAAAAGTAATAAATCATATCGTGGGGACTACACACACAACCAGGATCAAGAGAATTAAACAATGTTTTAGCATCACCCTTTAATGAGAAAGGAAATATTTTAAGGATATAGTAGTAGCAAGATTTCTCATCATTAGTAAACAGGGTGGCTAGATCATTCAACTTAGTAAGATGTGCCACTACAGTTTCAGATTCATTGCCATAAAAAGAACAGATTCAACCAAAGTAATTATCTCAGGATCAACAGAGAAATCATAATCCTTATCAGTAACAAAGATAGGTGAAGTAGCAAAAGCGGGGTCATGTTTCATTCTAGCATTCAGAGACTTTTGTTTCAGCTTAGCTAATAATTTCTTAAGATCTGATCTATCGTTGCAAGCAAGAAAATCTCTAGCAGTTTCTTCATCCATAACATAACCCTCAGGAACAACAGGCAGTTCATATTTAGGGGGATAACCTTCATCATCACTATCATCAATATTATCACTTTCAATAATTTCATTCTCTCTAGCCCTAGCAAGTTGTTCATCAAGAAATTCACCTAATGGCACAATAGTATCAAGCATAGAAGTAGTTTCATCATAAGTATCATGCATAGCAAAAGTGGCATCATCAATAACATGCGACATATCAGAATTAGTAGCAGAAACAGGTTTAGGTGTCGCAAGTTTACTCATAACAGAAGGAGAATCAAGTGCAGAGCTAGACGGCAGTTCCTTACCTCCCCTCGTAGTTGAGGGATAAATCTTGGTTCTTTCGTCTTTCAAGTTCTTCATAGTGATCAGCAGATATAAGTCCCAAGTGACTCAAAGTATAGAGCTATGCTCCCCGGCCACGGCGCCAGAAAATAGTCTTGATAACCCACAAGTATAGGAGATCGCAACAGTTTTCAAGGGTAGAGTATTCAACCCAAATTTACTGATTCGACACAAGGGTAGCCAAAGAATATTCTCAAGTATTAGCAGTTGAGCTGTCAATTCAACCACACCTGGATAACTTAGTATCTGCAGCAAAGTGTTTAGTAGCAAAGTAGTATGGAAGTAACGGTAACCGTAGCAAAAGTAACAGTAGCAGTTTTGTAGTAATTGTAACAGTGGCAACGACAAAGTAACTGAGCAAAGAACAATATGTGAAAAGCTCGTAGCCATTGGATCGGTGATGGATAATTACGTCGGATGCGATTCCTAATGTAATAGTTATAACATAGGGTGACACAGAACTATCTCCAATTCATCAATATAATGTAGGCATGTATTCCGAATATAGTCATACGTGCTTATGGAAAAGAACTTGCATGACATCTTTTGTCCTACCCTCCCGTGGCACCGAGGTCCTAATGGAAACTAAGGGATATTAAGGCCTCCTTTTAATAGAGTACCGGACCAAAGCATTAACACTTAGTGAATACATGAACTCCTCAAACTACGGTCATCACCGGTAAGTATCTCGATTATTGTCACTTCAGGGTTAACGGATCATAACACATAATAGGTGACTATAGACTTGCAAGATAGGATCAAGAACTCACATATTCATGAAAACATAATAGGTTCAGATCTGAAATCATGGCACTTGGGCCCTAGTGACAAGCATTAAACATTGCAAAGTCATAGCAACATCAATCTGAGAACATAGTGGATACTAGGGATCAAACCCTAACAAAACTAACTTGATTACATGGTAAATCTCATCCAACCCATCACCGTCCAGCAAGCCTACGATGGAATTACTCACGCACGACGGTGAGCATCATGAAATTGGTGATGGAGGATGGTTGATGATGATGACGACGACATATTCCCCTCTCCGGAGCCCCGAACGGACTCCAGATCAGCACTCCCGAGAGAGTTTAGGGCTTGGCGGCGGCTCCGTATCGTAAAATATGATGAATCCTTCTCTCTGATATTTTCTCCTCGAAGATGAATATATGGAGTTGGAGTTGAGGTCGGTGGAGCACCAGAGGGCCCATGAGACAGGGGGGCGCGCCCTAGGGGGGCGCCCTCCACCCTCATGGACAGGGTGTGGGCCCCCTGGCCTTGATTCTTTCGCCAGTATTTTTTAATAATTCCAAAAATAACTTCGTGGAGTTTTAGGTCATTCCGAGAACTTTTATTTGTGCACAAAAATAATACAATGGCAGTTCTCCTGAAAACAGCGTTAGTCCGGTTTAGTTCCATTCAAATCATGCAAGTCAGAGTCCAAAACAAGGGCAAAAGTGTTTGGAAAAGTAGATACGATGGAGACGTATCACTCACCTCGGGCGCCGGCGGAGTTAGGGAGCGGATGAGGGAGGGGCACACACATCGAGGTCGGGGTCGGGGCTCGGGCGCGCTGAGGAGGGCGGCGATGTAGGGTGACGACAATAGTGGCCACCGAGGGCAGCAAAGGGCAACGAGAGAGCGCGCGGCGGCTGACGGCGATGTAGGACGACGACGGCGGCGACAACAGATCGAGGGGGGATTTGGGGGAAGTGGTCGGGGGGAGAAGAACTGCGTGGTTAAGACAAAAATAGTAGTAGCGCGGACCCGAAAAAGCGCTACTGCTACATTAGCTATAGCGCTGGCTAAGAGAACGCGCTACTGCTACTTTAGCAATAACGCTTGTCCTGAAAGCACGCTGCTGCAATGCCTTTCTCCTTTATTTATTTTTCTTTTATTTTCCTTCACATTTTATTTTTTCCTTTCCCTTTTTTCTATTTCTTTCATTTTCATTTACTTTTCTATATGTTTCTTATTTTATTTTATTTTCATTAGCAGTAGTGCTTTCCGCGTAAAACACGCTGCTACAACCATCTTAGCAGCAGCACGCTTTGTGTAAGCTCGCTACTACTATTCCAAGCCTGCCGAGAACTGTGTCGGAATTGTAGTAGTAATGCTTCTTTCGTCTGACGCCCTACTGCTATAAGCTTAGCTGCAGCGCGTGGCGCTAGTGGTAAGTAGTAGTAGCGCTTCTTTGTGACCGACGCTACTGGTAAGTTTCTGTGTATAAGGTTTTCCCTAGTAGTGTAGAGGGAAAGCAGGAGGGATCCTCGTAGGGATCAATAAAGACACTTTTGAGGTCATTAATGTGGAGAAAAGGGTTTACTGCATTCGGACCCTACTTCTAGACAAGAAAGCTAAATTTGAATGGAATCTTAATATTGTTTATGGGGATGCTCAAAATGTGGGTAAAGCTGCTTATATGACAGAAATATCTAGAATTTACCATGATAATGCCTCTGTGCCATGTCTCATGGGGGGGGGGGGATTTCAATGTTATTACGACGTGTGATGAAAAAAATAAACCTGGTGGATATAATCACTGGAGTTTTATTTTTAATGTTGGGAAACATAGAATACAATTTCAAAAAAAATCCTACGCTCACGCAAGATCTATCTAGGAGATGCATAGCAACGAGAGGGGGAGAGTGTGTCTATGTACCCTCCTAGACCGAAAGTGGAAGTGTTTGCTCAACGCGGTTGATGTATTCGAACATCTTCTCATTCCGACCGATTGAGTACCGAACGTACGACACCTCTGAGTTATGCACATGTTTAGCGCGATGACTTCCCTCAAGATCTTAATCCAGCAAAGGGTCAAAGGAGTAGATGAGTTCCGTCAGCACGACGGCGTGGTGACGGTGATGGTGATGTGATCCATGCAGGGCTTTGCCTAAGCACCGCGAGAATATGACCGGAGGCGTAAACTGTGGAGGGGGCACCACACACGACTAAGAGCAATTGGTGTGTCTCATAGGGGCGCCCCCGTATATAAAGGAGGGAGGGAGAGGAGGCCGGCCTAGGCACGCCCGAAGTGGGGGGGGGGGTCCCACTTGGACTCCCACTAGGATTTGGTCCCCCTTCCTTTTTCCGTAGGGGGAAAGGGGGAAGGAGTAGGAGAGGGAGAAGGAAGGGGGGGGGGCGCCGCCCCCACCCCTTACCCAATTAGGTTTTCCCCTAGTGGGGGGCGCGCCAGCCCCTTGTGGGCTGGTGTGCCTCCCTCCTATGGCCCATATGGCCCATATCTTCCACTGGGGGGTTCCGGTATCCCCTCCAGTACTCCGGTTTGTACCCGATACACTCTGGAACCCTTCCGGTGTCCGAATACTACCTTCCAATATATCAATATTTACCTCTCGACCATTTCAAGACTCCTCGTCATGTCTGTGATCTAATCTGAGACTTCGAACAACGTGCGGTCACAAAACACATAACTCATATAATACATATCGTCATCGAACGTTAAGCGTGCAGACCCTATGGGTTCGAGAACTATGTAGACATGACTGAGACACCTCTCCGGTCAATAACCAACAGCGGAACCTGGATGTGCATATTGGTTCCCACATATTCTACTAAGATCTTTATCGGTCAAACCGCTAGGTCCACATACGTTATTCCCTTTGTCATAGGTAAGTTACTTGCCCGAGATTCGATCGTCGGTATCTTCATACCTAGTTCAATCTCATTACCGAAAAGTCTATTTACTCGTTCCGTAATGCATCATCCCGCAACTAACTCAGTCACATTGCTTGCAAGGCTTCATATGATGTGCATCACGCAGAGGGCCCAGACATACCTCTCCGATACTCGGAGTGACAAATCCTAATCTCGATCTATGCCAACCCAGCAAACACCTTCAGAGATACCTGTAGAGCATATTTACAATCACCCAGTTACATTGTGACGTATGATAGAACACAAGGCATTCCTCCGGTGTCCGGGTGTTGCATAATCTCATAGTCGGAGGAATATGTATTTGACATGAAGAAAGCTGTAGCAATAAAACTGAACGATCATTATGCTAAGCTAACGGATGGGTCTTGTCCATCACATCATTCTCCTAATGATGTGATCCCGTTTATCAAATGACAACACATGTCCATGGCTAGGAAACTTAACCATCTTTGATTAACGAGCTAGTCAAGTAGAGGCATACTAGGGACACTGTGTTTTGTCTATGTATTCACACATGTATCAAGTTTCCGGTTAATACAATTCTAGCATGAATAATAAACATTTATCATGATATAAGGAAATATAAAATAACAACTTTATTATTGCCTCTAGGGCATATTTTCTTTAGTCTCCCACTTGCACTAGAGTCGATAATCTAGTTCACATCGCCATGTGATTTAACACCAATAGTTCACATCTGTATGTGATTAACACCCATAGTTATTCACATCGCCATGTGACCAACACCCAAAGGGTTTACTAGAGTTAATAATCTAGTTCACATCGTTATGTGATTAATACCCAAAGAGTACTAAGGTGTGATCATGTTTTGCTTGTGAGAGAAGTTTAGTAAACGGGTCTGCCACATTCAGAGCCGTATGTATTTTACAAATTACTATGTCTACAATGCTCTGCATGGAGCTACTCTAGCTAATTGCTCCCACTTTCAATATGTATCTAGATTGAGACTCAGAGTCATCCGGATCGGTGTAAAAGCTTGCATCGATGTAACTCTTTATCACCTCCATAGCCGAGAAATATTTCCTTAGTCCTCTTAGGTAACTAAGGATAACTTTGACTGTTGTCTAGTGATCCACTCCTGGATCACTATCGTACCCCCTTGTCAAACTCATGATAAGGTACACAATAGGTCTGGTACACAACATAGCATACTTTATAGAACCTATGGCTGTGGCATAGGGAATGAATTTCATTCTCTTTCTATTTTCTGTCGTGGTCGGGTTTTGAGTCTTACTCAAATATACACCTTGCAACACAAGCAAGAACTCCTTCTTGACTTTCCATTTTGAACTACTTCAAAATCTTGTCGAGGTATGTACTCATTGAAAAATCTTATCTAGCTTCTTGATCTATCTCTGTAGATCTTGATGCCCAATATGTAAGTAGCTTCACCAAGGTCTTTCATTGAAAAACTCTTATTCAAGTATCCTTTTATGCTATCCAGAAATTCTACATCATTTCCAATCAACCATATGTCATCCACATATAATATTAGAAATGCTATAGAGCTCCCACTCATTTTCTTGTAAATACATGCTTCTCCAAAGTCTATATAAAACCATATGCTTTGATCACCTCATCAAAGTGTATATTGCAACTCCGAGATGCTTGCACCAGTCCATAAATGGATCGCTGGAGCTTGCACACTTTGTTAGCACCTTTAGTATCGATAAAACCTTCTGGTTGCATCATATACAACTCTTCTTTAAGAAATCCATTAAGGAATGCAGTTTTGACATCCATTTGCCAGATTTCATAATCATAAAATGTGGCAATTGCTAACATGATTCGGACAGACTTAAGCATCGCTACACGTGAGAAAGTCTCATCGTAGTCAACTCCTTGAACTTGTCGAAAACCTTTTG
>NC_041387.1:617935623-617943162 GCF_002162155.2 Triticum dicoccoides | reverse complement strand
GACAAGTCAAGCTTTATAGACAGTAACATTACCATCAGCGTCAATCTTCTTCTTGAAGATCCATTTATTCTCTATGGGTCGCTGATCATCGGGCAAATCCACCAAATTCCACACTTTGTTATCATACATGGATCCTATCTCATATTTCATGACCTCAAGCCATTTATCGGAATCTGGGCTCATCATATCTTCTTCATAGTTCATAGGTTCGTCATGGTCAAGTAACATGACTTCTAGAACAGGACTACCATACCACTCTAGTGCGGATCGTGCTCTGGTTGACCTACGAGGTTCTGTAGCAACTTGATATGAAGTTTCATGATCTTTTATCATTAGCTTCCTCTCTAGTCGGTGTAGGCATCACGGGAACAGATTTCTCGGATGAGCTACTTTCCAAATTGAGAGAAGGTACAATTACCTCATCAAGTTCTACTTTCCTCCCACTCACTTCTCGGTGTAGGCATCTATAAAGGTTCCGTTCTTGGCAACAAAGATCTTGCCTTTGGATCTGTGGTAGAAGGTGTACCCAATTGTTTATTTAGGGTATCCTATGAAGACGCACTTCTCCGATTTGGGTTCGAGCTTATCAGGCTGAAGCCTTTTGACATAAGCATCGCATCCCCAAACTTTAAGAAATGACAGCTTAGGTTTATTGCCAAACCATAGTTCGTATGGTGTCGTCTCAACGGATTTTGATAGTTCCCTGTTTAATGTGAATGCAGCTATCTCTAATGCATAACCCCAAATCAATAGTGGTAAATCGGTAAGAGACATCATAGATCTCACCATATCTAATAAAGTGCGGTTCCGACGTCCGGACACACCATTACACTGTGGTGTTCCAGGTGGCGTGAGTTGTGAAACTATTCCACATTGTTTTAAATGGAGGCCAAACTCATAACTCAGATATTCCTCTCCACGATCAGATCGTAGAAACTTTATTGTCTTGTTATGATGATTATCCACTTCACTCTGAAATTCTCTGAAATTTTCAAATGTTTCTGATACGTCTCCAACGTATCTATAATTTTTGATTGTTCCATGCTATTATATTACCTGTTTTGGATGTTTATAGTCTTTACTTTACACTTTTATATCATTTTTGGGACTAACCTACTAACCGGAGGCCCAGCCCGAATTGCTGTTTTTTTGCCTATTTCAGTATATCGAAGGAAAGGAATATGAAATGGATTCCAAACGGAATGAAACCTTCTGGAGCGATCTTTTTGGAACAAACGCAATCCAGGATACTTGGAGTGGACGTCAAGAAGCAGTCGAGGCGGCCACGAGGGTGGCCGACGCGCCCAGTAAGGGTGGGCGCGCCCCCCTGCCTCACGATAAATTATTTCCACCGCCGCAACCTTTTGTATCCGCGAGATCCCATCTTGGAGCCTTCGCCGGTGCTCCGCCGGAGGGGGAATCGACCATGGAGGGCCTCTCCATAACCACCAAGGCCTCTCTGATGAGTTGTGAGTAGTTTACCACAGACCTTCGGGTCCATAGTTATTAGCTAGATGGCTTCTTCTCTCTCTTTGAATCTCAATACAAAGTTCTCCTTCTTCTTATTGGAGATCTATTCGATGTAACTCTTTTTGCGGTGTGTTTGTCGAGATCCGATGAATTATGGGTTTATGATCAAGTTTATCTATGAGAAATATTTGAATATCCTTTGAATTCTTTTATGTATGATTGGTTATCTTTATAAGTTTCTTCGAATTATCAGTTTGGTTTGGCCTACTAGATTGATCTTTCTTGCCATGGGAGAAGTGGTTAGCTTTGGGTTCAATCTTGCGGTGTCCTTTCCCAGTGACAGTAGGGGCAGCAAGGCACGTATTGTATTGTTGCCATCAAGGATAAAAAGATGGGGGTTATATCATATTGCATGAGTTTATCCCTCTACATCATGTCATCTTGCTTAATGCGTTACTCTGTTCTTATGAACTTAATACTCTAGATGCAGGCAGGAGTTGGTCGATGTGTGGAGGAATAGTAGTAGATGCAGGCAGGAGTCGGCCTACTTGTTGCGGACGTGATGCCTATATACATGATCATGCCTAGATATTCTCATATCTGTGCACTTTTCTATCAATTGCTCGACAGTAATTTGTTCACCCACCATGATAATTATGCTATCTTGAGAGAAGCCACTTGTGAAACCTATGGCCCCCGTGTCTATCTTTTATCATATAAGTTTTCCATCTACTTTTATTTGCATCTTTTACTTTCCAATCTATATTCTAAAAATACCAAAAATATTTATCTTATCATATTATCTCTATTAGATCTCACTTTTGCAAGTTACCGTGAAGGGATTGACAACCCCTTTATCGTGTTGGTTGCGACGTTATTGTTTGTTTGTTTAGGTGCGTGGGACTTTTGAGGAGCCTCCTACTGGATTGATACCTTGGTTCTCAAAACTGAGGGAAATACTTACGCTACTTTGCTGCATCACCCTTTCCTCTTCAAGGGAAAAACCAACGCATGCTCAAGAGGTAGCAAGAAGGATTTCTCGCGCCGTTGTCGGGGAGGTCTTTGCTCAAGTCAATACATACCAAGTACCCATCACAAACTCATCTTCCTCGCATTACATTATTTTCCATTTGCCTTTCGTTTTCCTCTCCCCCACTTCACCCTTGCCATTTTATTCGCCCTCTCTTTCCCGTTCTCCTCTCTCTTTTGCTTGCCTTTTTGTGTGCTTGTGTGTTGGATTGCATGTCACGATGGTGCAAGATAATACTAAATTGTGTGACTTTTCCAATACCAATAATAATGATTTCCTTAGCACTCTGATTGCTCCTCTTAATGATGTTGAATCTTGTGAAATCAATGCTGCTTTGTTGAATGTTGTTATGAAAGATCAATTCTCTGGCCTTCCTAGTGAAGATGCTGCCACTCATCTAAACAATTTTGTTGATTTGTGTGATATGCAAAAGAAGAAATATACGGATAATGATATTGTTAAATTGAAGTTATTTCCGTTTTCACTTAGAGATCACGCTAAAACTTGGTATTCGTCTTTGCCTAAAAATAGTATTGATTCTTGGAATAAGTGCAAAGATGCTTTTATCTCTAAATATTTTCCTCCTGCTAAGATCATCTCTCTTAGAAACGATATTATGAATTTTAAACAAGTTTATCATGAGCATGTTGCCCAATCTTGAGAAAGAATGAAATTAATGATTCGCAATTGCCCTACTCATGGTTTGAATTTATGGATGATCACAACTTTTATGCCGGATTGAATTTTGCTTCTAGAAATCTTTTAGATTAGGCCGCGGGAGGCACTTTTATGGAAATCACTTTAGGAGAAGCTACAAAACTCCTTGATAATATTATGGTTAATTATTCTCAATGGCACACCGAAAGATCTACTTGTAAAAAAGTTCATGCTATAGAAGAAATTAATGTTTTGAGTGGAAAGATGGATGAACTTATGAAATTGGTTGCTACTAAAAGTGCCAATATTGATCCTAATGATATGCCTTTGTCTACCATGATTGAGAATAATAATGAATCTATGGATGTGAATTTTGTTGGTAGGAATAATTTTGGTAACAACGTGTATAGAGGAAACTTTAATCCTGGGTCGTTCCCTAGTAATTCCTCTAATAATTATGGTAATTCCTACAACAACTCCTATGGAAATTTTAATAAGATGCCCTCTGATTTTGAGAATAGTGTTAAAGAATTTATGAATTCTCAAAATAATTTCAATGCTTTACTTGAAGAAAAATTGTTTAAAGTTGATGAATTGGCTAGGAACATTGATAGACTTTCTCTTGATGTTGATTCTTTGAAACTTAGATCTATTCCTCCTAAGCATGATATCAATGAGTCTCTCAAATCTAAGAAAGATTGCTTTGTTAGAGCTTGTTCTTCTAGTTTCATGAAAATAATGATGAAGATCTAAAAGTTATTGATGTGTCCCCTATTAAATCTTTGTTTTGCAATATGAATCTTGATAATGATGGGACTGGAAGTAAATCATCTTTAGTTAAAAAGCGTTCTGATGATTTGGAGTATTTTGATCTTGATGCTAAAATTGGTAAAAGTGGGATTGGAGAAATTAAAACTTCACATAGTAATGAACCCACTACTTTGGATTTCAAGGAATTTAATTATGATAATTGCTCTTTAATAGATTGTATTTCCTTGTTGCAATCCGTGTTGAATTATCCTCATGCTTATAGCCAAAATAAAGCTTTTACTAAACATATCGTTGATGCCATGATGCAATCTTATGAGGAAAAACTTAATTTGGAAGTTTATATCCCTAGAAAACTTTATGACACTACAAACAAAATACACTTTCGTGATGATACGTGTTTGTCATAGTAGGTCGCGTTTTTTGTCATGCATCTACATCCATGACAAATTTATGACAGAATCAAGATAGTCATACCTGTGCTGTCGTAGAAGTGTCCCATGACATTACCAAAATTATCATCACGGAAGTGTCCACTTCCATGACGATAAATCGTGCGTCACAGAAGTGCTTTCATCAATGGTGACCAACACGTGGCATCCACCGTAACGGGGCACCGTTAAGCTATCGGGCCGGGTTTTGGATCCGATAACCCGTTAATAGCCCAGACCAATGGGGATTTTCCACGTGTAAAATCATCATTGGCTGGAGGAAAGACGTGTCGGCTCATCGCTGGGACAGATGCCATCCACTCATTGGACAGAAGGCGCCTATGATACGTCGACACGTGGCACGGCCCAACAGAGGCCCATTCCTATGAAAAGGCCGACCCGTTTGACTTGGTCAAAAGGTGGCGGGCCAGCCCATGGAAAGCCTGTTAACGGCATGTTCGCATATAGCCCATTTACAACCCGCTAACCCAAGGCCCGTTACACCCTATTCGAATTAGGCCCAGTAGCGTCATCTGGGCCATCCACTATGATTCCAGCCCGTTTTCACTTCCGGCCCATGTATGGCCCATGACGTCTTTCGGCCCATATGAGGACCTACGTAACTCTTGGCCTATTAACGGCCCGTGGTGAAACTGGCCCGTAATGAATAGTGTACCACTTTACACCCATTAACGGCCCGTGGTGAAACTGGCCCGTAAAGAACACTGTATCACTTTATACCCATTAACGGCCTGTTATTCCGTTGGGCCGTTTCCAGCCCATGTTATCTTTCAGCCTTATCAGAGCGCATTTATTCTTGGGCTCATTTCCAGCATTCGTTTACTTAGGGCCCGTTACTGTCGTTTTCTGGTTGTGGGCCAAATTCAGCCCGTGGTTACAGTCGGCCCGTTTGTGGTCCGTTAACATGTTGGGCCGTTTTCATAGCGTCATCAAATACGACCTATTAACGATGACCCGTTATGGTCGGCCCATGAAGAGACGATTCCAACTCTAGCCCGTTTACGGCCTGAATGCGGTCTGTTTGGCCCATGTTTGGCCAATCGAACATACGGCCCGTATAAGGCCCATTGATGATACGTCCCATAGAAGGCCCATTGTTTCTACGGCCCGTAGAAGGCCCACTATTTCGACGACCCGTAGAAGGCCCATTGCTTCTACGGCCCATAGAAGGCCCACTGCTTATACGACCGTAGAAGGCCCACTGTTTCTACGGCCCGTAGGAGGCGTAGTGTTACTACAGTAAATATTAGCCCATGGATATTATGGCCTAGTTTTAAAAAATAGGTTATTGCAGCCACTAGCAAACCGCAGAAAAAGAACTGCACTGACTACAAGCAAACAAATAAACAAGACAACAAGGAAATAAATAAGCAAGCAACTTACACTAGGCTATCACGGCTATTACACATATTACATCCACTGGGCATCAAAGTTCGCCACCAGTGCAAATATAGGGAACACAACAGCATATAAACGCCACAGCAAAACAAGTCCAGAACTGAAACCACTCCAGAAGAGATCAAGAAACAATATCCTGGGTACCCATAATGCTGGCAAGATGCTTAGCAAGCTTATTAACTTTCTCTTGTTTGGTGCTTAAGTCCTCCAGCGCTTGCTGCTGCACCAGAAAGTATGCATCTGAATTCTGCAGGGACTTCCTCAGTCCTTCGGCTTCCTGTCGCATAACATCTGATCGATGTCTTTCAACTTGAAGTTGAGACTCAAGAAGCCAAACTGATTCAGGCAAAGAGTTCGAAGAGCTGGTGCCAGCAATGGTAGCCAGTAACTCGAACACTACATCAAGACAGGACTTTGGGGTTGTCTCAGTGTCTTCAATATAGTTTTTATCAGCTTTCTTGGAGACCAACAGGGATGTCTCACTATCTTGAACCTTATCTGCATTACTTCCTTTACCATTGCATAACAGGGTACTCTTC
The DNA here is from genome assembly GCF_002162155.2 of Triticum dicoccoides. Taxonomy (NCBI): domain Eukaryota; kingdom Viridiplantae; phylum Streptophyta; class Magnoliopsida; order Poales; family Poaceae; genus Triticum; species Triticum dicoccoides. Next base: position 617,936,848 of record NC_041387.1, on the reverse strand, counting down.
TCCAATATTTTATCCGCGTTCTAAAAAAGAAACAAACAAACACATCTCAGGTTTACAATGTAGTATATGAAACTCATTTTGGTAAACCAGTTCAGTAGTAAGGTGGACAGGATAACAACATGAAACAAACATATATCTATGTAGTATGGTCACTGTATGGTCTATATCATTCTAGTTTATGTTGCCAAATCAAGATAGATACAGTTCGAATCATATCTATTTAAGACAAAGCAGCATAAACAGAATATAAGTGTGGGAAACTACACAAAAATAACAACACTTGTAATGTGCATGGCATGAGAACATAAATGTTTATTCAATTGAAACTGAAATCAACATAGAGCAAGTTACAACAGCAAACAGCCAAACACGTTGAAGAAACAGGTTTAAAACATACCTGTTGCGCCATTGGAGTTTCAATTGCATCCTTCAAATTTGAAATTAGTTGGTATCAGTAAATACATTGATGCAAGAGCAAAGTAGTATGAACCATAGCTACGGAACCTGACCTGAGAACAATTCTTCTTCTGCTTTAAGCGTTGACTTCGGTTTTGGAGTGGTGGTCCTCGTGATTTGGGCACTGCAGTTGCCTTACTAACTGCTCATGTTTGGGTGCTCTGTGGTGGAGACGGTGCTGTGTCAACGGGAACTGGGTGTCTATCTACTAGGGTCGGGGTTAGAAGGGGTGTAGCTGGTTCTCTGTCCAACTGGGTAGGGGTACAATCTGCATGAGTGTGGGTTATGTGTGGTGGGGCTGGTTCTTGGGCAAGTACAACCGTGGTTCTATCTGCATCGAGAGGTAGCACGATCTATTCTGAAGACCGTGTTTTTACTCCCACGGATACTGCCATCACTCCCTCGAATTGAAATGGCTGATAAACAAGAAAAGTAATAGAATGTACAGACATCGTAAGATAGACAGGTGCAATGGTTAGTAGGGAAGAAACACGGCATGAAATAATTCACATTATGTTGTCTAAGCAAACAGAATAGCAGGACATAATTTCACATATATGATGGCTAATTAAACAAGATAGCATGACACAATTTCACATGTATGATGGCTAACTAAACATGATAGAATGACATACTTCAAAATATGATGACTATGTAAACAAGATGACATGATATAACTATACGATGTGTCTATTAAAGTGGTTGGCATGCCATAAATCACAAACATGCCGTCGATGGAAACATGATGGCATGATATAATTCACGGATA
>NC_041387.1:617923497-617935434 GCF_002162155.2 Triticum dicoccoides | reverse complement strand
ATATGATTTATATACTAAGGAAGTGAGCAGAGGGCAATCGCATATATGATGTGTCAACTAAGGAGATGGCATTCAATATTGTGTATATGATGTAAAAACTAAGCATTGCAATACAACATATGCATTATATGAGTAATATAACCCTGCCAAGTTTGAGCATACACCTCAGGGGGATAATAGGACTGGTCATCTGCCTCTGAATCCTCCTCTGAAGAGCTATCTGTAACTAGCAAGATATCTGCTTCAGCAGGTAGCATTGTCTGCTCTGAAGACCTTGTTTTCACTCCAGATTTCTCCATCACCAATTCAAATGGCTGATGCACAGGAAGAGCAGTTGAATATACAAACATTGTCGACAAAAGCAATGAGAAATACAAAAAAAGGACGTCATGATATAATTCACATATATGACGCTTGCCTAAACAGCATGGCACTGCATAATTCACATACATAATTCCTTGCAACAAGATAACATTGCATAATTCACATATATAATGTATTGCAACAAGATGGCATTGCATAATTCACATATATGGTAATTATACACTAAACAGGTGGCATTAACACAAAGCATGTCTAAACTAAGCAAATGACATAGCAATGCAAGATACCATACGCACGATATGAGTAACATAACCCTGCCAAGTTAGGGCATGCACCTCGGGGGGGAAATATGACTGGTCATCTGTCTCTGAATCCTCCTCTGAGGAGCTACCGGTAACCAACAAGACATGCGCTTCGTCAGATAGCATTGTCTGCTCTAAAGACCTTGTTTCCACTCCAGATTTTTCCATGACCGTGCCGAATGGCTGATGCACAGGAAGAGTAATTGAATGTACTAAATTGTTGACAAATTTAACATGTAATAAAAAATGATGGCATGATATAATTCACATATAAGATGACTGGCTAACCAGGGTGGCATTGCAAAATTCACATATATGATGCCTACCTAGACAAGATGGCATTGCATGATTCACATATACGATAAAGAAACTAAACAGATGGCATTGACACAAAGCATGTCTAAACTAAGCAGATGACATCTTTAATGTATACAATAAGCAATGCAAGGCACCATATGCATGATATTACCAACATCAGCATGTCAAGTTAAAGCGAAGACCTCATGGGGTAAATAGGAGTGGTCTTCTTCTTCTGAATCCCCCTCAGAACAGTTATCTTCCTCTTGATTACGATCCAAAATGGGTGGAGGGGGGCTGCCTTTGCGCCCACCATGGAACGACGTCTACATGAAAGTTTATTGCCACGCAAGGCTCGTCTCTTTTGCTCTACATGATCAGTTCCATTGTGTATAATAACTGGCATGCATAGGAATAAAACATAGTGAGATTATGTAAGGAGTGCATGCACAAATCCAGAGTGATGGTAGCAAACTGTGGATAGACCCAAAACCAATGATAGCAGGCAGATAATAGCTTTAGTTAAAAAATACAGATAATGTCTCCTTTAATGTTTGTTTGCACCCAACATGAAACTCATAGTAGACACCGAAGATTAACCAGATAGTAGACAGATAGTACTGATTGCTGCCCCAATATGTACCCCAAAACCATTTAAAAACTCAAGTTTCAGCATTAGTTTGAACCTGACTTGGATTCTAATAGGTGAACACGACGATAATGTAGCATGTCATCATATTAAGCGACACATAACGTAAGCAGACATGGAAGAGTGCGACCTCTCTTGCGGACCCGTGTAGTCCTCAAGGTCATCTGCTCAGTTGATGATGGTAATGTAGTTGTCGTGGCTACCAGCAGCGGGGAAGAAGATCTGAGGCGGCGAAAGACAGTTTGGAGAGCGGATCCCTGTTGTGGTGAACCCTTCCGTCGTTGGAGCAGCTGAGCTAGGGTGGAACACAGCGCCGTAGGAGCAGGACAAACCACACAAGGTTTTCTTTGACACATATCTGTAATAGAAGTAATTGAGTAAGGGCTTGTTTGAATTTGAGGATTGTAACAATGCAAGGATAGGAAATAGACAGGAATAGGATAGGAATGCACGTGCAAAACAGAGAATTTAAAAAAACAGGATTTCTGCCAATCTAGGTGTTTGATTAACAACAGTTGGAAGATCACATGATGCAAACAAGCATGGTGAGATTAACTCAAACCACAAGAAAATGTACGGTTATAATGCTATTATGCTACTATCTCTTAGTCTTGTTATTGATGAATAGGAATACAAAAGGAGGAGAAGTGGAAATTAGAATTCCTACGGTTTTTCTTTCAAGGAGACACTAAAGGAACAAATCCTACAGTTTTTCTTTGCTCCATTCCTTTGCACCAAATTCATGAAAAGTAGTACCATAGGAAACTTTCCAGTTCCTATGTTTTTCATTCACTTTTCCTTTCAAGCACTGACGATTCTAATAGGCAGGCTTGAGCAAGGAAAATCCTACACTAAGAAAATGTTTTTGTGCTACTTCTATTACTTTGGACCCAGGCCACTGCCATACTAGCTCAACTCCCAGGCCCATCGACAAATGCACAGCTCAAATGCGCAGAGATAAATAATGATGGCGTTCAAGAGAGTCCATCACGGATAGCTATGTTGCCTGGTACCTCACTGCTTGTCATATAGTAGGATAAAATAATCGTATTTCATGTTAATACGAGTGCTCAGTGGACAATATATATAACATGTATAGTAAAAAAGAGATGCAACAAGTGTACATCCTCTTTGGCGAAGCCATGTTGATCTCAGCGTGATTGGGTTGGCCGGTGAGGATGCTCCGACTGACTTGGCTATCGGAGGAGGGGAAGAAGATCTTAGGCGTCTGGAGATGGAGCCCGAGGTACTGCTCCGCTGTGATCGAGGGTTTCATTGTTGGAGCAGCTCTGGTGAGTTGTACGACGCCGAGGCTGAAGCAGGACAAGAGAGACAACGAACAACGTTAACCTGAGTGGAATTCTAATAGCATCTCCAATACATGATGTAATATACATAACCACAAAGTGCTAGATGTAAAACACATCAGCCGCTCATCTCTGAACTTAACTGTCGAAACTGAATTTAGCTGTCAGAACTGAACTTAACTGTCGAAACTGAACTTAACTGTCGAAACTGAGTTTTGCTGTCAAAACTAAATTTTGCTGTCGAAACTGAACGCACTAGCAAGGTGAGGCTACACGTCGGTCGACTGACTTTTTCATCTCTAGTCAGTCGATTTTGCAGCCGGTGGATACGAAATCAAGGGCCTGCGGTTCATCTTCAACCTCCACCCCCTGAGCCGCCAGCCACCACCGGCCAAACAGCAGCCCCCCGGCGCCCGCGGCCGGCGGTGCGCCGCCCCGCCCGCCCCGAAAACACTCCCCACCGCCTGTCCGCCGCTGACCCGGCCATCCCTCTAGGCCCCCCCGTGCTGAGCTTTTTCTCCGGCGATCCCTACACCATCGCCCCGCCACCGTCGGTGACCACCGCCCCCATCCTGAACCCTAAGATAGATAGTGGGGTACCTCTCCGACGAGCCCCCCTCCCTGCTGTGGCTGGTTCTTCCTTCACCCTGGCGAGCACCCCCCCACACCCCCTGAAAATCAACTGACCTAAAAGTCGATTCAGTCGACTGAAGTGTAGCTAAATCAGAGCAGCATCGCAAGCAAGAGCAAGAGCGAGAGCAGCAGCGCGAGCAAGAGCAATAGCAAGCGCAGACCAGGCAGGGGACCGAGAGCAAGAGCAGAGCAGCAACGCGAGCGAGAGCTAAAGCATCAGCAGCTCCTACTGATGTGGACGTCGACACCGAGGGATCGACGCCATGGAGGAAGTGGCCAGCGACGCCGCCGTGGATGGAGTCGCGCCGTGTCAGCTCGGGACCGAGTGCCGGCAGCACCGTGAGATCGAATCAAGAAGAAAATGCGGTGATTAGTGTACAACCTATTTTGTGGCGTCGATTAGGCCGCAGCTTCATCCGAGGAAACGGTGATGATGATGCTCTTCCGGTGGTGCAGGTGAAGAGGGTGATGTGGGAATGGAGGTGGCATGAAAGATGAGGGAAATGTCGGGGCAGCTCCTTAGAGGTGGAGGACGGTGTGACTGAACCGGTGGGACCACAAGATCGACGACAGATCATCATCCGATACGGTGGATGAGGGACGTCGAGGTGTTGTGGTTGACGACGTCGTCGGGGAAGAGGCTCCGGCTGGGTGGCGGACGGAGCAGGGTGTGGGGTTTCGTCGCAGGTTTTTGCGGCCTCGGTGTACGAATGGGTGGGCGGATGGGATGGTAGTGGGGAAGCATGGCTTAGAGACGCGCTTGTCCGAAATGTGGGGTAAGTTACGAAAGTACCCCCACCGATTTGAGGCGGTTCTTTCGGTTCAGGGGTACCACGGGCATTTCGCGTGTCGGGATTTCGCAGGAGGTGGGAGTTTTCGCGTGCGTTGTAATTTCGGAATAGCAAGGCACGGATTGAGATGGAGGGAGTTGTCGGAGCACAACGAGACAAAGATATATCTTAAATATTTCGGGCTAACAAGGCGCGGCTTGAAGAGGCGGGAGTTTCGCAGCATGATAGATAGAGACGGTAGCTTGAATTTTTGGCATAACAAGGCGCGGCTTGAAATTTCGGAAGAACAAGCTTGACGTGTACCCAAAAAAAGACAATTTGCACCTCAACACGCACAACACACACACAAACACCATTTAGACTAGAGTAAGGTACACGTGCATTGCACGCATGAGATTTGGCAACCAAATTACGAATAAATACCACATTATAGCATGCAAGCTTATAGTCATATATGTATGATGTAGATGTTCATTTAATTCTTATAGTTCATTTCATTCAAAATCATCTAGTTTTTGTAAGAAAGCTAATCTATTTTAAGATTCATGGAATTGTGCGTTGTAAGACATAAAGTAAAAACAAATAATGGCAAATCATGTAGAAAAACATTTGGGCAATTCTGATACGGAAGATTCTAGAACAAATAAGAAGTGCTTGTGTTTTGATGTTTGTGCATTATGCTTAAGTACAACCATGGAGTCTTTTATATTATACATGTAGCGAAATCTGGTGGAATCTAGATGATATCCAACGGCCAGTAGTGCTCAAATTTGCCATATTTGGACCATCGGATTCGCCTCATCCAACGACCATCTTTCAAAGTTAAAGTTACCCGCACACAATATAAAAAAATATAAAATATTATATATATAGGGGTATATATATAGATATGTGATGCGAAAGCCACGCATCATCTCCAATTAGAATAGTGTGTCCATGCACGGATGCGACGTGGCCAAATGATGTCTGCCATTGGTATCTCAAATTCAAATCAGTCTGACCTTGTTCAATGTGAATACATTACAACATGCTCGTTGCCAAACCACACCGCACATATCTCCGTATATTCATGCATGCATGGGTTTCAAACATCAAGATCTCTTATTCAAAATATTTGAATTCAACTTTACATTGATTATGACCTCACCTATTCTTTTCCACCCACACAGTAGTCTTCTCTTTATAATTGTACCACTAACTTTCTCTCGTGCATGCATGCACACACACTACCAGTCGGCATTATCCATCGCACGCATGCAATCTTTTTCTTCATGTCAGTCTCCCATGAAGGCACACACCCACACACACCCCCCTCTCCATCATATCAGGCATTCCTTATCTCTCATGCGTGCATGTGCAACGATCGATTTTCCTCTCTGTATGTGTGTATATAGCTAGGTCTTTCATAGTTTTCCACACAAACCGATCAATCGATATATCCAGTGAGGTCTCACCCTCTTTCCCACGTCCACATCGATCAATCTATACCTCTCTATATAGGATTAACATATATAGCTAATACACCCACATTAATTATATATCCAACGTCCCCCTCTCATCATCCATGCTTTCCACTTCATCTCTCAGACGCGTGCACAATGGCGAAGACAGGGGCAGTAACTGTCGTGGTCCAAAGACTGACAGTAGAAAGGGGGGTAGGTATGGAGAGGCAAGATTTAGCTAGGGACAATTGCATTTTTACCCCTAGTTGGTTCCTACCCACGGGTTTTGCCCTTACTTTTCGAGCTTGCTCAATTTTGCCCTTACTTTTTCCGTCGAGATCCCTCGAATGCCCTTTGACCGTTTGACCAAAACTTTGAAAATTCATAACTAATTCATATGAACTCAGAAAAATGCAAATAAGATATCAAAATGTTCAGATAAACATTACCTTTATGGGCATATCATTTGCATTCAGGACAAAAGCATCGTTTAAACTACCCGAGGTAATTAATATTATTAACATTATTTAAAAAAATAGGTATAAACAATATTTTTTTCGTGAATAAAAATTATATGCAAATGTAGGTTATGTTTTCTGAGCATCCTAACACTTTATTTGCATTTTCCTGAGTTTGTATCAACTTGTTATGAAGTTTCCAAATAATGGTCAAAGTCATTAGAACATTCATAACAAGTTGATACAAACTCAGAAAAATGCAAATAAGTTATCAGGATGTTCAGAAAACATCACCTACATTTGCATGTATTTTTTATTCATGAAAAAAATATTGTTTATACCTATTTATTTTTAATAATGTTAATAACATTAATTACCACGGGTAGTTTAAATGATGATTTTGTTCTAAATGCAAATGATATGCCCATAAAGGTAATGTTTATCTGAACATTTTGATATCTTATTTGTATTTTTCTGAGTTCATATGAATTAGTTATGAATTTTCAAAGTTTTGGTCAAACAGTCAAAGGGCATTCGAGGGACCTTGATGGAAAAAGTAAGGGCAAAACTGAGCAAGCTTGAAAAGTAAGGGCAAAACCCGTGGGTAGGAACCAACTAGGGGTAAAAATGCAATTATCCCATTTAGCTATGGCGAAGATGTACACACGAGATTTACGAGTTTAGGCCCTTCTCGGAGGAAGTAATAGCCCTACGTCTCGGTGCCCGGAGGCGGTCGATTGGATTGTGTGTGTTGAATTATAGGGGGTGCTAACCTTTGTGCCAGAGGAGGGGGATGGCTTATATAGAGTGCGCCAGGACCCCATCTCCCCTCCATTACAGAGGGTTCAATGTTCATAAAGTAAGAGGCGTTACTGGTAACGCCAGTCTTAAGTACTCTTAATGCTCATAAAGACTGAGAAGTGAATGTCTGGCCGTTGCGTGCTGTTCCGACTCCTGATCTTTGATATAGTCGAGTGACTCCTCATATGGTCGACTGACGATAGCGGGTGACCATCGAGTGATGCGATCGTCGAGTGGATTGCACTCGACGTACTTGACTGGTGTTCTTCTGTTGGTTCTTGGTCTTTTTATCTTCTGGGGTAGTGACCTTGGGTAGGACGTATAGGCCAGGCCTATGACCCTACCCCAGGTCTGTATCCTCGTCAGTAGCCCCCAAATGGATTGAGGTGCGAGTGGTAAGTAGGCTGAAGTTGAACCTGCTCCGAGTTTCGGGCCTTCGCGAGTGTTTTCTGCAAATCTGACTGCCTGCGCCGGTATTTCGGTGTCGACTCGGTCGCCTTAATCCATTCAGAGAGCTGTCGATTGAACTGGTGGCCTCGTGCGTCGAGTGTTGTGTTAGAGCGTGAGATCTTGGGCGTGATTGTCTATGGCGCATCCCGGATTTTGGGGGATACGAATTTTCGGAGAAGCGCGCGGGCCAGAGAGTGCCAAAACAGGCGGCTCAGATAAGTAGCAACGCCTCGATTATCACGCCGCCTTTTTCGCCACGTATGCTGCGCTCAACTGTTGGAGGATTTGACGGGATTGCCTGGGTCCACGCATCAGTCACTCGGAAGTGGCCCTTTATAAGGTGTCGGGACGGAGGCGCTTGCATTGAGCACGCCTACTCCTCCTTCTTTCTCCTTTGTTTCACCACCGCTCCGAGCACCTCGCTCTCGACGCTGCTGCTCCCGCACCATGGTGAAGGACAAAACGACGGCGCTGGAGCATGCTAAGAAGGCGACGGGGGTGGCGAAGGGCAAGAAGCAGCAACGCGGGTCGTCATCGCGCGCGGGGCTGCCGCCGGGCTGGATGCAGGGCGATTGGATCCGGTCCTTGATTCGGCAGGTGGATCTGGACGAGCTGGTGGAGTCTGGGTTAATTGCCAAGGGACCAGCAAGGCTGCCGGAGGGGCAGATGAGTCCCCAGCCTCGACCGGGTGAGTGCATTCTGCTCGCCACCCACGTCAACCGTGGTTTTTCGCTTCCTCCGCATCCTTTCTTCCGGGGGTTCCTGAACTTTTTCGGTGCTCAACTCCACAATTTCTCTCCCAACACCATCACGTATTTAGCTGCGTTTGTATCGATGTGCAAGAACTTCTTAGGATGTCGACCGCACTGGGGTCTCTTCAAACACATCTTCACCATTCGTTCGCAGTCGGTAAAAAAGGCAAAGTCGAGTGACTCGAAAACCCATGTCATCCAGATGTGTGGGGGCTTAGGTATCCAAAAGAGGAATAGGAGTGCCTTTCCTGCCATGACTCTCCCTGACTCTGTTAGAGGCTGGCAGTCGACCTGGTTCTATTGCCAGGATGTTGCAGCTCCAGGTCAGTCGACTAGACTTCCCCACTTCTCGTTTGACCATGTACAGACCCCTACTCCGCTGGAAGTGACCGCTGATGAGACCATGGAGACGAGGATGTTGGTGGACAGGGTGGTCCATCTCATCAATGAGGGTGTTACGGGTCTGGATCTGCTCGAAATGTTCCTCAGTCGACGCATTCAGCCTCTCCAGGCCCGCGATCACCCTATGTGGCTGTATTCCGGACCGGACGACACCGCTCGGGTCTATCCAGAAGAAGTGCCGTCTGAAACTGTAGCCTTGTGGCTGCGGAGTATCACAGGCAACCAGGACAACCCCAGAGGATCCAGGCGAGTCGTCCCCTTCCGTGACAAGAACCCACCTAACAAGGTATATTTTTGTTTCGACTGCTTCTTGATCATGCTCTGACTGTACTTGGTGTCGACTAACTCTGACTCGACCGATTTAATATGCAGGTATTCACTGAGATGCATTCGATGCCCAACGGCGAACAGGCTTTGGCGCAGGACCAGGAGGGGGAGGCTAGTGCCGAGGAGAGTGGTGAGTGGGAGTCTCCGGAAGAAGAGGAGGAGGAGAGCGAGGAGTTGGACGAGGAGGAAGAGGTCGACTCGCTACCCCGTTCCGAACGTCGATCCAAGCAGCAGCATGACCCATCTGGCGGGCGTGGGAAAAGTGTGGCTCCGAGTGCCACTACTCAGAAGCGCACTCGGACATCGACTCCGGAGCCAACGGAGAAGGTGGCCAAGCAGCCTAAGGTCGCTCCCCCCAAGGCTCGGACGACACTGCCGCAAATCAAGATGGACATCCCTGTTGCTTCGGGGTGAGTATCTCGCTTGAGTTTTTGGTAAGTCGACTAAAGACTTTCTTGTGCTGACCCACTAACTCATGTGTCATTCTAGCCCCACCTCCGCTGCCACTGACATGGATGTCGACAAGGCGCCGGGAGACGAAGAAGCCACCTCACGACTCGGTATGTCTGATCAGCCAAGCTTCGTTGAGTCGTGTGGAGTGTCAATAGATTGAGTTTCTGACATTTTTCTCTTTTTCTGCAGTTCCGCAAGAAGTTGTTGTGCTCCCTGATGACGAAGAAGAAGTGCCTCTATAGGAGAGGAAGAGGAGGAGTGGGAGTGCTGGCAGGAGGAGGCTTGAGGTCCAGATTCCTCAGTCGACGCCAGCGCTCGAGGCGGTGGTCGAACGCTCCAGAGAACCTGTTTGGACCAGCGTCACGTTCGCCAGCCCGCTGATGACTGATCGTCCGGCGAGCTCATCCGCACCGACTCCTGCTGCTCCAGTGCAGCTCCACGCCTCTGACCCAGCAGCTACCTTGGTTGCTTTGAAGCCATCACTTTTTGCTGTGTATCAGACTCCGGACGATTCACCGAGTGCCGCTAGGGAAGCTCTGCGCCAGGTGAACCTTGTCATGGAGCAGGTGAAGGTGGTGCACGAGGCCAGCCAAGTGGCTTACAACGCCAGTACTTCCCTTCAGGACAACGTTCAGGTCAGCAAGACTCCGACTGAACTTTCAAATGTTGTCTTGTATCTGATCACCCACTGGGGTGTTTCTTTGCTTATAGCTTTGAAAACTTCCATTCCACTCGACTTGAGTAGAATATTAGTAGACCGTCTGAACTCACACTGGGCGGACCCTGCTGAGTATTGCTCCGAACCAGTGGGGGCACGCTAAGTGCACCCACTGGGTGTAGTCCCCGAGACCACGGTCGACTGCTGGCAGTCGACTGAGGTCTTAGAAAATTTATATATATTTTTTTGGACTCACGCTGGGCAGACCCTGCTGAGTATTGATCCGAACCAGCGGGGGCACGCTAAGTGCACCCACTGGGTGTAGTCCCCGAGACTACTAGTTAGATATTTGATTCGACAGTAGTCTTAGAGTGGCCTTTCTCCATCCGTGCCGATTATTTCTATCGACTGACATGTCACTTTTGCTGACTATAGAGGTCTTGTAATCTTGGAGCTCATCTTTCGGAGTTGAAGAAGAAGCATATCAGCGTCAAACTCGACCTTGAACTTGCCAAGAAGAACCTGAAGACTGCCCAGGAACAGACAGCTATCATGGGAGGTAACCATTCGACCGTCTTCTTAATAGACTTTCCACTGTTTTTTATTCAATCTCTGAGATCCGAGTGACTTCACATAAGCAGATGTGCGTAGTGAAAACCGCCAACTTCAGTCTCGTTTGAAGAGTGTTGTTTCTTTAGAGAGGATGAAGGAGGCTTTGGAGCAGAAGGACCTGGATCTGGCAGCCGCTCAGAAGGAAGCACGCGAGAAGACGAAGCTTGCAGACCAGAAGGTGGCTTTAGTCGGCAATTTAGAGGAGGAGAAGGCGAAGCTGAAGACTGCCGTCTCAGACACCAATCAGGAGGTCGAGCAACTGAGGAAGGACAAGGAGAACCTGACCACTGAAGTCGACGGTCTCAGGGCCAAGACGGGCAAACTAGAGTCCCATTTGGAACAACTCGCGGCGAAGCTTGTCTTGAAGCTTGAAGGTATGACTGCTCAGTTAGATAACTGTCGTTGACTGAGATTTATAATACTATCGACTCATTATTTGTTGTGATGGAACAGAACTCTGTCAGGACTCTGAAGCTGAAACTGGACGGGTCGAGACAGGTCTCGACCCCATCAATTGTCCAATGAAAGATGAAGTTGTGATGAACTTGCTTCGACTGGAATCACACTTGGACAGTGTAGTCGACTATCTGGCTCGGCTGAAGGCCGCGATGACCCGAGTGGACGCCGAACTCTGGCCTCAGGCAGAACTTCCTCAAAGTCTCGAGTCGCTGATGACTCGACAAAACCAAATTCCTGACCGAGTGCAAGAGTGGAAGAAGTCTTCTGCCCGCTGTGGCGCCGACGTCGCCTTGTCCCTTGTTCGCATGCACTGCAAGGAGGCTAAAGACGAGAAGCTGGCGGCCCTCAAGGTCGCGAATACTAAGAAGCATTCTTTCCAGGACTTCATGGATACCTTCCTCGAGGCACCCACTCGCATTGCCAACAGTATTGACCTCGACAGCTTCTGCGACCCGGCCAGTCCTTCTCCCACCGAGTGATTGAAAAAAAAACTTTATGCCCCACCTTCATTTGCCTCAGGATGCCGAGTGATTTTGTAATCATTAAAACTCCTTTGGGCCTGGTGCCGGAGTACTTTTAATCTGCGGTTAGGAAACTCTAGATTTTTCTTTAAATATGTTGGCTTTGCCTTCGAGTGAAGTCTGTTCTCCGCTTGGGTCGGTTTCTCATTTTTTAATGCAAGTGTTGAAGATGGGATAGCAGTCGACCTGCTGATGAGCCCTTGGTAGTATTGACCAGCTCATCAATGAGGTACTTAGCAATGGTCTTGACATTCCTGTCATCAGCGAGGGGCCAATCGTTGGGTGCACGCAATCTCGTC
>NC_041387.1:617920440-617922571 GCF_002162155.2 Triticum dicoccoides | reverse complement strand
AACTTAGGCGAGCACTGGGCTGCAGCTAAGCCCCCGAGTGGGAGGCAGACTCACCACTCGGTAGGATTTCTCAAACTTAGGCGAGCACTGGGCTGCAGCTAAGCCCCCGAGTGAGAGGCAGACTAACCACTCGGTATGATTTTTCAAACTTAGGCGAGCACGGGGCTGCAGCTAAACCCCCGAGTGAGAGGCAGACTCACCACTCGGTAGGATTTTTCAAACTTAGGCGAGCACTGGGCTGCGGCTAAGCCCCCGAGTGAGAGGTAGACTCACCACTCGGTAGGATTTTTATAACTACATCTTAGGCGAAACGGATCCGCGGCTAAGGTAATACGTACAAAAGAAATAAACAACAACAACCATTCGGAAGATTGTATAACCATGTCTTTTGATAATCAAGCTAAGAGGTACTTCTTATTACATCTCATCAGTGTAAATACTTAAGAATAAAAAGGGCAAAGCAGTTCCGCATTCCAGGCGCGTGGTTCATCTTTGTCATGCTCGACGTTGAAGAGACGGTACGCTCCATTGTGGAGCACCTTGGTGACGACGAAAGGACCCTCCCAAGCGGGGGCGAGCTTGTGTGGCTTCTGCTGATCCACTCGGAGGACCAAGTCCCCTTCTTGGAAAGCCCGACCTCTAAGGTTCTTGGCATGGAATCGACGCAAGTCTTGCTGATAAATGGTCGACCGGATCAAGGCCATCTCTCTTTCTTCCTCCAGGAGGTCGACTGCATCTTGTCAAGCTTGCTCTGCTTCCTCTTCTGAGAAGAGTTCAACCAGGGGAGCGTTGTGGAGCAAATCGCTCGGTAAAACATCTTCGGCTCCATAGACTAAAAAGAATGGAGTCCGTCCAATCGACCGATTGGGGGTTGTCCTCAGTCCCCAAAGCACTGATGGGAGCTCATCGACCCAAGCTCCTGCCGCGTGTTTGAGGTCACGCATTAACCGGGGCTTCAGCCCTTTGAGAATCAATCCATTCGCTCGCTCAACCTGCCCATTCGACTGAGGATGGGCGACCGAAGCGTAATCGACCCTCGTGCCTTGGGAAGTACAGAAGGCTCTGAACTCATCAGAGTCGAAGTTTGATCCGTTATCAGTGATGATGCTGTGCGGTACGCCATATCTGAATATCAACTCTCTGATGAAGCTCACATCAGTACTTGCTTCAAGGTTTTTAATGGGCTTGGCTTCGATTCACTTGGTAAACTTGTCGACTGCTAGAAGCACGTGGGTGAATCCGCTCCTGCCGGTCCTCAGAGGTCCACCATGTCCAATCCCCAAACAGCAAAAGGCCAGATGAGTGGAATAGTTTTCAGAGCTAACGCAGGTTTGTGGGACATGTTGGAATAAAACCGACAACCTTCACACTTGTCCACTATTTCCTTTGCCATCTCGTTGGCACGCGGCCAGTAAAACCCGGCTCGGTATGCTTTGGCCACGATGGTCCGAGAGGATGCATGGTGACCACAGATCCCCGAGTGAATATCATTGAGGATCATTCGGCCTTCTTCTGGCATGATGCACTTCTGGTAGACCCCAGTTAAACTTTCTCTGAACAATTGTCCTTTTATCACAGTGAAGGCTTTAGACCGTCGGACGATCTGTCGAGCCTCTTCTTCATCCTCTGGGAGTTCCTTCCTAAGAATGTATGCAATGTATGGCACTGTCCAGTCGGGAGTGACGACCAAAACCTCCATGACTAAGTCAACCACGACTGGGATTTCGACTTCAGTCGGATCTGTGGCACTCTTGGGCTATGGAGACTCTTCGGTGAAAGGATCTTCCTGAACTGAAGGTGAATGAATTTGTTCCAAAAACACGTTTCGGGTAATGGCCTCTATTTTCGCCAACTCATCGGCAGCTTGATTTTTCAGTCGGGGTATGTGGTGAAGCTCCAAACCTTCAAACTTCTTCTCCAGCTTTCTTACTACATTACAGTAACCGGTCATGGCTGGGCTCCTGACATCCCATTCCTTCATAACCTGATTAACCACCAAATCTGAGTCGCCGTAGACCATAAGGCGACGGACGCCGAGTGAAATGGCCATACGCAACCCGTATAAAAGTGCTTCATATTCGGCTTCATTATTGGAGGAATCAAAATGAATCTGGAGAACATAACTAAGCTT
>NC_041387.1:617879821-617920207 GCF_002162155.2 Triticum dicoccoides | reverse complement strand
TAGCATCTTGGAGCCATCAAAGAACATAGTCCAATGCTCCAAGTGGACTTGAGTCGGTAATTGTTGCTCAATCCACTCGGCCAGGAAATGTGCAATTTCTTGGGACTTGATAGCCTTCTTTGCCACAAACTTGATATCCAATGGAATGAGTTCAATCGCCCACTTCGCCACTCGACCTGTTGCATCTCTATTATTCAGGATTTCGGACAATGGCGCGTCGCTGACGACTGTAATGGAGTGGTCAGAGAAATAATGTGCAACCTTCTTCATAGTCATGTATATTCCATAGACAAGCTTCTGATAATGTGGATACCGTTGCTTGGATGGAGTCAAGACTTCAGAGAGATAATAGACTGGGCGTTGAACCTTGTAGGCTTTTCCTTCTTCTTCTCGCTCGACCGTGAGTACTGTACTGACAACTTGTCCAATGGCTGCAATGTAAATCAGTAAAGGCTCTTTGCTGATAGGCGCAGCGAGCACCGGCTGGGTGGAAAGCAGAGTTTTGAGCTCTACAAACGCTGCATCTGCTTCTTCAGTCCACTCGAACTTATCAGACTTCTTCATCCGTCGGTAAAGAGGCAATGCTTTTTCACCGAGACGAGAAATGAATCGACTCAGGACGGCCAAGCAACCAGTCAGCTTCTGAACGTCATGCACTCGCACTGGGCGCTTCATTCAGAGGATTGTATCAACTTTTTCTGGATTGGCATCGATCCCTTGTTCGGAAATGAGAAAACCGAGTAACTTTCCTCCCGGAACTCCGAATGTGCACTTTGATGGATTAAGCTGGATATCGTACCTCCTCAGGTTGGCAAAGGTTTCTGCAAGGTCAGTCAATTGGTCGGAACCTTTGCGAGACTTGACCACAATGTCATCCATGTATGCTTCCACATTTCGACTGATTTGAGTGGGCAAGCACTTCTGAATCATTCTCATGAATGCGGCTCCGGCATTTTTCAAACCAAAAGGCATGGTGACATAACAAAAGCACCCGAATGGGGTGATGAAGGCTGTTATTATTTCATCGGGACCATACAGTCGGATTTGATGGTATCCGGAATATGCATCTAAGAAAGACAAGCGCTCGCATTCCGCAGTCGAGTCAACAATTTGATCAATGCGGGGGAGAGGGAAGTGATCTTTCGGGCGGGCACGATTGATATGCTTGAAATCAATGCACATACGAAGTGAATCGTCCTTCTTGGGGACCATGACTACGTTAGCTAACCACTCGGAGTGGTAGATTTCACGGATGAATTCTGCTGCCAACAGCCGAGCCACTTTTTTGCCAATTTCTTTTCTCTTCTGGACAGCGGACCGCGGAAGGTGCTCTTTGACGGGTTTCACCTTGGGGTCGACACGCAAACGGTGCTCAGCCAGTCCCCTGGGTACACCTGGCATTTCAGAGGGTTTCCATGTGAAGATTCCCAGTTCTCATGGAGGAACTGGATGAGCGCTTCTTCCTATTTGCTGTCGAGTGTCATTGAAATATGGGTCGGCGCAGAGTTGGGATCGGTCGGGTGAACGTGAATCGGCTTCGTTTCACCAGTCGACTGAAATGCAGAGTCTGTAGCGGGCTTCTTGGCTCGGAGCAAATCACTCGGATCTGCACTCTTTTGATACTCTTGCAATTCGACCGCTACCATTTGAGCGTCGGCGATCTTGGAACCTTTCTGAAAGCATTCCTCTGCCTTTTGCCGATTGCCAGTTACTGTGATCACACCTTTGGGGCCAGGCATTTTCAACTTGAGATACACATAACACGGTCGAGCCATAAAGTGAGCGTAGGCTGGCCTACCTAGGATGGCGTGATAGGCACTCTAGAAATCCACGACCTCAAATGTAAACTTCTCCTTACTGTAATGCTTGGAATCACTGAAAACCACGTCGACGGCGATCTGGCCGAGTAATTCGGCTTTCTTCCCAGGGATAACACCATGGAAACTCATGTTGCTTTCACTAAGTTTGGACATCAGAATGCCCACCCCCTTCAAGGTTTCAGCGTAAAGGATGTTTAGACCACTGCCACCGTCCATTAGTACTTTGGTCAGTCGAGTGCCCCCAACCACAGGGTCGACCACCAGTGCTTGCCTCCCCGGGGTGGCCACACGAGCGGGATGGTCCGACTAGTCGAACGTGATGGCTGTCTAAGACCATCTCAGATAGGTGGTCTTCTCTGCAGGGGCGACCATATCCACTTCTCTGTTGATGACCTTCAATCGACTCTTGCTTTCAATATCAGCAAAAATCATCAGAGTGGAATTGACTTTGGGATAACCATCGTCTTCCTCTTCATCCTCGTCTTTGTCCGACTCATTCTCCTTCTCATTGGGCGGTTTCTCTCGGAACTGCTGGATCAGGAGTCGACACTGCCGAGAGGTATACTTCGGGTAAATCAGATTACCTTCTTCATCTTTCTTAGTGTGGATGTGACATGGAAAATCCAGCACGTCATTCCCTGCTTGATCTTTCACCTTCTTAGGGGGCCAGGGCCCCTTAGGTTTTCCCTTAAACTTTCCTTGATTCACTGCCGCAATCTCTCCAGGTGCCGCTGGTTTGGCCTTACGCTTATGTTTCCCACTGGAATTTCCTCCACCGGCCTCTTGGACGACTGGTTTGCTCTTCTTGTTACGGAGTTGATCTTCCTCTTCCCCGTTAGCATACCGGGTGGCTATCTCCATCATCCGAGTCAGAGTCATATCTCCAGTCCGGCTGAATTTCAAGACCAACTCTCTGTACTTGACGCCTTCCTTGAAAGCGCATACTGCTTGATGTTCTGAAACATTCTCGACGGTGTGATGCAACGTAGACCACCTCTGGATAAAATCCCTCAGGGTCTCACCCGGTTTCTGAACACCATGCTGCAACTCTGTCAACCCAGCTAGTCGTTTGCACGTGCCTTTGAAAGTTCTGACAAACACCCGAGCCAGTTCATCCCAACTAAATATATTGCTCGGAGCCAACTGAGTCAACGACGGTCGGGCCAACCCTTCCAACATCAGAGGGAGATGCTTCATCGCAACCTCGTCGTTTCCACCACCAATCTGAACAGCCACTCGGTAATCCTCAAGCCAAGTTTCCGGCTTAGATTCGCCGGTGAACTTACAGACTCCAGACGCCAACCTGAAGTTGGGAGGAATCACTGCTGCCCTGATGGCTCTGCTAAAACACTCGGGACCAGAAACATGCACTCGGCTGCCACTTGGACGATCTCTGCCTAGGTCTTCTCTTTGTGCCCTGTTCCGGTCGACTAAGCCTTGAACGAGGACAAACCTCGGGTCAAAGCCCAGTTCCCTTGGGTCGACTAAAGCTCTGCGCTCACCACTATGACGGCGCCTGTCATCATTCTGCCGAGGCACATACGACACACTCCTCGGGGGAGGCATGGGCCCTCGACAGCGATTGTCAGGGTCGAGTGGATGATCATACTGCCCACGGCCTTCACGCCGCGGAGGCGATGTGGGGCTGTGAGCCGATTGAACCGTGTCTGCTGCAACGGATCTGCTATGAATCCTATTCCGCGACTGAGATACTGCTATATTCTGCTCTCCTGCCACCCTGAGCAGGGCCTGGGTCTGCATCAACCCTCTGCCAGCTTTTGAGTGAGAAGGTTGGATCGACTCTGCTATGCGGGCCGCAGCTGTGAGATTCTGAATCTGAGTGCGGTATACCTTAGGTGGAGGCGGAAAAAGTTGTCTTCGACTGGACTCATGGATCCGCTCCTGAGCGCTCTCGTCGAGAGCCCGCTGAAGGTTATCCAGTCGAGTGCGCTCAGCCAGATTAGCCAAGCGCACCTCCTCGAAGGCCCGAGCCTCGGGGGTTTCTCCAACAATGGGTGTGTGGAGTGCATCCATGTTGCGGCGACGAAGTTGTCCCTCTACTGCGAAGAGAGGGGCTCGGGTCGGTATTCCTCGTGGACGCACGACAGATCGCCGCCTCCGTCTCCGCTGCCCTCGCGGCGGAAGCCGGGTGGGCTGTGAGGCCCATCGACCATCAAAGCTTCGGCCGGAGGATCGCTGCTATCGCACTCAGATGTGGTCTCCACAGAGCCAGTCGACAGATCGAACAAGCCATGGAGAGTTTCGTCGGGCTCGATTGCCACGACTTGATGGGTGGTCGACTGCCGAGCCACCATGTGTATCACCCACCGCCGAAGCCGCGATCGACCGGACCGCTTGCAGCGGCGAACAGCAGGGAGGGAAAACACAACCGAAGCCGACTAATACTGAGTCGAGTGCTGCCGGAGAAGAACGCCGCGAACGCACGCGCGGAAGTGCATCGCCCCTCGGATGGGGAGCGCCTCAGTGTCCAGGGGAGCTTCTTGATGCCATGCGGAGTCGTCAGCGACGAAAATGAGCACGCTGAGACGGATCTCGTGGCTCTCAGCCAACCCGCCGCCGGAAACCATGATGATGGTGATCGGTAAAACATGCAACTTCACCAACAAGTCGCTAAGACACCTGCCCCAAGGTGGGCGCCAACTGTCGTGGTCCAAATACTGACAGTAGAAAGGGGGGTAGGTATGGAGAGGCAAGATCTTAGCTATGGCGAAGATGTACACACGAGATTTACGAGTTCAGGCCCTTCTCGGAGGAAGTAATAGCCCTACGTCTCGGTGCCCGGAGGTGGTCGATTGGATTGTGTGTGTTGAATTACAAGGGGTTCTAACCTTTGTGCCAGAGGAGGGGGGTGGCTTATATAGAATGCGCCAGGACCCCAACTCCCCTCCGTTGCAGAGGGCTCAATGTACATAAAGTAAGAGGCGTTACTGGTAACGCCAGTCTAAGTACTCTTAATGCTCATAAAGACTGAGAAGTGAATGTCCGGTCGTTGCGTGCTCTTCCGACTCCTGATCTTTGATATAGTCGAGTGACTCCTCATATGGTCGACTGACGATAGTGGGTGACCGTCGAGTGATGCGATCGTCGAGTGGATTGCACTCGACGTACTTGACTGGTGTTCTTCTGTTGGTTCTTGGTCTTTTTATCTTCTGGGGTAGTGACCTTGGGTAGGACGTATATGCCAGGCCTATGACCCTACCCTAGGTCTGTATCCTCATCAGTAAGGGCCCTGCCCCCCCTAACATCACTATATATGGATGCCAATATGAATGTGATCATTAGACAATTGCTGCTAAAATGGTTTAAGTTCATGAATTGACCCTCCTCGTAAAGGATTAGCAATGCTTGGCCCCCTAGCTCATTTATTTTTCATGGCTCCACCACTGCGTGCAACAGCGCACGTGTTCGCCCCCTCTCTCTAAATATCAATCTCGCACTTGTGCATTCCTTCATAGTCTCCCTCCACTTGGCCCCTCGCACCATCTTCTAGCCCCCCACCGGATTTTGCCACATGTACAATCTAGCAGACTCCATGGTTGAACTTAAGCATAATTCACAAACCTCAAAACAACAGTGGTTCTCTTTTCTTCTAGAATCTTCTGTATCATAACTGCCCAAACTTTTTTTCAAGTTGAATTGCCATTATTTGTTTTTACTTTATGCTTTACAACGCACAATTCCATGAATCATAAAATAGATTAAGGGCTTCTTTGATTCAAAGGATTCTCAAAGGAATTTTGGAGGATTCTAATCATTAGGAATTTTTCCTATCTTGGTTGTTTGATTTGTAGGATTGTAAACCATAGGAATTTTTCCATATGATTCATTTGCACTAGATTTCATAGGAAACATCCCATCCACTCAAACCTCTTTGAAAGAATTCTGCGTTTTTTCTATGCACAATCAAACACTCGTACAATCCTGTAGAATTCAAGACGACATTCCACTATAATCCCATGTTTTTCCTATTCCCGAGTTCTTAGATTTTTTATAAAAACTAATTGATTTTGAATGAGATGAACTATAAGAATTAAACGAAGGGCTACATCAGGCATATATGACTCAGAGCTTACATGCTATAGTGTGGTATTTATTCATAATTTGGTTGCAAAATCTGATGTGTGCAATGCACGTGTACCTTACTAGTACTTCGAGTATGTGCAAAACACGTAAATTAGAATACCAATGGCAGCTACACAGTGTCTCTCTTATAGTTCATGAAGCCACATGGCACATGTGGAGGCGTTGTCGCGACCTCCTTGCGTGGATTGATCACAGTGACGTGCTGCTGGTTCCAGAAGAATGTACTCGTCCTCCCTGAGCCATACTGGTGGTACATGCATGAAGCGAAGATGTGCACCCACGCCACGCACGCTATCGGGGAAACTGATCCACGAACACCTATGGGACCAGCGGACCGAGCCCCTTTCGGTTCTGTGGGGGGCGGAGATCGCACGAAGAGCAGATCGAGGCAAAGCACACGAGCGGTTTACCCAGCTTCGGAGCTCTCCGGAGAGATAATACTCCTACTGCTGCTTGTCTGATTGTATTGAGTTCTTTCTCGAGAGCGCTGAGTGCTACAGTGCACTCTAGCTACTAACGAGACCGAGCGTGAGTGTTTTCTGGCTTCGAACCTCCCCCCCAACCCCCCTCTACGTTGCACATGGGCCTCCTTTTATATGCTCAAGGGGTCACCGACAGGTGGCCACGTAGACAAGGGTAAAAATGGAAAAGGAGTAGCAGTTGGTACAGCTACCTGTACAGTGTATCCTACCTAACCCTGACGGCAGGGGACAAAGGCATTAAATGCCCGTCTATGTCGCCCAAATAGTGCAAAAAGGGACCGTCAGGGACGCCACCGCTCGCCACGATGGCAATCTTGTCAGCGCCGCTTGCCACCTCGCACCGCTAGCTGCACAGCCTCTTGCCACGCGCGCCTGGAAAGGTCCCAGGGCGACACGTTGGTGGATGTGCTGGAGCGCAGGTGCAGGGCGATAGCTTGTCGCGGCAAACGCCTTGCGCGGTCGTTGTCTTGTCGCGCTCGGAAGCTTGTCGCTCACCGGGCCTCGCCGGGACGCGTGGCGCGTCACGGCAAGTTCCTTGAGATGCCTTGGTTGGCCTTCCCGGCAAGCTCCTCTTGCCGGGGCCTTGTCTCCTTGGCTTGAATATTTTGTTCCTGTGCCTTGGTCGGCCTTCCCGGCAAGCTCCTCTTGCCGGGGCCTTGTCTCCTTGGCGTGAATACTTTGTTCTTGAATGGCTCCACAGGAACCACGGAGGACCTTGGCGGTTGCCCGGCAAGCCTTGCCGCAGGGTGCTGCAACTGCCCATGCACAAGTTCAGGATACTAGGGTACCCCTACTCTAGTACACCGACAGGAGCCCCCGGGCCTGGGCCACACACAGTGCCGAGCGTTGTTGGGCCAGGCCCAAAACAGGGCACGGGCACGCGCGGCCTGGGTTACGCCGTATCTTACTCCGTATCCACCGCGCCCTACCCGAACGGCACACGTTGAATGCGGCGTCGTGGGAGAGATCGTGGGTGGTTTCTTTATTCGGAAAGACGGAACGCCCGCCCCCTCCCCCTTTATAAGCAGGGGAAATAGGGGCAGTTCGCCCATCTCGCCGGTTGCTGCTCCAATCTCAGAAATCTCCGCCGCTCCCTCCCTCTTCCCAAAGCCGAAAGAGATCAGCGCTCCTCCCCCCATCGCCACTAGCATCATCAACACCGTCGATCTCCCCCACCACCTCCGCCATGGCTCCGAAAGCTGACAAGGGGAAGGTCGTGAAGTCGGTCGAGGCGTAGCGGCTCGCGGCGCTGCGGAAGGAGCGGGCAATCTCCCCCCCAGCTTGGCACGAAGGAGCTGAGGGAGTACTACTACCTCTTCTGGTCGACGGAGACGCGAGCGCATCCGCGCACAAAGGTACTCCCCGCTGCCGCTTCGGAACTGGCTCCAAATGGGTACCCCTTCTTTGCGCTGTTCTTCTACTGCGGGCTCTGCCCACCTTTCTCTGAATTTTTCTGCGACATCATGAACACCTACGGGTTCCGCCTCCTTGACTTCACCCCCAATGCTGTCCTGAGCATGGCAGTTTTCGCACATCTCTGCGAAAACTTTGTCAGAGTCCATCCCAACGTAGCTCTTTTCCGCCATTTCTTTATGCCCCGAGTAGAGAGAGGAGAGCCCTTATCCGGCGGAATCGCCTGGATCTCGAGGACCGGCAAGAAGGAGGCCTATCTGGAGGGAGAGCTCCGCAGCAAGTTGCTGGAATGGAGGGCAGAATGGTGCTGGATCGTCGAGGAGAACCCGCAGCCCTTCACCGCCCTGCGCCAAGTCCCAATAGCACGCGGCAACGATTGGAGCAACGTGGCCCCCAAGCTGAGGATTCAGTCACCCGAATCCTACGCCTTAGGCTTGTCGGGCTCACCGTAGGTGCCATTGGCGCAGATTTCCTTCACCGCCGCATCGCCCCCCTGCAGGAGAGGAGGAGACCCCCCTAGGATTCCAGAACTCGGCGGATATCATGAGGCTGCGCCCGGGCCTCAACTTCAACTTCACTGTCCTGGAGCTGGACGCGATGCTCCTGGAACTGTTCAAGCGCAATCCTCAACATCCATTCATGTTGCCGAGGGGTGTGATTCCGCTGTGTAACAACTCCTCGCTCGACCGCATCCGGGCAATGATGCCGTTGTGCGATTCACATGGGATTGTCCCAACTTGGCAAGAGCCTGCCGATGACATCGTACAGGAGTTCTTCGACAGCTTGGTAGAAGTGGCGATCCGCTCTGATGAACAGAAGAGCCTCACCCGCAACACCACCGATGCGGAGATGCAGCGCATCGCCACCAGGCTGGAAGAGGCGGCGGCAGCAGCTGCTGCGTGCGAGTTTGGATTCACCGTGGAGGAGGCAGAGGCAGCAGAGGCGGCAAGCCTTGCCGAGCGAGAGGAGTTTTCCGGCGAGGAAGAACTTGTCGGGCCTGAAGCTGAGTCGAGCGAGCCCGGCGAGGGAGAGCTTGTCGGGCTCGAACCTTCAGGCAGCTCGTCGCAAGCGGAGCCCCCGGCTCCACCAAGAAGGCGTCTCCGCAGGGCCGGGGACGTAGCGGAGCGGCAGACGAGTCAACAGCCGCCGAGCCGTGCGACACGCACTACTGCGGCAAGCAGTGCTGTTGCGGGAGCGCCTCACGCCGCTGCGGCAACTGGAGCGGGGTCTTCCTGGTCCACCGCCACTGCCCCTGCCAAGCGGGCAAGGGAACCCACTCCTCCGCCTTGTCGCACCGGAGGCGAGCCAGGCTTCGATCTTTCCGCGCTCAGCTCCGACGAGGAAGAAGAAGAGTAAGACTCTTTACTAGACTTGTAATTCTTCAATTTTTGTTGCTTTGTCTTGTATCTGACTTGCTTCACTCTGAACACATTCCTTTTCAGGATGCTGGCCCAGAGAGCGGCGAAGAGAGCCAAGGCCCCGGTAATTGTCATCGAGGACGATCCCACTGTGACGGCAGGGGACATGTCCGAGACTACCTTGCCGGACCCGGCAACCCTTCCTCCAAGCAGCCCCCAGCGCAGCCCCCAACGTAAGTATATGGTTTATTTCTTGCTGTTGGGTGCGCATGGGTGCTTTTTCTTTGCTGATATCTAACTTTGGCTTGTGTAGGAGCAGAGCAGCCTCACCAGGAGTGCCCGGAAGCCGCTCCCGAAGTGCCATCTGCTTCAACTACACCGCCAAGGGAGAATTCCCCGGCACGGGAGCGTTCTCCGGCAAGGGAGAATTCTTCGGCAAAGGACCGTTCTCCGGCAAGGGAGAATTCTCCAGCAAGGGGCAGTTCTCCGGCAAGGGACAACACTAGCGACCCTCCAGTGGTTGAGGCCACAACTGCAGGTCCTAGCACAGGTAATCCTTCTGCTTGAAAACTTCCCTTGGGCTCTTCTTCTTCTGATTTTTCTTTTTGTATGTTTGCTTGACTTCTCTCCCTTTTTCCGTTCGTCAGATCCATCTGCCACGGAGCCGATGGAAACCGAGGTCGTCGGCGAGGAGAACGCGCACATCAGTGTTGACGACGCCGTCGCCACTGAAGGAGAAGCCGGCGCTGATGATCCCGCCAGCGAAGAGGCCGCCAAGGCTGCCGCCGCAGAAGCCGGCGAGGGATCAGGCGATTGCACTGACGGTCCCGAGGCCGCAGGAGCGCCAGGCGCTACGCCAACCGCCGATCCTTCTACCGCTGCTGCAGCGCCAGGCTCCGAAGAGCCTCAGCCCGGCGCCTATCTGAAGGCCGGTGATGGCATCTTCATCAAGCTCCCCTGGGCGTCAAGCTCCAGGGCGCCGGTTGAAGGAGAGATGCTGGATGGAGAAGTGCTTGCCTCCGCTGGGCTGACATTGGTCGACGCGCCAAGCAGCAGCAGCGACGAGCCTGAGGAGGAGCGGTTGCTGCGGAAGCTGTTATCGTTGTACCGCGCCCGACAAGCCAAGCTGGTCTCTCGAGAAGCACTTGTCGCGAAGGCGGGAGTGGACATCGAGAAGCGCGCGGAGGAGCTCCGGAGTTTCAGGCAGGAAGCTCTCCGGGTCCTGGCAGAGGAGCGGGAACAGGTCGACGAGGAGCGGAAGGCCTTCCTCCTCGAGAAGGCTGAAATTGAAGAGCAACAGCGACTTGTTGCCGAGAAGCTGTCTGCGCAAGAAGGCGAGTTGGCGCAGCGCAAGGTCAACCTTGACAGCCACGAGGAGGAGGTTGCCGCGTGCGAGCAAACACTCGGCGGGGCTCTCAAGGAGGCAAAGGATGCTGCCGCAGCCGCTGAGGCCGCCAAGAAGGAGCTGGAGACGAAGATGGCGCAGCTGGAAGCCGATCTCAAGGCGAGCGGCGAAGAGCTTGCTGCGCTCAAGCGCGAGCGCGAGAAGGACGCCGCTGCTCATGGCGAGCTGCAAGGTCGTCTCGCTGAGAGGAGCAAGGAGCTCAGCGCTGCCAAAGACTCCAACGCAGATCTCGAGTTGAAGCTGGCCACTTTGACTCAGACGCTGGACGGCGCCAGGGAGCGGGAAGCGGCCTTGTCGGAGAAGATCAAGGCCGACGAGGTGCTGCTGGCGAATGC
This sequence comes from Triticum dicoccoides, assembly GCF_002162155.2. NCBI lineage: Eukaryota > Viridiplantae > Streptophyta > Magnoliopsida > Poales > Poaceae > Triticum > Triticum dicoccoides. Next base: position 617,909,290 of record NC_041387.1, on the reverse strand, counting down.
TGCTGCCGCCCAGGACACTTTTAGGGAGACCGTGGAGCATTGGACCGAGGGTCTTGTGGATGCTGCCGCGGCCATCGACAAGGAGCTGGCACAGCTGGGGATGGAGGATTTTGGGTACTCCTCCAATGAGCACCTCCAACCCAGCGCCAAGCTCAGCGCATGGCGACGGCCCTCCAGCGACTCCGGGAGAAGATCCCAAAGCAGCTGGCCGACGAGTTGCGCAAGATCTGCGCAGGGGCTCTCCAGAAGGTGCTGGTGAAGGTGGCCTTCCGCAACCCAGGCCTCTACCTCACCAACGTCCTCAGGTCCTTGCCGCCGGATGCTGACCTGGAAGCGCTCAAGGCCCTTGTCGCACCCATTGTGGACAAGGTGAGTGGGATCAAGAGGGTTGAGGGCGATCGCGTAGATTAGGCCGCCCATTTTCTCTTTTCCTTGTCGCTGCTGGTCATGTTACGAGACAAACTGTTAGAGCTGCGACAAGCTATCTTGTAATACGACTTTATTTTGGATAGCAATTGCTATGTTATCTCCTTTACTTGATTCCCTCCTTTGTATGTTTTTGCCCTACGCTTTTAGGGAACTTGTCGGCGCAGGCACCTTAGCTGCGAGCGCTGAGTGCGGAACGTCAGCAGCCTGCTGGCGGTGCCGCTGCCGACAAGAAACCTTGTCGCAACTAGTCGCAGCTCACTTAAGTTGTTGAGCGGACTCGAAACAAAATAAGGGCGCAACTAGCTATGAGTTGGTTCCTCCGCGCACATGTTTTCCATACAAAGCAGGGTCGTTCGAGGAAGATAACTTAAAAAGTAAAACTGATTGCTCAAACTTTGGCAACTTAGCTTTTCTCTTAGCCTTTCTGTCGTTTGCTTTCCGGTAAGGCGAAAACTTCCTTGAACGACGCCTGGTCCACACCATTATCTTCTCCTTTCCCCCGGCAAACTTGTGTGCGAGGGAACTTCCTTCCTTTGAGAAATAGAAAGAAGAGAAAATAATGATATGGAGCCTTACGGCTCGTTATTGCTTACCGGGGGTAGGCGCTGCACAAAGTGTCAGATACATGCATGCAAAGAAAAGTAGAAAGCATGAAATTGACAAGATGTGTAGAGCACATGAGCTTTACTTATGCACGGGATCTGCGCCCGGCTTTGTACAAAGGATTACATGCAACATCGGCAAGACTTGTACAAAAGGTGGTTGCCGGAACAGGTTCCGGCAACCGCGCCTTACGGATAAAACTTACGAAGATGCTCAATGTTCCAGGAGTTGCTCACCGGAATGCCATCTTCGGTCTCAAGGCGGACAGCGCCAGGCCTAGTGACTTGTTTCACCCGGTAAGGGCCTTCCCACTTCGGCGTCAACTTGTTGGAATTCTTGGCGGACTGAACGCGCCGAAGAACAAGGTGGCCTTCCTCGAGACTTCTGGCATTAACTTTGCGGCTATGGTAGCGGCGCAAAGCTTGCTGGTATCGAGCAGCTCATGCAGCAGCTTGAAGACGGTCCTCCTCAAGGAGCAGCGCATCATCTTGTCGCAACTGCTCTTGCTTAAGCTCATCATAAGCGAGCACTCGAGGTGACCCGTATACGAGTTCCATGGGGAGAACTGCCTCTGCTCCATAGACTAGAGCGAAAGGTGTCTGGCCAGTGGCTCAATTTGGCGTCGTCCTGACCGACCAAAGAACCACCGGCAACTCCTCAATCCAGTTCTTTCCGCACTTGCGCAGCCTGTCGAAAGTCCTGGTCTTGAGCCCGCGTAGCACTTCAGCATTTGCCCTCTCCGCTTGACCGTTGCTTCTCGGATGAGTAACACAAGCGAAGCAGACCTTGGCGCCAAGATCTTGGACGTACTGCATGAAGGTGCGGCTCGTGAATTGTGTGCCGCTGTCGGTGATGATCCTGTTAGGGATCCCGAAGCGGCAAACAATCGACCTGAAGAACTTGACTGCTGACTGTGTTGTCACCTTCCTCACTGCTTCCACTTCCGGCCACTTTGTGAACTTGTCGATTGCAACATACAAGTACTCAAAGCCCCCACAGCTCGGGGAAAGGGGCCGAGGATGTCGAGCCCCCAGACCGAAAATGGCCAGGATAAAGGGATCGTCTGGAGAGCTTGAGCTGGCTGGTGTATCTGCTTGGAATGGAACTGGCACGCTTCACGCTTGGTTACTTGTGCAGTTGCATCCTGGAGGGCTGTCGGCCAAAAGAAACCTTGCCGGAACGCTTTGCCGGCAAGTGCTCTTGCGCCAATGTGGTGACCACATATGCCTCCATGTATCTCTGCCAACAGCTTTTGTCCATCTTCCCGATGAATACACTTCAATTTCACACCGTTGAGTCTTCTTCTGTACAGTGTGCTGTCGACAAACTGGTACATACTTGACTGCCAGGCTACTCTTTCCGCTTCTTCTTGCTCTTCGGGAAGTTCTCCTGTCTGAAGGAAACGGACAATCTGCTGTGCCCATGCTGGAGCTTGCGGCTCGACAACAAGGACTAAAGGCTCATCTGCTGCTGTGGGAACATCCGCTTCTATGGCGAGAACCTGCGGCTCAGCTGGAGCTTGATGTTCCCCGGCAAGCTTGCCGGAGCAAAGCTTGTCGGGAGCGTCTGCTTCAACGGAACAAACCCTAAGGCTTGCCAGAGCAGACTGCTCCTCAGCACCCTTGGCGTCGATCTTGGGGACCTTCTTGACGGCGGCTTCGGGGAGCTCTGCCGGAAAATAGTCTCCAGAAATCAACTTCCTCTTCTTGCTCTGTCTAGTTGATGGCGTTACAGATGGTTGAGTCAGCTTGAGCACAAAGATCCCTGGTTCCACAGGTAACTTAAGTGCGGCGCACTTTGACAGGCCATCGGCAATGTCGTTCTGAGTTCTTGGGACATGTTCCATCTGTAGGCCGTCAAAGTGCTCTTCTAGCTTTCTCACTTCATCAACGTAAGCTTCCATCAATGGACTCTGATAATTCTTGTTCACTTGGCGGACGACAAGCTGTGAGTCACCCCTGACAATGAGCTTCTTGATCCCAAGGTCTGCTGCGATCCTGAGACCGGCAAGCAAACCTTCATACTCTGCGGTATTGTTTGTTGCTTGCTCCTTGGGAAAGTGCATCTGGACTACGTACTTGAGGTGCTCTCCGGTGGGTGCGACAAGTAGCATGCCCGCACCGGCGCCTTGCAGCGAGAAGGCACCATCAAAATACATCAGCCATTCTTTGCCTGCTTCCTTGACGGGGATGCTTGTCTCCGGAATTTCTTCATCTTGTGTTGGCGTCCATTCTACTATGAACTCTGCCAACGCTCTGCTTTGGATAGTTGAAGTGCTCTCAAACTTAAGGCCAAAGCTTGATAGTTCCAGTGCCCACTCGACAATCCTGCCTGTTGCTTCTGGATTTTGCAATATCCTCTTCAGCGGAAAACGAGTGACGACTGTGATTTCATGTGCTTGAAAGTAATGGCGCAGCTTTCTCGAGGCCATGAGAAGGCCGAAAAGCAATTTCTGCACACCAGAGTACCTTGACCTAGCCCCCTGCAGAAGGGAACTGACAAAGTAAACTGGGTGCTGCACCATTCTTTTCTGCATCTTCTCTCGCGTTTGCGCAGATCCATCTTTGTCGGGACCAGAGCTTGCCGGTGAAGTCTCGTGCTTGTCGCTGGATGCGTCTGCCGTGGTTGCTGGCTCATCATCCGCCTCCCTCTCTGCTACTAACGCAACACTAACCACTTGATTGGTTGCTGCTATATATAGCAGCAACTTCACTTGTGGCTTAGGTGCGACAAGTATTGGAGTGGAGGACAGGTATCTCTTCAAGTCCTGCAGCGCAGCCTCCGCCTCCGGAGTCCATTTCATTGGACCTGCCTTTTTCAATATTTTGAAAAACGGCAGGGCGCGCTCAGCGGACCTAGAGATAAACCTGCTGAGAGCAGCTATGCAGCCGGCAAGTCTTCGTACATCCTTGACGCGCTTTGGTGCTTCTATCTGCTCAATGGCCTTGATCTTGTCGGGATTGGCTTCGATTCCCCGCTGAGACACGAAGAACCCGAGAAGCTTGCCGGAGGGGACTCCAAACACACACTTCTCGGGGTTAAGCTTGAGGTTGATCTTGCGTAGATTTGCAAAGGTTTCGTCTAAATCTTGAATCAGAGTCGCCTTGTCCTTGCTCTTGACCACTATGTCATCCATGTAGGCTTCCACATTTTTGTGCATTTGCGGCTCAAAAGCATAATGGACTACCCTTGCAAATGTTGAACCAGCATTCTTTAAACCAAAAGGCATCCGTATAAAACAGTATGTGCCACATGGGGTGATGAATGCGGTCTTCACCTCATCCTCTTCTGCCATGAAGATCTGATGGTACCCTGAGTATGCATCAAGAAATGACAGCAAGTCACATCCGGCCGTGGAGTCAACAATCTGGTCGATGCGCGGCAAGGGAAATGGGTCTTTGGGACAAGCTTTATTGACATTGGTAAAGTCGATACAAAGTCTCCATTTACCGTTTGCTTTGCGCACGACTACAGGATTGGCCAACCACGTAGGATGGAGCACTCCTCTGACAAGGCCTGCTGCCTCCAATTTCTTGATTTCTTCTGCGATGAATTCTTGGCACTCCACTGCCTGCTTCCTAACTTTCTGCTTGACGGGCCGCGCATGAGGGCAGACGGTAAGATGGTGCTCGATTACTTTCCTGGGAACACCGGGGATGTCAGACGGTTGCCACGCAAACACGTCGACGTTCGCCCGCAGGAAAGCGACCAGCGCGCTTTCCTATTTAGGGTCGAGAGTGGCACTGATGGTGAAGGTACCACCAGTGCCATCCTCCTTGGCGGACACCTTCTTGGTCTCTGGTGGAGCTGCCATTGTCTTCTTACACTTGCCGGTGGAGCTCGATGGTGCGTCCTCGATGGTAGCGCAGCACTCCGAAGAGGTGCGCTTGCCGGAGTGGGCATCAGAACTCTTGCCGGACTTGGTCTTCTTCTTCGCCCCGGGAGCTTCAGCGGCAAGTGACTTGCGATCTGTTGCGGCTGCTGCTTCCCGGTAGATCTTGTCGGCGCAGATAAGAGCATCTTTCTTATCGCCAGGGACAGAGATGACACTCATCGGGCCTGGCATCTTCAGCATGTTGTATGCATAGTGAGAGGCTGCCATGAATTTGGCGAGTGCTGGACGGCCGAGTATCCCATTGTAAGGCAATGGAAAGTCAGCAACGTCAAAAGTGATCTTTTCGGCAACCCTCTCAATGACCCTCTCAGTCGAAGGAAAAGATCACGTTGCCGGTGACCCTCTCAGTCCTGAAGTTTAACTCGCTGCCAAATGTCACCGGCAACGTGATCTTTTCCTTCGGCTTGCTTCTTCCCGGATTGATTCCTTGGAATGTGCCGGTCTCTTCGAGCTCGCTATCAGGGATCTGGAGTTTCTGGAGCACCGCGGAGGAGATTAGGTTCAAGCCGGCCCTGCTATCAACTAGCATCTTAGTGACCTTGAGGTTGCAGATAGTTGGAGAAACCAACATCGCCAAACACCCGACCGCAGTTATGCGATCAGGGTGGTCCTCAATATCAAAAATGATAGGCGTGCTGGACCATTTCAGAGGCTTGCGTGACTCGATGGGTGGCTCTGCTGCGTTAACTTCCCGCATCCACTGCTTGAGCTGGCGGTGGGAAGTATGCAGAGAAGCACCGCCGTCAACGCACATGACCTCTGTGGCTTTCTGGAACTCCTGCTCATCGGTCTCGTCATCATCCATATCTTCATCGTTGTCGTCATCTTCATCCTTGTCGCGGCCGCGGGGAGGTCTATCTCCTTGCCGCTGCTTGGCCTTGCCGCGGCGTCCTCCTCGGCCGGGGCGTTTATTGCCGGCTCCTCCAGCACCTTCCTGGGCTTTCTCCTTGTCGCGTCGCTCGTATTCAGCCTTTTGCTGCTCAACAAGCTGCTCGACCTTCTTGCAGCTCTGGAGGTCATGGCCCTTGGTGCGGTGGATCTTGTAGTACTGCTTGTTGGTGCCGTCTTGCTTGTCGGCGACCGCCACAGCCTGGTAGTTAGTGCCACGGGAGCTACTAGCTTTGGCTTTCTTGGCGCCACCTTCGTTGCCGGACTGCTCAACGACTAACACATCTTTGCCTTTCTTCTTCCTGTTGTTCTGCCGCCGGTTTTTCTTTGCCGGGGCGGCCTCTTCGCTGTCAGACCCTCCTGCTTCTGTACTCTCTCCGGGGAGTTTCCTCCCTTCCTCAGCACGTGCGCACTTGTCGGCCAGGGCATATAGCTCACTGACGTCTCTGATCTTGCACATCGCCATCTCCTCCCGCATCCTACGGTTTCACATGTTCTGATGGAACGCGCTGATTACCCCGGCAGGGTGGACATCTGGGATGTTGTGCTGTACGAGGCTGAATCTCTGAATGTACTTGCGCAGGGACTCTCCTTCCTTCTGGACGAGCAGATGAAGGTCGCTCTCCTGGCCAGGAGGCTTGTGGCCGCCTGTAAAGGCGCCGACAAACTGGTGGCATAGGTCTGCCCAGGAGGATATGGAGTTGTTCGGCAAGTGCATGTGCCAGGATCTGACATTGGGCTTGAGCACCAGCGGGAAGTAGTTGGCAAGGATCTTGTCGTCCCGCCCCCCAGCAGCTTGCACCGCGATGGTATAGATGCTGAGGAACTCTGACGGATGCGACTTGCCGTCATACTTCTCTGGTACATCTGGCTTGAAATTCTTCGTGCTGGGCCACTGGACTTGCCGCAGCTCCCGAGTGAACGCAGGGCAACCTACCGCGTATGGCAAGTCGCCTGGTTCCCCTGGTGCATGCATGTCGACAGAGGGCCCAGCGCGCTGGTCCGATTGACGCCGCGCTTCTCTTCGGTGCTCGATGCGGGTTCGAGCGTCTTCTTGCTGTCGTTCGTGAAGAACTTGGCGCTGATCGCGATGAGCTCGTGGATCTGACGATGCGGTGGAGTCGCTGTCGAGGTGGATCCGGCGAGTCGGCGATCTTGGCCTTCGGGGTGGGGACTGCTTGGTGGTTGCACCCCCACCGGTTTCGTCGCCATCGGCCCGTGCCCGGCCGTCCTGCCGCGGAGTGTCGCCGTTGGCGAAGCTGATGAGACTCTGAATGGTGGCCCTCCATTCATCGATCTTGTCTGACGTTGGAGGGTAATCCAGGAGCAGTTGAGCTCGCACCAAAGCCTCTGCTGGAGTGGTAGGCAGCAGTGGCGAACGGTGCGAGGAGCGGGATATGCTCGGACTTCCAACTATGTTAGAAGGAGCAGTATCCCGTCCAGGGGACTGTGCCTCGCTCGTGCCAGCATGTTGGCGTGCATGCTGGTCTCGAGCATCCCGAGCTCCTCCAGCTCGATCTTGGTCCAACAAACGTATGGTACTACGAACACCATGACGCTGTCGGTCCTGCGCCTCCTGAGACGGGCGCGGTGCATGTACGGACGCCGAGGTCTGCGCGGCCTTGCCCTTGGATCTGGCATCACCGTGAGCTCCCTCGTCGATGTCCGTTCTTCCACCGGCGTCTACCCCACCACCCGTTTACTCCGGTGGTGGTGGGATTGACGTGGACGGAATAGCCGCCGCCGAAGTCTTCTTCTTCGGTGGCATGTCGATGGAGAAGATGAAGATCTAGCTCGTGTGAACACTGGATCAGGTTCACACAACCTCAACGCCCCTACCTAGCGCGCCAAAGATGTCGGGGAAACTGATCCACGAACACCTATGGGACTGGCGAACCGAGCCCCTTTCGGTTCGATGGGGGGTGGAGATCGCACGAAGAGCAGATCGAGGCGAAGCACACAAGCGGTTTACCCAGCTTCGGAGCTCTCCGGAGAGATAATACTCCTACTGCTGCTTGTCTGATTGTATTGAGTTCTTGCTCGAGAGTGCTGAGTGCTACAGTGCACTCTAGCTGCTAACGAGACCGAGCGTGAGTGTTTTCTGGCTTCGAACCTCCCCCCCCCAACCCCCCTCTACATTGCGCATGGGCCTCCTTTTATATGCTCAAGGGGTCACCGACAGGTGACCACGTAGACAAGGGTAAAAATGGAAAAGGAGTAGCGGTTGGTACAGCTACCCGTACAGTGTATCCTACCTAACCCTGACGGCAGGGGACAAAGGCATTAAATGCCCGTCTATGTCGCCCAAATAGTGCAAAAAGGGACCGTCAGGGACGCCACCGCTCGCCACGATGGCAATCTTGTCGCGCCGCTTGCCACCGCGCACCGCTGGCTGCACAGCCTCTCGCCACGCGCGCCTGGAAAGGTCCCAGGGCGACACGTTGGTGGATGTGCTGGAGCGCAGGTGCAGGGCGATAGCTTGTCGCGGCAAATGCCTTGCCGCGATCGTTGTCTTGTCGCGCTCGGAAGCTTGTCTCTCACCGGGCCTCGCCGGGATGCATGGCGCGTCGCGGCAAGTTCCTTGAGATGCCTTGGTTGGCCTTCCCAGCAAGCTCCTCTTGCCGGGGCCTTGTCTCCTTGGCTTGAATATTTTGTTCTTGTGCCTTGGTCGGCCTTCCCGGCAAGCTCCTCTTGCCGGGGCCTTGTCTCCTTGGCGTGAATACTTTGTTCTTGAATGGCTCCACAGGAACCACGGAGGACCTTGGCGGTTGCCCGGCAAGCCTTGCCGTGGGGTGCTGCAACTGCCCGTGCACAAGTTCGGGATACTAGGGTACCCCTACTCTAGTACACCGACACACGCACTCATTCCCTCACACGCACTCATTCCCTCACACAATATTGTACCAAGATCCACCCCATGTGATAATTTGACGCGTGTAAAGTCGTTCACTTCTTTGATGGTCAATTAATACAGCGCATGCAAATTGAGTGGACGTGAGGGCGGAAGAAAGACATTATTACTCCACTATGTGCATGCGAGTAGTTAAATCGTGGATTGCTTGTAGTACTTCCATTGGTCTCCTTCGTATTTTGTGCCAATATTTGACAGTAACATAATATTTACACATTTGAGTAGTGTAGTACTTGAAATTTATGTTCCGCTAAACTCATCGGGAGCCGTTTCAGGCCTCGAAACCAAAACCATCAATTAATCTTTACCTTGTTCCCATCACATTCGAAAGCCTGCTCACACCTACTAGTATGTACCAAACCTGAACGTGTTCCCACTATGCAGGTATTAGTACTAGTGCTAGTACTTAGGTTATAAAAAGGGGAACTACCTAACCGAAAATTACTCTACCTTTCCTCCTCATAAGTGCTTCTTCTTCGTCCGTCGTTGCCATGGCCGGTGAGCAGAGCTCTTGGTCGAGAACTACTCGTAACAAGGGAGCGGCAGCGGAGCCTGCGGAAAAAAAAGAGGGCTCGCCGCCACGCAGAGACCTTGAAAGATCTCTCACGGGCAGGCGATGGCTCCCAGGAGCGCTCTAGCCGCGGAGGCGAACATGCCGAGCCGGCAGAGATGGAGTTGTTATCCCTCGATGGCATGCCCGATCAGCTCAAGAAGCACCTCAATAAGCAGAAGGAGTGCATCCAAGGCTTTATGGAGTTGCTGAAGGAGAGCCTCAACAACATGCCCGCTGAGCTCAATCAGCAGGGGGAGTTGACCGCCGGCTTGGTGATGTGCTACCTCTTGAGCACTGCGTTGGATTTCCCTGAAGAGGAGAGGATGATGCAGTAAAGTAGCGTAAGTATTTCCCTCAGTTTTTGGGAGCCAAGGTATCAATCCAGTAGGAGATCACGCACGAGTCCCTCGTACCTACACAAAACGATAGCTACTCGCAACCAACGCGATTAGGGGTTGTCAATCCCTTCACGGTCACTTACAAGGGTGAGATCTGATAGAGATGATAAATAATATTTTTGGTATTTTTGATAGATAGATGCAAAGTGAAAAGTAAAAGGCAAAGTAAAAACAAAGCAAGTAAATAAAGCGATAGAGATTGATATGATGAGAATAGACCCAGGGGCCATAGGTTTCACTAGTGGCTTCTCTCAAGAGCATAAGTATTCTACGGTGGGTGAACAAATTACTGTTGAGCAATTGACAGAATTGAGCATAATTATGAGTATATCTAGGTATGATCATGTGTATAGGCATCACGTCCAAGACAAGTAGATCGAAACGATTCTGCATCTACTACTAGTACTCCACTCATCGACCGCTATCCAGCATGCATCTAGAGTATTAAGTTAAAAACAGAGTAACGCCTTAAGCAAGATGACATGATGTAGAGGGATAAATTCATGCAATATGATAAAAACCCCATCTTGTTATCCTCAATGGCAACAATACAATACGTGCCTTGCAACCCTTTCTATCACTGGGTAAGGACACCGCAAGGTTGAACCCAAAGCTAAACACTTCTCCCATTGCAAGAACTACCAATCTAGTTGGCCAAACCAAACGGATAATTCGAAGAGACTTGCAAAGATAACTCAATCATACATAAAAGAATTCAGAGAAGATTCAAATATTATTCATAGATAAGCTAGATCAAAAACCCACAATTCATCGGTCTCAACAAACACACCGCAAAAAGAAGATTACATCGAATAGATCTCCACAAGAGAGGGGGAGAACATTGTATTGAGAGCCAAAAAGAGAGAAGAAGCCATTTAGCTACTAGCTATGGACCTGAAGGTCTGAAGTAAACTACTCACACTTCATTGGAGAGGCTATGGTGTTGATGTAGAAGCCCTCCGTGGTAGATGGCCCCTCCGTGGAGCTCCGGAACAGGCCCCAAGATGGGATCTCGCGGATACAGAAAGTTGTGGTGGTGGAATTAAGTTTTTGGCTCCGTATTTGATCTGACGGGGGTACGTAGGTATATATAGGAGGAAGGAGTACGTCGGTGGAGCAACAGGGGGCCCACGAGGCAGGGGCGCGCCCTGGGGGGCGCCCTCCACCCTCGTGACCGCCTCTGGCACTTCTTGGAGTAGGGTCCAAGTCTCCTGGATCATGTTCACTGAGAAAATCACGTTCCCGAAGGTTTCATTCCGTTTGGACTCCGTTTGATAGTCTGTTGCTTCGAAATACTAAAATAGGAAAAAGATAGCAATTCTGGGCTGGGCCTCCGGTTAATAGGTTAGTCCCAAAAATAATATAAAAGTGGAAAATAAAGCCCAATATAGTCCAAAACAGTGGATAAAGTAGCATGGAGCAATCAAAAATTATAGATACGTTGGAGACGTATCAGGCATCCCCAAGCTTAATTCCTGCTCGTCCTCGAGTAGGTAAATGATAAAAAAGATTTTTTGATGCGGAGTGATACTTTGGCATAATTTCAATGTAAATCTTCTTAATTTTGGTATGAATATTCAGATTCAAAAGATTCAAGACAAAAGTTAAAAGTAATAATACTTCAAGCATACTAATCAAAGCAATCATGTCTTCTCAAAATAGCATGGTTAAAGAAAGTTATCCCTACAAAATCATATAGTCTGGCTAAGCTCTATCTTCATCACACAAAGTATTTAATCATGCAAAACCCCGATGACGAGCCAAGCAATTGTTTCGTACTTTAGTAATCTCAAACTTTTTCAACTTTCACGCAGTACTTGAGCGTGAACCATGGACATAGCACTATAGGTGGAATAGAATGGTGGTTGTGGAGAAGACAAAAAAGGAGAAGATAGTCTCACATCAACTAGGCGTATCAATGGGCTATGGAGATGCCCATCAATAGATATCGATGTGAGTGTATAGGGATTGCCATGCAACGGATACACTAGAGCTATAAGTATATGAAAGCTCAACAAAAGAAACTAAGTGGGTGTGCATCGAACTTGCTTGCTCACGAAGACCTAGGGCACTTTTGAGGAAGCCCGTCATTGGAATATACAAGCCAAGTTCTATAATGAAAAATTCCCACTAGTATATGAAAGTGACAACATATGAGACTCTCTATCATGAAGATCATGGTGCTACTTTGAAGCACAAGTGTGGTAAAAGGATCGTAGCATTGTCCCTTCTCTCTTTTTCTCTCATTTTTTTATTTGGGCCTTTTTTTATGGCCACTCTTTTTTTTTATTTCGTCCGGAGTCTCATCCCGACTTATGGGGGAATCATAGTCTCCATCATCCTTTCCTCACTGGGACAATGCTCTAATAATGATGATCATCACACTTTTATTTTTCTTACAACTCAACAATTACAACTTGATACTTAGAACAAAATATGACTCTATATGAATGCCTCCGGCGGTGTACCGGGATATGCAATGAATCAAGAGCGACATGTATGAAAGAATTATGAAGGTGGCCTTGCCACAAATACAATGTCAACTACATGTTCATGCAAAAAGCAATATGACAAAAGTAATGTATGTCATATGAACGGAACGGTGGAAAGTTGCATGGCAATATATCTCGGAATGGCTATGGAAATGCCATGATAGGTAGGTATGGTGGCTGTTTTGAGGAAGGTATATGGTGGGTGTATGATACTGGCGAAAAGTGCGCGGTATTAGAGAGTCTAGCAATGGTGGAAGGGTGAGAGTGCGTATAATCCATGGACTCAACATTAATCAAAAGAACTCATGCACTTGTTGCAAAAATTTAGAAGTCATCAAAAACCAAAGCACTAAACGCATACTCCTAGGGGGATAGATTGGTAGGAAAATACCATCGCTCGTCCCCGACTGCCACTCATAAGGAAGACAATCAATAAATAAAATTGTGCTCCGACTTCATCACAAAGCGGTTCACTATACGTGGATGCTACGGGAATCACAAACTTCAACACAAGCATTCTTTAAATTCATAACCACCCCAACTAGCATTGCTTTGATATTATCACCTCCATATCTCAAAACAATTATCAAGCATCAAACTTATCTTAGTATTCAACGCACTCAAAAGAAAGTTTCACATATCTTGAATACCAAGTATATTATCTTTAAGCAAATTACCATGCTATTAACAACTCTCAAAATAATCTAAGTGAAGCATGAGAGATCAATAGTTTCTTTAAAACAAATCCACCACCGTGCTCTAAAAGATCTAAGTGAAGTACTAGAGCAAAATTTATTACGCACAAAAGATATAAGTGAAGCACTATGAGCAAAACTATCAAGCTCAAAAGATATAAGTGAAGCACTATGAGCAAAACTATCAAGCTCAAAAGATATAAGTGAAGCACATAGAGTATTCCAGCAAATTCCAAATCATGTATGGCTCTCTCAAAAGGTGTGTAAAGCAAGGATGATTGTGGTAAACTAACAAGCAAAGACGCAAATAATACAAGACGCTCCAAGCAAAACACATAACATGTGGTGAATAAAAATATAGCCCCAAGTAAATTACCGATGGAAGTATACGAAAGAGGGGATGCCTTCCGGGGCATCCCCAAGCTTTGACTTTTTGGTGTCCTTGGATTATCTTGGGGGTGCCATGGGCATCCCCAAGATTAGGCTCTTGCCACTCTTTGTTCCATAATCCATCAAAAGAATTCACCCAAAACTTGAAAACTTCACAACACAAAACTCAATAGAAATCTCGTGAGCTCTGTTAGTGAAAGAAAACAAAAGACTACTTTAAGGTACTGTAATGAAGTCATTCTTTATTTATATTGGTGTTAAACCTACTGTATTCCAACTTCCTTATTGTTTATAAACTAATTTATTAGCCATAGATGCATTGAAATAAGCAAACAACACACCAAAAATAGAATCTGTCAAAAACAGAACAGTCTATAGAAATCTGTAACTAACGCAAACTTCTGGAACTCTAAAAATTCTACCAAAATAGGACGTACTGGACAATTTTTTTATTAATCAGCCGCAAAACGAATCAATGCAAAAGCATGTTTCTGTGATTTACTGAATTTTTTCTCGTGAGCATAAAGTTTCTGTTTTTCAGCAGAATCAAATCAACTATCATCATAGCTTATCCTATAGGTTCTACTTGGCACAAACACTAATTAAAACATAAAACCACATCTAAACAGAAAGTAGAAACAAAACTTAACACTAAACAGGGACAAAACCAAAAAACAAAAAATAAAATTGGGTTGCCTCCCAACAAGCGCTATCGTTTAACGCCCCTAGCTAGGCGTAAAAGCAAGGATAGATCTAGGTTTTGCCATCTTTGGTAGGCAATCCATAAGTGGCTCTCATGATAGATTCATATGATAATTTATTTTCTTTCTAGGGAAGTGTTCCATACCCTTGTTTAAGGGAAATTGGAATCGAATATTCCCTTCCTTCATATCAATAATTGCACCAATCGTTCTAAGGAAAGGTCTACCAAGAATAATAGGACATGAAGGATTGCAATCTATATCAAGAACGATAAAATCTATGGGCACATAATTACTATTTGCAACAATAAGAACATCATTAATTCTTCCCATAGGCTTTTTAATAGTGGAATCCGCAAGATGCAAGTTTAGAGAGCAATCATCAAAATCACGGAAATCTAGTAAATCACATAAAGTTTTGGGAATACTAGAGACACTAGCACCCAAATCACACAAAGCATGAAACTCATAATCTTTAATTTTGATTTTAATAGTAGGTTCCCACTCATCATAGAGTTTTCTAGGGATAGAAACTTTCAACTCAAGTTTTTCTTCATAAGATTGCATCAAGCCATCAACAATGTGTTCGGTAAAGGCCTTATTTTGATTATAAGCATGAGGAGAATCTAGCACGGATTGCAACAAGGAAATACAACCAATCAAAGAGCAATTTTCATAATTAAATTCCTTCAGATCCAAAATATTGGGTTTAGTAACATCTCGGTTTTTATTTATTTCAATCCCACTTTCATCAATTTCATCATCAAGATCTAGAAACTCTGAATTCTTAGAACGCCTTCTAGGTAAGGGAAGATCATATTCAGTTTCATCAAGATTCATATCGCAAAACAAAGATTTAATGGGGGACACATCAATAACTTTTAGATCTTCATCTTGATTTTCATAGGAATTCGGTTTAGCGGCCATCTTATTAACTAAGGTAGCTTGCATATCCAAAATTTCAGCAGTCATCTTTTCAAGACGAGCAATTTGGGCTCTTATACCATCGAATTCTTTAGACATATCATCGAGTTGTTTATTCATATAACTCATAAAACCTTTTTGTTCCTTAAGCTCGTTTCTAAAGAAATTATTATGCTCAAATTGCAAAACCATAAACCTCTTGACATTACTTTCGATCTCCTCTAGCCTTTTAAGGTGAAGATCACTAAATTTAGGGAGAGCCATTGTGAAAAATAAGCAAACTAACACACGAGCAAGCAAAAAGGCAAACGAGAAAAAGGTGAAAGGGGAAAAGAGAGGAGGAGATTGGGAAAGAGAGGGTGAATAAAAGGCAAGGGTGAAGTGGGGGAGAGGAAAACGAGAGGCAAATAATGTAATGTGAGAGATAGGGACTGTGATGGGTACTTGGTATAGTTGACTTTTACGCAAACTCCTGGCAACGGCGTCAGAAATTCTGCTTGCTACCTCTTGAGCACTGCGTTGGATTTCCCCGAAGAGGAGAGGATGATGCAGTAAAGTAGCGTAAGTATTTCCCTCAGTTTTTGAGAACCAAGGTATCAATCCAGTAGGAGATCATGCACGAGTCCCTCGTACCTACACAAAACAATAGCTACTCGCAACCAACGCGATTAGGGGTTGTCAATCCCTTCACGGTCACTTATGAGGGTGAGATCTGATAGAGATGATAAATAATATTTTTGGTATTTTTGATAGATAGATGCAAAGTGAAAACTAAAAGGCAAAGTAAAAACAAAGCAAGTAAATAAAGCGATAGAGATTGATATGATGAGAATGGACCCGGGGGCCATAGGTTTCACTAGTGGCTTCTCTCAAGAGCATAAGTATTCTATGGTGGGTGAACAAATTACTGTTGAGCAATTGACAGAATTGAGCATAATTATGAGTATATCTAGGTATGATCATGTGTATAGGCATCACGTCCGAGACAAGTAGATCGAAACGATTCTGCATCTACTACTATTACTCCACTCATCGATCGCTATCCAGCATGCATCTAGAGTATTAAGTTAAAAATAGAGTAACGCCTTAAGCAAGATGACATGATGTAGAGGGATACATTCATGCAATATGATAAAAACCCCATCTTGCTATCCTCGATGGAAACAATACAATACGTGCCTTGCAACCCTTTCTGTCACTGGGTAGGGACACCGCAAGATTGAACCCAAAGCTAAACACTTCTCCCATTGCAAGAACTACCAGTCTAGTTGGCCAAACCAAACGGATAATTCGAAGAGACTTGCAAAGATAACTCAATCATACGTAAAAGAATTCAGAGAAGATTCAAATATTATTCATAGATAAGGTGGATCATAAACCCACAATTCATCGGTCTCAAAAAACACACCGCAAAAAGAAGATTACATCGAATAGATCTTCACAAGAGAGGGGGAGAACATTGTATTGAGATCCAAAAAGAGAGAAGAAGCCATCTAGCTACTAGCTATGGACCCGAAGGTCTGAAGTAAACTACTCACACTTCATCGAAGAGGCTATGGTGTTGATGTAGAAGCCCTCCGTGGTAGATGGCCCCTCCGTGGAGCTCCGGAACAGGCCCCAAGATGGGATCTCGCGGATACAGAAAGTTGTGGTGGTGGAATTAGGTTTTTGGCTCCGTATTTGATCTGACGGGGGTACGTAGGTATATATAGGAGGAAGGAGTACGTCGGTGGAGCAACAGGGGGCCCATGAGGCAGGGGGCGCGCCCAGGGGGGCGCCCTCCACCCTCGTGACCGCCTCTGGCACTTCTTGGAGTAGGGTCCAAGTCTCCTGGAACACGTTCAGTGAGAAATTCACGTTCCCAAAGGTTTCATTGCATTTGGACTCCGTTTGATATTCTGTTTCTTCGAAATACTGAAATAGGCAAAAAACGGCAATTCTGGGCTGGGCCTCCGGTTAATAGGTTAGTCCCAAAAATAATATAAAAGTGGAAAATAATGCCCAATATAGTCCAAAACAGTAGACAAAGTAGCATGGAGCAATCAAAAATTATAGTTACGTTGGAGACGTATCATGATGCTGCTGAAGAAGAGCATTGCCTCAGAGAAGAAGGCGACCGGCAAAATCTAGCGACTTTAGGAGGACAAGGCGAAGCTCTGCCACGAGATCGACCTGTTGAAGGAGAAGAACACCGGCTAGAAGAAGCTACATCAGAATAGTAGTTCCTCGATGAAGATGATGCAGGCCCTCATCATGGAACAGAAGGAGGAGTTGGCGAAGCTCCGCATCGAGCACCCGGCTGCTATGAAGCTACGTAATGCGGCCATGGAACAGATGATGAAGGCTCGTGTCGAGAAATCCCGCGTCATGGACAGAATGAAGAAGATGGCGGAGGAGACGCGCAAGGAAATGGAGGTCGTGGAGACGATGAAGAAGCAGTTACGATTCGGCGGCGAATTAGATCATTTGGGGTGATAATCTTCCTTCTTCTTTTGCTCCTGTGTTTCATCTTTTGCTTTGGGTGTTTCGCCTCACGTGTCACGTTCTCTGCGAGGCATGAATAGAACAATGGTTTTTTAGGGAATGAATAGAACAATGCTAACAAGAGAACACTAGCAAATTAGATCATTTTTTATCGCCATATGGCACTGGGCTGCCGTGTTTCGTGCTCCTCCGTCGTAGTACTACTCCAGTGGAAAACTTGAGTATACCACACGGTTCTTTGCTCCTCCACGATCAGGTCGTCGGCGCATTTATACGAGCAGTCTAATCACAAGGCCCCGCCTTCCAGCAGTAATGAGCTGTCGAATCACAAAGGCCCTCGCCTCTCGTGAAACCGACCAAGCTAGACTGCCCCGCCCTCTAGCCTTTTAAAAAATGTATACTTTTGTACAGCAGTAGTATCGATGGATTGCGCCATGGAGCAAAACTTGAAATTAAAAAAAAGGTGGTACATATAGAGAGCGCTCGTCGCCAAATTATGCATATAGTACTATTAAAAAGGCTAGTCATAATAATGGTGTCCAGCACAACCCACCCCTCAAATAAAACTAAGCACCCTGGAATTCTTTGACAAAACTAAGCACCCTGAAATTCTTTGACAACTAAACTGCTGGCTATATGATGTTGGCCATATATATTGTACGTATATAATGTGAAGAAACGAGTGGTAGTACTATACCAACTAAAAGATGAAATGTAAGAAATACTAGTATGTACGTACTGAAGAGTTAAAGTAACAATAAGAAACTTAACATAGTTCTACTGGGGGCTCAGCACAACACACCCCTCAAATTAAATTAAGCATACCTGAAATTAAACTTTGCAACTATTCCAGTAGACACTGCATTAGAACCACCATCAACAACGACACTGCCACCATACTCAGAGTCCTCGTCCACGTCCTCGACTTTGTCCTTGTCCCTCTTCCTCTTGGCCAATACTTCTTTGCTTGAACCGCACACTTGGCTCTTGCTCTTCATCCAACCCTTATAGATATTGAAGCAAAGGTAGCCATCCATTGCAGCGTAGTGGATGTGGTCTATATCTAGTACATTCCGCTGCCATGCATGACGATGAAACGTGTATGGAGGTTTCTCCAGTTTACCGTACGAAAGATGAACCATGGCTCCTGCCAGGGTCAGCATTGAAGGCTGATGAGAGGACACCCGCCGATTCTTCTGGAGGTCGAAGGTGTTGCCTACAATGAGGCCTATCCGACACAGGACTTCTTTGTCACTACCAAAGTCTACCATAACGAATTTGACTAGGTTGCTCTCGAGGAAGTTCTTAAAATCCTGGCACTCAACATCGGCATGGCATATGTGGTAGACCAAGCATAAGTCATGCACGCAAACCTGGATCATGGCGGGCTTCTTCCTCTCTTCGTCCTTTAGATCCTTCTCTTGTCCCAGGACTGTGGTGTACTCAACATCTAGCCCAGCGACCCACTCATCATCTGAGTCTTCGAACATGCGTCTGAAGTGAGAAAGGCATCATTTCACCATCGCGGAAGAATGGGTGTAGATGACGTCGAACTCATCGCCGGTGATGGTTCTAAACTTGTACTCACCGCCGATCGTGGAGATTTGGGACACCATGGATTTGGGAGGAGGGTTAGGATTAGTGGAACTGCCGTAATGTGAATGGACGGGATGACTAGGAGTGAACCGCCGTAGTATTGAAGACGTGTGGGGACGAGTAGGAGCAAACTGCCAGCATGTGAACAACAGGGTAGTGGCTTTCCATTCTCCCATGATACGGGCTTCCGAGAGCCCTTGGATCTGAGATCGAATGATTGCATGGCGTGATTCTAGACCTATGGGTGAATATCCTATCATGGAGGGTTATTCTGCAAATTTTCACCAACTTAGCATGCGACCGTTTGATCTCAGATCCAAGGGCTGCCAGCAGCCTGTATCATGGTCGTGCCTACCACGACCGTCGTGTCGCTCGCGCGGTCGCGCCCTTGGAGATTTAACACGGTGCGTTAGGATATCTGAGTTGGCATGTCATACATAGTCATCACTTAGTCACTCATACTACAACAAGGTTAGCTATAAGGTTGGCTATAAGTGTATTTTTTTACTCCTCTCTATCTCTTTCTTTGTACTCCCTCCGTCCCATAATTTTTGACGTGAACGGCAGGTGCTCTGCCTTTGCATTATAGAAGAGGGAAAATGGTCCAGTTAATAAGGAAACCGGACCCGAAAGCCATACAACGCGCGGTTAATATGGGAAACCGGCAAAAACCAGACCCAACAACTCATGGCACATCATCTGTGCCGGAAACAAGAGCCCCCAGACCTAGGAACGGAGGCCATGCCTTGTATCCAACAAAGATGAACTCCGCAAACACCCACAAACTCTCTACAATGGCAGCACACCGAAGTGCACCCTCCGTCCCATAATATAAGAATGTTTTTGAGACTAGGACACAGGGAGTACAAGTATTTATTGCATTTGCCAAGGAGTGACCTCTTCCAATGAGATGGTGTTGCTAAGTTTGCTTCATTTAATTAGCTATAGACTCAAAATTGTATTTTCACCTAGGTACACGCGCTTAGCACCGTTTCTTCCTTGGGACACCAAACTAGTCTCTCTCTTCTTGATTAACTTGCCACATCAGACTTTATGCCTATGTGGCAAGCTTAGCACCTGTCGGAGCAAGTAAAAGTAAGTACAATAGTGTGCTTTACATGGCATTTTTGCATATGTGGAGGAAAGAGAGGCAAGGAAAAACTGGAGAAGTGGGCTCTCATGCAAGAGCCAGCCTCTACTACATGGTGGAGCATTGGGAGAGGCACCTGTATGGAGGTGGTCAGGAATCGGGAGACTCACGCCGGTCGTAGCACCGCAGTTAAAATGACAATGGCAAGTCAAATCACGGGGCCCCATCTGTCCAGCAGTAACTCGCTGTCAAATCACACAGCCCTACGTTTGCAGCAGCCTACTCCCTCGTCTTCTCGCGTCTCTGTCGAACCGACTAGGCGGAACTGCCCCGCCGCCTACCGCGCAGGAAAAGCCCCGCCCTCGACTTTTAAATAGTATACAGTATACTAATTTTGTATCCATGTATTGCACCTGCGCCATTGAGCAAAGCGTCTAGAAAACGGCGGTACACATGTACGAAGTATACAACATGCCCTCGCGTTCGCGTCGCACCCCAGACAGTCGGTCGGTCTGGCACGCTGCTCTCCAAATGGAACGCGCGTCATATTGCGTTTGCACACACATGTGGGACGGCAATTGAGAACCGACCATAGGCACACTCCCCGGCCCCGCAAGTCGGGTGACTTAATAGTAGAGGGAGACGAGCGATAGTACTGGAGAAGTGTTGTACTACGTTGGTGCCTGGACAATCCCTGCAAGACACGAAAGATCAGTTCGTCCATGCATGTGACTAGACTCTAGCAGACACGCCTGGATTGGCTATCGTCTACATATCGTGCAGGCTTGTACATGGCTATAGTTGTGGTGATAAATCTAAAAAAAGTTTCTTGTCATCTCGCAAAATTAGGTGTCATGTGCTTCAGATCACCGCGAGGGTTAAACAGCCACAATTGAGTTGGGCTAGTCATTGGGGGCACATGCACGAACAGTGACTACTCGGCTGCTATCTAGGTCAAGCCGGCTATGTTAATTAGGACATCTATCGACGGACCCCTTTTCTACTAGTTTATCTTTAATTTGAGCTTTGTTCCTCGTCTAGTTTGTCTGTCGGGATTCATGTTGTCTCCTTTGGGCAATGAGGTTATGATTTCTTGTCATTTGGCATTTTTTCGTGTTATATTTTATAATCCGGCGCTTCAGATCAAAATGACGACAACTGCGCCTCCAGGCCACGTGCATGAAGACTTCTCGACATTCATTGACGAGGTCAAGCCGGCTCCGGTAGACAAAAGAAAACTAGTACGTACTACTCCACTATATAGGCAGGAGCCTCCGTGCTTGCTTGCTAGTGATGCTCTCTTCACACTGTCTCGGCCTCTCTAGATCTAAACACGACAGCGGTGGCCACACACACACTCTCTCTCTGCTCACCGCTGGTCACAGATCTAGCCGGATCCTCTCCGCCGGGAAGGTGATATGGTGCAATGTTCACGCCGTCGTCCTCGGCGACGGGTCTAACCCACTGCTGGGAGCGTCCCGATCAGTCTGCCGTGCCGTTCTCTCCCAAGCACCGCTGGCGAGGGAGGGCCTCGGACCCCTTCTTCCTCGCTGTCGTAGTGTGGGCAGATCCGGCCTCCCGCCACCCACCTAGCGACATCCCGGCGGCCATCAGGTATAACTTCCTTCGAAACCGGCCTTGCTCTACTTCTCGAGCTCCTGACGTTGCTGCATTTGTATCTTTTACTATTTCTCAGGCCCCCTCGTAGATAGGATCGATCGGCTGTTCGAAAACCACTTTTTTTATGTTTAAGAGGTAAAACAAGTTCATGCACTCGAATCTAGTACTACTTGGTTCAAACAAGGAAGAAAGGGGGTGGGAGTGGGGGAGGATTTGTTACCTGAATCTAGGACTTGGTCAAAAGAGGAAATAATGGGGGCGAAAAGTAGCAGAGACTGGCTATCCAACTGGTCTCCAGGTCTAATAGGGAAATAAAGGGAAACGCAGTAGAAACTCAATATAAACCCGATCTATTTGTTGAAAAAGGAAAGAAAGTGGGGACTGGGGGACAAGTCAACAGAGTAAGTCCAGCACTAGATTTGCTAGCCTCACACAGTATAAGGTGGCTATACTGAACAAAAATGGGACCAACCCAGATATCATGTTCTGATGTTTATTGCCCCGAGCCACTCTTATGTAATGCCACTGGTAAAATGTAGCAGTCGCACTGTTAAAAGTAAGGACACGTTAAACCAATGTTGTTTTCAATTTAATGCCTGCAGTAATATGAATCCATGGCACTTCTTTACATGTCTTGCTAAAATTTCCCATTAAGATAAGTTGGTTCTTTTCGTTAGAAATGCAACTGTCCTGGTCCGCCTACTCTCTCGTGCCCAAAGTAATGTCATATTTAATGGTTGTCATAGTTAATCCTAATGCCCACACTAATATCTAGCAATGCCACTGCTTT
This sequence comes from Triticum dicoccoides, assembly GCF_002162155.2. Taxonomy (NCBI): domain Eukaryota; kingdom Viridiplantae; phylum Streptophyta; class Magnoliopsida; order Poales; family Poaceae; genus Triticum; species Triticum dicoccoides. The sequence goes on along the minus strand of NC_041387.1, from coordinate 617,886,831 downwards.
AGAAATTGCTACTGTCCTTGTAGGATTGCCATTCAAATAAGGAACATGCTTCTTTTCATTTGATGCATGTTTCATCACTTGTTAGTCACCCTGCTTTCCACCTTTTTGTGCAAACAGAGATATACATTTCACGCTCGATCTTAGTTGAACTGCACAAATGATATCCAAATTATAGTTGAGCAGGAGCTTCACAACCAACCTTGATGTTGCTCAATTTTATTGCAACTAATGAAGAAGAAGCTCTTTGGGTTTCGTTTTCTGATGGAAATGGAACCGGGGTTGGAGCCCTTTTCTTAAAAAAATTGAAGAAGAACCTGCTAGCTCACGGGACATTGCTTCATTTTAGGTGAACTGCACCAAAAGGTCCCATGAATTGAATCATCCATGTTGGTGACTGAAAGAGCCAGCTTCAGCATCCCAGTCTAAGCACCCGGCCTCCATCCTTGCGACGCACGGTACACCTCGTTTGCCACCTGCTCGACCCTAGTGCCACTAATAAAATGAAGTAATAATACAGTTAAAATAGAGCGAGTGTCATCTCTATCATTTCATTTCCAATGTAGATAAAGAAAGTGCTTCTGTTTGTTAATGTATGTTTCATCAACTAGTCCCATTGTTGATGTTTAAGCGTTTCTGCAAACTAGGGTGCTTAATTTTAGTTGATATGTACAAAAATAGAGATTTGAATGTCTCAAGGCGCCTCCTTGTACTACCGCTGTACACTGATGTTCATCACTGGCAGAAGGTGTATCTAGGAGACTTGGGACGATGTCCAGTATGAGGCGTACCGTATGAGGCGTCGCAGGGCCCATCTCGCCCTCGCAGCATGGCATACTATGATACTATCGCAATATTTTCTTCTATATATTTTGTGTGTTTCATCAACTAGTGGCACTATAATGTAATCATGCTTTTTCATTATCTGTGCAAACATGGTTATTTAGCTGCATTTTGGTGGAACTGCACAAATGTACGTATGGAACCGGCATATATGCAGAGTGCGAGGTGTGCCAAGTAAAAATTACCGACACCAACCATGCTGCATGCACGCATTGGCATCCACCACCACTAGTGGGATGTGTGGCGCTCTCTATGGACGGATCTTTCTTGGCAGCAAATCCTAACCAAATACTAGTAGCTTATATTGGCAGTTTTCTAGGGAGTACTCTTTTGTGAAAGAAGCACCAACCTATTTTTCTTTGTTTGTACACTGTGTCACAACTTTGACCCAAAGGTCCAGAGCTATTTTAGGGTGATTGGCGTAGCACTCGAAGACTGATTGTAAGCATGATTTTCATTAGCTGTCACACTGATTGTAAGCATGAGTAGGTGGAAGATTAGGTTAGTGCGAAGCTTACCTTAAACCCTACCACCGCCGTTGAAATGAGGCGAGTATCGAGGGAACCGTAGAGAATGGCGAGGAAGCGACGCCGCGCCATCCGGCCTCCTCTTGCGGTGGGAGAACGAATACTCCTGTGGCGCCGGCTGGCTCTGCACCCTCACGAACGGCACACCATACTCGATCGATTCGTTATCCTCTGGGTGCTCGACCTTCGACCTGTACGCGCACCACCTCCGCCTGACTGTCACCTCGGGCGAATCTGTCTGCTCCATCGCCCAGAGGAGATACTCGATGAACTCGGAGGACTACGGCGTGACTGCCGCCGAGGAGTACATGTACATCGCCGCCCTCATCACCTCCATCTCGCTCTTTCGCATACATTTCCACATGGCCCGCACCGTCCTCGAAATCTCCCACTCATTGTCAAACCAACTAAGGATCTCCTTCAACCTGGCTAACTTTGCCTGGTCACCACCGGCAATCTGCCGGATTCACTGCTGCATCCTCTCCATAGATGTCCTTCTGAGTGGTCCGGTGCTAGCTTTGGAAGATGGGACGAGAGACGGTGGTCTTGCAATAGAGAAGAGGGAGAGGCGATACGGTGGTTTTGGAATGGAGATGATGGAGAGGAGAGGAGATGGTTTTGCAATGGAGAAGATCAGAAGAGGGAGAGGCGAGACGATGGTTTTGGAATGGAGATGATGGAGAGGAGAGGAGGTGGTTTCGCAATGGAGAAGATCAGAAGAGGGAGAGGCGAGATGGTGGTTTTGGAATGGAGATGATGGAGAGGAGAGGAGGTGGTTTTGCAATGGAGAAGATCAGAAGAGGGTGAGCTGAGACAGTGGTTTTGGAATGGAGATGATGGAGAGGAGAGGAGGTGGTTTTGGAATGGAGATGATGGAGAGGAGAGGAGGTGGTTTTGCAATGGAGAAGATCAGAAGATGGAGAGGCGAGACGGTGGTTTTGGAATGGAGATGATGGAGAGGAGAGGAGGTGGTTTTGCAATGAAGAAGTGGGAGAGGAGCGTGCGGCAGCGATTTAGGATTGGACGAGAAGGCCGGCGCGCTGTGACTGGATCAAAATCAAAATCAATTTACCCTTCAATTAAGAAAGCGACCCCACATAGTCTCCCTTTTATTCTGGGTCATAATTGACCATGATTTTCGCACATTAAATATATGTTATACGTTGCAAAAATAATATAATTTGAAAGTACATTCAGATACGAACCAAATGATACAATTTTTGGTGACATGCATTCACATTTTGCATGGGGTACGTGGTCAAACTTTTACCCAAAATACGCAAAACAACAAAAGAATACTTCCAAGGCCAGCGCCGCTCTTCCGCTCTTCTCCTCTTAAACCACCGCCGCTCCTCTCCTGTTCCAATCTAAATCCAGCGCTGCTCCTCTCCTCTTCCATTTCAAAACCACCGCCCCTCCTCTCTTGTTCCAATGCAAAACCAGCGTCGCTCCTCTCCCGTTCTAATCCAAAACCAGCGCTGCTCCTCTCCTCTTCCATTCAAAAACCACCTCCGGCGAGTGAAGGCACCATGGAGAAGTAGATCGATGGAGGAGTACAACCGATACATGAGGATCGCAGACGGCGACCCTGTGAAGCTAGCTAGGATGTTGGAGATATAGTCTTGGTTTGACAACAAGGACCAACTAGCGGCGACGGCAACATCCATGGCCAAATATCTGCAATAGAGCGAAAAGGTGGCGATAGTCCCGGAGGGTGTCGCGCCGGAGTATATAGAGCTGCTCCTCTGGACCATGGAGCAAACAGATTCACCGAATCCGATTGTGAGGGAGCGGTGGTGGGAGTATCGATCCCAGATGGAGCATCCACCAGAGATTGAAGGATCGAGCATCTACGGGGTGCCATTCGTGAGGGTTTCCTGCCAGAGTGAGCCGGTGGAGTCTTCGTCGACTGAACTCAACTGCAAGAGGAGAAAAGCAGTTGCCCGACAACGCTTCCCCGCCATCGTCTCCCTCGCCGTTCACATCGTCTCACGGGGCGGCTGTCAGCCGCTGAGGAATAGGAGGGGGCTGCCCCCCCCCCCAGCCCAATAGTCGGGCAGGTTGTCAATTGTTAGGAGGAGCTTAGGGTTGTCAGTATTTGCAGGTTGTGAATTGTGTTTTGTGTTGTGTGTTTTGAGAGTACTTTCAGATATGAATGTCTTTTGAATTTCAGATTAGCAGTATTGAGCATATGAAGTATTTTATGAATTCTAGAGATCTATTTTTAGCACTTAAAAATGTAGTTTCATAGGAGTATAAAAGTGCAAACAATGTGATTCTCAGAGAAGAAACTGCAAGTTTCAGTTTCAGATAAGAAACTGCAACTTTCAGTTTCAGATAAGAAACTGCAACTTTCAGAGGCAGAGCATTTATATTAACACGGCCTTTTCAAACAGGGTTAACATCATGTTGGATGTTTTATTCATGGTCAAAAATGGAACTACCAGCCAGTTAACATCATGCTGATCAACATTCATGCATAGCACATTTTCATATGATGCACAGTCAAAATGCCCACACAATGTCGAGTGTGCGGAACACAGAGAAAATGAGGGACGAAGTTTTGGCAAGTGTTAGACGTGGTTTTGGGCTGCCCCGTCTAGGCTTTCATTTTTAACATGCGCAGCCCACGACCTCGGATGGGAGGTCCATAGGCCTGTTTGTATTTTCTTAGGGCCGTCATGTATCAATCGGCCTATGGACCTCCCATCCGAGGTTTTATTTTTGGCAGCCCAATTTATGTATTTTCATGAAGAAAACACAGAGGTCTGTTCTATTTTTCTATATAAGAATAGGAACGCCAGGTCCAGCTTATGTTTCCCTTCTAACTATATTATATATATTTAAATTATTTTATATGTTATTATATATTATTTTTATTGTCATCATATATTTAACAGATACTTACATATGTTAGAAAACAATATCCCACATCTTATTAACTTACAAAAATAATTTCTTCAGAAATAAAATCCTTGATTGTTTTGGCACGAAAATCCTAGTGATTGTGTACAAAAGCTTGGTAAGATTTAAGGACGAATGTAATAATATCACTTATTATTTAAATATATTTATAAAAAAAATGCTCAACCCCTTTTTATTTTTTGATAGCATTGCTGGCCCAACCCAACATTATAATTAGAATCAGCCCAGCAAAATCGTGTATTTCGAGAAAGTGCAAATGGCTTGTAATTTTTTAGGAAATAAAATAAATGGGCCGCATGGACGCTACATTATTTGTTCACCCAGCCCAGCTAATGGCTGTAATCCAAAAAAAAGATCAAATTAACTGTAAATTCTACTGCGCAAAAAAAAGACTGTAAATTCTGAAAAAATGGGTTGAATATGTGCCACATTTTTGGAGGCTGGAATGTGGGCCAATAGGTCGAAGCCCACGCAAGTCGTTGTCAATTTAGTCAACAAATGATTCTGAAATGTTTGCCGTTGGATTTACATTCAACGACCTTTATCCATCTTCAATCTCTCGTCTTCTTCCTCCAGCGCCGCCGGGACCACCTACCGCCTCCTGCCGCTAGCAACTCTACTTAGCACGCTTCGCTATGAAGCGCTAATCCACCGTTGGCCAGGCCATCCATCCACCCCTCCACACCTCCTGTTCTTCTCCACCGACTGCCGAACCAAACCGCACTAGAACCAGTTAACCCTCGTACACCTCTTCGTCTGCGACTCTACTCCCGCATCTTCCCATCTCCGGCTCATTGCTGTCCGGGGCCTCGCCGTTATCCACCACCTTGGATGTGCTCGGCGCAACATGGTCAACGTGGTCAACGAACGACACCATCAGAAGTAGACTGTGCGTGGAGAGGCTGACAGCTGGGTCCATGACCGCACACAAAGAAATGCCTCCTTATTACGCGCAAAATAATGATTCCTCCACCTGACATCTGGGACCCACCGAAAGGGCCTCTGTATTTTGCAAAAAAAGTGCCCCCCGCTGACATGTCGGACCCACCAGCTATCTTCGCACGCAAGGAAGTGCCTCCTTATTATGCACAAAAAAATGAATACTCCCCTTGCCAGCTGGAACCCAGCATAGTGGGAGGCTGACTTGTGGGCCTACCAAGTTGACGGGGAGGGAGGGCTTTGTCAACTTAGTCCATATGAACGATTCTAGCTCCTGTTATTGTACGATGTTCATCCAACGGCCGTAGTGCTTCTTCAACCTCTGGTCTTCTTGCTCCAGCCGCCCAAACCAGCGCCGGTCATGCCGCGTGCTCCTGCCTCTCATGGCCGGCTGTGAGGCCACAGAGTCTCACCGCCCCCCTACTACTCCCACCGCTGGCCAGGCCATCCCTCTACTCACCCACACCCCATGTTATTCTGCGGCAACAGCAACCTCACACCGTAGCCGAACCAGTGAACCCTCGTACTCCTCTTCGCATGGGCATCCACTGCTGCGTCTTCCCCGGCTCCGAGTCGTCCCCTTCCTAGGCCTCACCCTCGTCCACCGCCATGGTGCTCTCGGCGCGGCGTGGTCAACATGGTCAAGGAGCGACTTCCATCGGACATGGACTATACGTGGAGAGGCTGACAGCTGGGTCCACGGCCGCAACAAGGAAGTGCCTCCTTATTACGCGCAAAATAATGATTCCTCCACCTGACAGCGGGGATCCACCGGACGGGCCACCGTATTTCGCGAAAAAAATGTTTCCACCTGACTGCTGGGACCCACCAGCTACATCTTCGCACGCAAGGAAGTGCGTCCAGGCAAAAAAAAAACGATTCGCCCCCCTGACTGCTGGGACCCACCAGCTACATCTTCGCAGGCAAGTAAGTGCCTGACAGTCGGGAGCCACCTGGTCGAAGCGTACGTAGCGTTGTCATTCTAGTCGCGAACGTGTACGTACATACTAGTCGATGTAGAGGCGCGCACGTGCCATAATAGAGGCGCGCATGTAGCATGTACATGTACGTACAATAGACAGGGTGCAAGAAAGAAAATACGGCCACGTACGTACATACGGGCGGGGTCTCGAACGCCTACTCGCGCATACGTATGGCCAGGGCTCGTGAACATGGCTGGGTCGGAACGGAGAAACATCGTCATCGTCGTGTTCATGGGGAGGCAACGGAATGCGTCGTGTTCATGGGGAGGCAACGGAATGCATCGTGTTCATCGGGAGGCAACGGAACGCGTGGGAGCCAACCGGCTGTGTCGGAACGGAATGCGTGGTCGTGTTCACCGGGAGGGCTTGGACGGAACAGGCGATGGAAATGAGGCCTGGCGTACCGCAGAACGGAGGAAACGGCCTTGTGTTCGACCGGCCACGATCGAAACAGGATCCTGTTCATCGGGAGGGGTCTGGCGTAGCGCAAAACGGAGGAAACGGACCTCCAACGGTCGAAACGGGGGTCCTGTTGATCGGGAGGGGTGTGGCGTACCGCAAAACGGAGGAAACGGACTTGTGTTGGAGCTCTACGGTCGAAACGGGGGTCCTGTTCATTGGGAGGGGTGTGGCGTACCGCAAAACGGGACTCCACGGGATACTGTTCATCTCCACCATCGACCTCCTCCAGCCTCCACGGGCTACCGTCGACCTCCTCCAGCCTCCACGGGCTCCTGTCCATCCAGCCTCCACCGCGTGCTACTCCACGGCTACTGTTCAACCACCCCTCCACGGG
>NC_041387.1:617834673-617879430 GCF_002162155.2 Triticum dicoccoides | reverse complement strand
GATCGGCTTCAGTTAGCAGCAGTAGCGAAGGAATCACTCGATTGGGTTCAATTAAGAGCCATCGATCGATCGTTGGGTTCAGTAATGCGTATCCTGCAGTGCAATCGCTCGGGTTCAGTTAGAGCCCAATGCCTTGCTCGGGTTCAGTTAGAGCCAACGCCTCGCACACACGTGCGTATGTGTATGAGAGAAACGCGCATCGCTTGGCCTCCGACCACCCACCGTAACCGGGAACTCCCCGAAATTTTCCTCGCCCTCGCTTCTACCACGGTTTTTTCCGTCATGGACGGCCCAAAGAATGTCATGCAGCTGCGTCTCCGGCCCGCCCAGGCTGAAAAGCCCATTTTCTGTCATGATTTTTTGTCATAGAAGTAGGAGCCCACCACATCTATGATGATACCGGGTTTTGTCACAATTATCGTCATAGAAGTGTCATATGTATGACAGAATTTTTTTTCGTTCGGCCCAAAATGTCACGGATGTGTCTTTTTTTTGTAGTGTGATGAGTGAGAACCTACAACAAAAACTAAAATAAAAGATCAGGAATGCTATGCTTTGTGTGATTTGGGTGTTAGTGTTTCCTCGATTCAAAAAACTTTATGTGATGTGCTAGGCTTCCATGAATTTGATGATTGCTCTTTAAATTTGCACCTTGCGGATTCCACCATTAAGAAACCTATGGGAAGGATTAATGATGTTCTTATTGTTGCAAATAGGAATTATGTGCCCGTATATTTTATCGTTCTTGATATTGATTGCAATCTTTTGTGCCCTATTATTCTTGGTAGGCCTTTTCTTAGAACGATTGGTGCAATTATTGATATGAAGGAAGGGAATATTAGATTCTAATTTCCATTGAGGAAAGGCATGGAACATTTTCCTAGAAAGAAAATTAAATTACCTTATGAATCCATTATGCGAGCCACTTATGAATTGAATCTAAAGATGGCAATACTTAGATATATTCTCGCTTTTATGCCTAGCTACGGGCATTAAACGATAACGCTTGTTGGGAGGCAACCCAATTTTAGTTTTGTTCCTTGATTTTTGTTCCTGTTTAGTAATATATAATTTATTTAGTCTCTTGTTAGAAGTTTTTTCATGTTTTAATTAGTGTTTGTGCCAAGTAGAACCTACAGGATAACCATGGGTGAAAGATAATTTGATTCCGCTGAAAAACAGAAACTTTGTGTGCACGAGAAAAAAATCAATAAATCACAGAAACGTGCTTTTGCGTTGATTATTTTTTCTGTAGATAAACAGACAAATTACCTAGGGTGTACTATTTTGGTAGGAGTTTTGGAGTTCCAGAAGTATTCGAAAGTTACAGATTTCTACAGACTGTTCTGTTTTTGACAGATTCTGTTTTTCGTGTGTTGTTTGCTTATTTTGATGCATGTATGGCTAGTATCGGGGGGTATGAACCATAGAGAAGTTGGAATAAAGTAGGTTTAACACCAATATAAATAAATAATGAGTTTATTATAGTAACTTATGTGGTGTTTTTTCTTTCTTGCACTAACGGAGCTTATAAGATTTCCTGTTGAGTTTTGTGATGTGAAGTTTTCAAGTTTTGGGTAAAGATTTGATGGACTATGGAATAAAGAGTGGAAAAAGCCTAAGCTTGGGGATGCCCATGGCACCCCAAGATATTCAAGGACAACCAAAAGTCTAAGCTTGGGGATGCCCCGGAAGGCATCCCCTCTTTCGTCTTCGTCTATCGGTAACTTTACTTGGAGCTATATTTTTATTTACCACATGATATGTATTTTGCTTGCAGCGTCTTGTATGATATGAGTCTTTGATTTTTAGTTTACCACAATCATCCTTGCTGTACACACATTTTGGGAGATACCCACATGATTTGCTCTATGTGCACACCTTTTGTACACACCTATTAGAATACTCTATGTGCTTCACTTATATCTTTTGAGCTAGATAGTTTTGCTCTATGTGCTTCACTTATATTTTCTAGAGCACGGCGGTGACTTTATTTTAAAGAAATTGTTTATCTCTCATGCGTCACTTATATTATTTTGAGAGTCTTTTAGAACAGCATGTTATTTGCTATAGTTATAAATTTGGTCCTAGAATGATGAGCATCCAAGTTGGGTATAATAAAAACTATCATAGAAAGTGCATTAAAAACTATGATCGTTTTGATGCTTGATAATTGTTTTGAGATATAAAGGTAATAATGTTAGAGTCATGCTAGTTGGGTAATTATGAAATTGAGAAATACTTGTGTTAAAGTTGGCAAGTCCCGTAGCATGCACGTATGGTAAAAGTTCTGTGACAAATTTGTTGCATGGGGTGCTCTTTGAGTGCTTTCCTTATGAGTGGCAGTCGGGGACGAGCGATGGTCTTTTCCTACCAATCTATCCCTCTAGGGGCATGCCTAGTAGTACTTTGCTTCGAGGTCTAATACTTTTTTGCAATAAGTGTATGAGTTCTTTATGACTATTGTGAGTCCATGGATATACGCACACTTACCCTTCCACATTGCTAGCCTCTATTATGCCGCGCAACTTTCACCGGTATTATGAACCCAATATTTACCATCCTCAAAACAGCCACCATACCTACCTATTATGGCATCTCCATAGCCATTCCGAGATATATTTCCATGCAACTTTCCACCATTCCGTTTATTATGACACGCATCATCATTGTCATGTTGCTCTTTGCATGATCATGTAGTTGACATTGTATTTGTGGCAAGGCCACCTTAATAATTTTTCATACATGTCACTCTTGATTCATTGCATATCCCGGTACACCGCCGGAAGCATTCACATAGAGTCATATTTTGTTCTAAGTATTGAGTTGTAAATCAATAAAAGTGTGATGATCTTCATTATTAGAGCATTGTCCCAATTGAGGAAAGGATGATGAAGATTATGATTCCCTCACAAGTCAGTATGAGACTTCGGACTTTATAAAAATAAAAGAGGCCAAAGAAGCCCACCAAATAAAAGAATGAGAGAAAAAGAGAGAAGGGACAATTGCAACTATCTCTTTTCCACACTTGTGCTTTAAAATAGCACCATGATCTTTATGATAGAGAGTCTCCTATGTTGTCACTTTCATATACTAGTGGGCATTTTTCGTTATAGAACTTGGCTTGTATATTCCAATGATGGGCTTCCTCAAAATGCCCTAGGTCTTCGTGAGCAAGCAAGTTGGATGCACACCCACTTAGTTTCTTTTGTTGAGCTTTCATACATTTATAGCTCTAGTGCATCCGTTGCATGGCAATGCCTACTCACTCACATTGATATCTTTTAATGGGCATCTCCATAGCCCGTTGATACGCCTAGTTGATGTGAGACTATCTTCTCCCTCTTTGTCTTCATAACCACCACCATATACCACACATATTACTATGTCCATGGCTTGCGCTCATGTATTGCGTAAGAATTGAAAAGGCTGGATCACGTTAAAAAGTATGAACCAATTGCTCGGCTCGTCATCGGGGTTATGCATAAGGGTAGTATTTTGTGTGATAAACATGAATCATGGCCTAACTATATGATTTTGTAGGGATGAGCTTTCTTTGGCTATGCTATTTTGATAGGACATGATTATTTGCTAGTATGCTTCAAAGTATTACTATTTTTATGTTTTATAAGCTTTTATCTTGAATCATTTGGATCTGAAAAATCATGCGACCATAAAGAGAAATACATTGAGAATTATGCTAGGTAGCATTCCACATCAAAAATTCTGTTTTTATCATTTACCTACTCGAGGACAAGCAGGAATTAAGTTGGGGATGCTTGATACGTCTCCAACGTATCTATAATTTTTGATTGTTCCATGCTATTATATTACCTGTTTTGGATGTTTATAGGCTTTACTTTACACTTTTATATCATTTTTGGGACTAACCTACTAACCGGAAGCCCAGCCCGAATTGCTGTTTTTTTGCCTATTTCAGTATATCGAAGGAAAGGAATATCAAACGAAGTCCAAACGGAATGAAACCTTCAGGAGCGATCTTTTTGGAACAAACGCAATCCAGGAGACTTGGAGTGGATGTCAAGAAGCAGCTGAGGCGGCCACGAGGGTGGCCGGCATGCCCAGTAAGGGTGGGCGCGCCCCCCTGCCTCGTGGGCCCCTCATGGCTCCCCTGACCGACTTCCTTCGCCTATATATATCTACATACCACGAAAACATCCAAGAGCACCACGAGAAATTATTTCCACCGCCGCAACCTTCTGTATCGGCGACATCCCATCTTGGAGCCTTCGTCGGTGCTTCGCCGGAGGGGGAATCGACCACGGAGGGCCTCTCCATCACCACCAAGGCCTCTCCGATGAGTTGTGAGTAGTTTACCATAGACCTTCGGGGCCATAGTTATTATCTAGATGGCTTCTTCTCTCTCTTTGAATCTCAATACAAAGTTCTCCTTCCTCTTCTTGGAGATCTATTCGATGTAACTCTTTTTTGCGGTGTGTTTGTCGAGATCCGATGAATTGTGGGTTTATGATCAAGTTTATCTATGAGAAATATTTGAATCTCCTCTGAATTCTTTTACGTATGATTGGTTATCTTTGCAAGTCTCTTCGAATTATCAGTTTGGTTTGGCCTACTAGATTGATCTTTCTTGCCATGGGAGAAGTGCTTAGCTTTGGGTTCAATCTTGTGGTGTCCTTTCCCAGTGACAGTAGGGGCAGCAAGGCACGTATTGTATTGTTGCCATCGAGGATAAAAAGATGGTGTTTATATCATATTGCATGAGTTTATCCCTCTACATCATGTCATCTTGCTTAATGTGTTACTCTGTTCTTATGAACTTAATACTCTTGACGCAGGCAGGAGTCGGTCGATGTGTGGAGTAATAGTAGTAGATTCAGGCATGAGTCGGTCTACTTGTTGCGGACGTGATGCCTATATACATGATCATGCCTAGATATTCTCGTAACTATGCACTTTTCTGTCAACTGCTCGATAGTAATTTGTTCACCCACCGTGATAATTATGCTATCTTGAGAGAAGCCACTAGTGAAACCTATGGCCCCTGGGTCTATCTTTTATCATATAAGTTTTCCATCTACTTTCATTTGCATGTTTCACTTTCCAATCTGTATTGTAGAAATACCAAAAATATTTATCTTATCATATTATCTCTATCAGATCTCACTTTCGCAAGTTACCGTGAAGGGATTGACAACCCCTTTATCGCGTTGGTTGCGAGGTTATTGTTTGTTTATGTAGGTGCGTGGGACTATTGAGGAGCCTCCTACTGGATTGATACCTTGGTTCTCAAAACTGAGGGAAATACTTACGCTACTTTTTTGCATCACCCTTTCCTCTTCAAGGAAAAAACCAACGCATGCTCAAGAGGTAGCAATTTCAGACTTGTGTTTCATTAAGTAGATATGCCCATATCTGCTGAAATCATCTGTGAAGGTCAGAAAATAATGATACCCACCACGATCCTCAACACTAATCGGTCTGCATACATCGATATGTATTACTTCCAGTAAGTCATTACTCATTCAATTGTTCGGGAGAACGGAGTTTTAGTCATGTTTCCCATGAGTTATGGTTCGTACGTCTCAGATGATTCATAATCAAGTGATTCCAAAATCCCATCAACATGGATTTTCTTCATGTGCTTTACACCAATATGACCAAACCGTAGTGCTACAAGTATGTTGCACTATCATTATCAGCTTTGTGTCTTTTGGCACCTATATTATGAATATGTGTATCACTATGATCGAGATTCAATAAACCATTAACATTGGGTGTATGACCATAGACGGTTTTATTCATCTAAACACAATAACAATTATTCTCTGCCTTAAATGAATAACCGTATTGCAATAAACACGCTCATATATTGCTCATGCTCAGCGCAAACAACAAATAACATTTATTTAGGTTCAACACTAATCCCGAAAATATAGGGAGTGTGCGATGATGATCATATCAATCTTGGAACCACTTCCAACACACATCATCACTACACCCTCAACTAGTCTCCATTTATTCTGTAACTCATGTTTCAAGTTACTAATCTTAGAAACAGAACATCTATCAAATGCCCAGGGGCTACTACGAGCACTATTAAGGTACACATCAATAATGTGTATATCAAATATACCTTTGTTCACTTTGCCATCCTTCTTACCCGCCAAATATTTGGGGGTAGTTCCGCTTCTAGTGACCATTTTATTTTGCAGTAGAAGCACTCAGTTTGAGGCTTAGGTTCAGCTTTGGGCTTCTTCACGGGAGTGACAACTTGCTTGCTGCTACGTCTTGAGCTTGCGTTGGTTTTCCTTGAAGAGGAAAGGGTGATGCAGCATAGTAGCATAAGTATTTCCCTCAGTTGTTGAGAACCAAGGTATCAATCCAGTAGGAGGCTCCTCACAAGTCCCACGAACCTACACAAACAAACAAAGAACTCGCAACCAACTCGATTGTCGGTGTCAAAACCGGCGGATCTCAGGTAGGGGGTCCCGAACTGTGCGTCTAAGGCTAATGGTAACAGGAGACTGGGGACACAATGTTTACCCAGGTTCGGGCCCTCTCGATGGAGGTAATACCCTACTTCCTGCTTGATTGATCTTCATGATATGAGTATTACAATAGTTGATCTACCACGAGATCGTAGAGGCTAAACCCTAGGAGCTAGCCTGTGATTATGATTGTGTTGTCCTACGGACTAAAACCCTCCGGTTTATATAGACATCGGAGGAGGCTAGGGTTACACAGAGTCAGTTACAGAGAAGGAGATCTATCATACGGATGGCCAAGCTTGCCTTCCACACAAAGGGGAGTCCCATCCGGACACGGGACGAAGTCTTCAATCTTGTATCTTCATAGTCCGACAGTCCGGCCAAAGTATATAGTACGGCTGTCCGGATACCCCCTTATCCAGGACTCCCTCAGTAGCCCCCGAACCAGGCTTCAATGACGATGAGTCCGGCGCGCAGATTGTCTTCGACATTGCAAGGCAGGTTCTTCCTAAATCCAGAGTACCTGTCGTAGCAAACAGTGTCCGGCCTCCCATTAATGTTGTACTCCTCGGCCTCTGTGCTTCAAAAATGGCCATCTCCACGTGTCGAGCGAATACGAGGAGCCGGGGCATTTTTACATTTGCCACCCTGGCCCTATAAGCAAACCGTCTATTTGAAGAGACGGGAATCCTCAGATCCAAATCACACCACCTTCTCCCGAGCAAACATTCCATAGAGCGCGTCCGGAAGAGACCATCCCATCATGGCCGGTCGCCGCAGCTCTTCCTCTCGCTCCCCCAGCTCGAAGTCAGGGGATTGGGAAAAGTGTTCCGTCCCTCACAGACGCCTTGTAGAGTTGCAGACCCAAGGGTTCCTTCCACCTACATACATGGTCCCCGTCCGATCCGGACTAGCCACCTATAATGGCGTGGAGCAAGCGGAGAGATTTCCTAACCCATCTCAGGGGGAGCGGGTATGCCTTGTCCCATATCTGCTAAGAGGAGTCGGGTTTCCAATCCACCCATTCCTCCGTGGGCTCCTGGAGTTCTACGGCCTCCAGCTGCATAATTTTACTCCCGCCTCCCTACTGCACATCACGGGCTATGTTTCCCTCTGCGAGCTGTTCCTGGGCTGTGAAGCTCATTTCGAGCTATGGAAAAGGTTATTTTGCCTCGTCCCCCGCAACCAAGAGGGGTCTATATATCAAGTGGGCGGAGCCGAAATATGGCGCATTGCCCAGACTGGATACCTGTCCGGTACTCCAAATAAGGCGTCCGAAGACTGGCCTTCGGAGTGGTTTTATGTTGATGACATTCCCCTTCCAGACCCAGTCCGGACATGCCTTCATGAGTTTACCAATAATCCGCTAAAGAAACGCCAAAGCTGGCGCCCTCGGAACCCCAGGAGGAAGATAACAGAGAAGTCCTCTATCTGATGAGCAGGATAAAAACCCTGGACAAATCAGGACTGACTATAATCGAAGTTATGTCAATATGCATAATGCAGGGAGTGCAGCCACTTCAATATCGGGGGAAACCCATGTGGCACTTCAATGGAGAAGACGATGCCTCCCACTGCGGCCGCAAAGGTCCAGACTCCGCCACCGCTCTGGCGAGAATACTGTCCGATTTGTATAAAGGAGAAGAAGAGGATTTCCTCCGCATTAAACCACGGGATGGATTTTCCATGTACAACCCCCGGAGTTGGGTAAGCTGTCATCCTTTACTCGACTCTGTCCATTCTTACCTCCTTTGTCGCAATCATTTACCTTGCTATTTCAAAGCAGGAACTAAGAAAGGCCGTGAAATAGTTCAACAGCCCATCTCCGCAGCCCGAGGATCTCGGCCGGGCTCTTGACCCCGGACTTGAAGAAAACCCGGACATATCCGTGGAGTTTGTCAACGGGATATTCTACCAGGCAAGCAGTGGCGGCTCTTTACTGGCCATCATCGCGGATTATCCCAGACTGCTTCTTCTGTCGCATGTAAGTAAAGTCGGGGTCCTAACTTTCTGAAAAGGATTCCTTCGTTATGCCGTACCTGATGCACACATGTCGCATTTTTATAAAGACGGTCATTGGGACGCCATGCGGAACCCACAGGGGCTCATCAGCAAAGGGCGTCCGGACAAGGCAGGCTTAAAAGGAAGGCGGTAAGGATCGAGACACTGGCGCAGAGGTATGAATTAAACATGCTCCGTGATTATCTTTGCCGAGGTATGACGGTTTTAATTGTGTCCTGGCAGAAAGAGTAATCGCCGGACTATATCCGGGGACCCTACCGGCCATGCCACCAGCAGCCAGATTCCTGAACCGGATTCATGGGCAGAGGCAGATGTGGGGACAACGCCGAACTGTCCTCCTGTGGAGGATACGGATAGGCTTTCTGCCACAAATTTTGAAGTGGAGAGTGCCATGAATCACCGGCGCCAATGGGCCGTACTCCGTGGTGGTATTTTTTCCGAGGAGGCGTTCAATGCCTTCAACTCCGGAGACGCATATATCCGCGCTGCTCAAGATGGGCTTGCCAGAGCAACGGACCAATATGTGAAGGATATATGAGTAAGAAAATTTGATAAGTATGTGTACTAGTAGCCCTTGAGACTTGAAACAGTTGGCACAACTGATTTAAGGATCATTGTATGCATAGGTTCTTGTAGAGAAGAATGCGCAGTTATCTCAAGAGCTGGAGGAATGTAAGACCCAGCTTAAGGCCGCCGTTGCCGAACAGGAGGAATCCAAAAAGGCCTCTTCTGGTAATAATTACTTTGACAATGGAATATGTTAGGATGTATACCAGGTACTTATGTGGCATAGTTTAGAAATGTACCAAAAGATTCTCCAGACAATCCCGGAGAGAATCCGAAGATTGTGGGGGATAATGAGCCCCATCTGCGAAGTCAATTGAAGGCGGGTGAGCGCGTGCTGATGCAGGCTATTCAAGAGAAAAATAATCTCCAAGATGCTAATATCCGACTGAGCGTCGAATTAAAAGATGTTCGGGATCAGCTAGCGGACTCCGTGAAGGAGAACAAGAGGCTTCGCCGCGGCATATATAGTAAGTGCTTGGAACAAACTGTAGTACAGTTCGGCGAGGAAGTGTATTGACAGAGTTATGTCTGTAGGTATGCTGACGGGCTGTCCTGAAGAGGAGATGCCCGGATCCGCAGGCGATATGCTGCAAGATCTATCACAACTGCACGAGCCAGCTCGGAACGTGATGCAGGGTATTGCCCGGGCCTTGTGGCCGTCTTCCTCCTTGCCAGGAGGCATGAGCGAGTTTGTGGAGATGCTCAAAGGAGCACGACGGTGCTTCTGATTATGGAAGATATCAGCTTGCCGACAAGGTGCGAGGGAAGCTTGGGCCATGGTGAAGACGCGATACGCCAAGGCTGATCCGAACCATATGGCCAAAGTCGGACCGGTTGGGTCAGATGAGCAAGACATACCCATAAGTCTGGTATATGACCAAGTAGCATTAGCCGCAAAGTATCCCCAATAGGATTGTAGGTTAGACAACCTATTGGATGGTATAGAGGAAGAATATAGCTAGTCCAAGTGACTATGTAATTAAATGGACCTGTGTAGTCCCTAGCCGGATTGAAAATCATTTGTCATGGCGGACCTTTTTGCTTCAGCCCCCGGACCCGACAGTCCGGGGTGTATCCGAATACCCGCACAGTTATGAAAAAACTGGGGTATGCATGGAAACCAGGTGTAGGGGTCATAAGTGCGTGAACAGACAAGTACCCAACTAGTTATGTTATATTACATGGATAGTAAGAAACATCTTCCAGCGAGAATAGTTCTGTTAGGGGTTCCTTTCACTGGGTGTGCATGCATCGATGTGCATGTCCGAACTGCGAACAGAAGCGAAGGAAACAAAATATCTGGGGATTTATGTTGTAATGAACGAAAACATCTTTTGTTCACCGACCGAATATTCCCTTAAGAACGCTAGCTTTCGGCTTCACCCAGTCTGAGGTACACATCCGGCTCAACCAGCAGTAACAATCGCAGAGGTGCTCCCCTTATGCCCTAGCCGAATTAACGGGAATGTAGGGCATAAACACAAGAGCCAGGCAACCCAGCATGGCCAAAACTTAAGTCATATCGATGCATATAATGGTGAAGAAAAGGCACATATGGAAAGAAAACACATATGTGGCTGGCGAGAAGCCATTAAAGTAGTTATATTTAGCTTCCGTATAGGAAGCCCCCAGGTATAGAGTGCATGCATAGTGCGGCTGGAGTGATCGAAGTATCCGTACAGTTTTTAAGGCTGTATGCGATAAAGAAAAAAAAGGTCGAGAAAGGAATAAAGAGAGCATAATTGAAGAATCGGAGGTAAGGAGACGAACACTGAGTTCGGCGCTAGGCGTAGAATCTTCAGAGTTTGGCCGCGTTCCATGGGTTCGGCTCGTGTCTGTTATCAGATGCACTGCGCAGACGGTACGCTCCTCCAGTGAGAACTTTATCAATGATGAAGGGACCCTCCCACTTGGGTTTGAGCTTGTCCTTCTTCTTCTCGGGGAGGCGTAGAACTAGTTCACCAATGTTATAAGTTTTGGCCTGTACTTCTCTACTTTGATACCTTCAAGCCTGTTGCTGATAGAATGCGGAACGGGCTTTTGCAACATCACGCTCCTCCTCCAAAGCATCTAAGTTGTCCTGCCGATCTAGCTCGGCTTCCTTCTCTTCGTACATGCGCACGCGAGGTGAGTCATGGATTATGTCGCAGGGTAGCACTGCTTCTGCGCCGGAAACCATAAAAAATGGTGTGTATCCGGTGGTACGATTCGGCGTGGTCCGCAGCCCCCAGAGTATGGAGTCGAGCTCCTCGACCCAATGTGTGTCTGATTCCTTCAAGGATCGCACTAGTCTGGGTTTGATGCCGCTCATGATGAGACCATTTGCACGTTCGACTTGACCGTTTGATTGGGGTGATAGATAGAGGCGTAATCGAGCTTGATGCCCATTTTGCCGCACCAAGTTTTCACCTCATCAGCTGTGAAATTCGAGCCATTGTCAGTGATGATGATGTGGGGGACACCGTAATGGTGTACGACCCCTGATATGAAGTCTATCACTGGTCCGGATTCGGCCGTTTTAACTGGTTTGGCTTCTATCCATTTGGTGAACTTGTCCACCATGACCAATAAGTATTTTTCTTATGGCTTCCCCCTTTAAGGGGTCCCACCATATCCAGCCCCCAGACCGTGAAGGGCCAAGTTATGGGGATTGTTTGGAGAGCGGTAGGGGCATATGGCTCTGATTGGCAAATAGTTGGCAACCAACGCAATGTTGGATAAGGTCCTGTGCATCTGCCCGGGCTGTCGGCCAGTAAAAACCTGTCCGAAAGGCCTTGCTTACAAGTGACTGGGCTGCAGCATGGTGCCCGCCGAGTCCGGGGATTTCGGCTAAGAGCTGCCACCCTTCCTCTTCGGAGATGCATCATTGGAGCACTCCGGTGGTGCTCTTCTTGCAGAGCTCTCCTTCATGGACTTTGTAGGCCTTAGAACGTCGCACAATACAACGTGCCTCGTTTTGGTCTTCGGGGATCTCTTGCCTATTTAGGTAAGCCAAGAAGGGCTCGGTCCACGGGGCGATGACAACCATGATTTCATCGGCCGAAGGTGTTATTTCGGTGGCAGAGCCTCCGATTACGTCAGATGGTTCGTAATCTGGGGTTGTATTCGGAGCCAGACTAATATTGTAGAACTCCCCTTCCCATACCACGGACGGCTTGAACAACCTTTCCAAGAAGATGTTAGGTGGAACAGGGTCGCGTTTAGTGCCGATGCGGGCGAGGATATCGGCCGCTTGATTATTTTCTCTGACCACATGGTGGAATTCGAGCCCCTCGAACCGAGCTGACATTTTGCGGACGGCATTGCGATAAGCCGCCATTTTCGGATCCTTAGCATCAAAGTCTCCATTTATCTAAGATATTGCGAGGTTCGAGTCCCCGCGCACTGCGAGGCGTTGGATGCCCATGGAGACTGCCATCCGAAGACCATGCAACAGAGCCTCGTATTTGGCTGCATTGTTGGAGTCTGTGTATAATATTTGGAGTACATATTGGACCATGTCTCCGGTGGGAGATGTCAGGACAACACCCGCTCCCAATCCGGCCAGCATTTTAGAGCCGTTGAAGTGCATGATCCAATTTGAGTACGCGACGTACTCCCTAGGGAGTTCGGATTCTGTCCATTCGACGACGAAGTCAGCCAGCACTTGCGACTTAATGGCCCGTCATGGTTTGTATATTATGTCGAACAGAAGGAGCTCAATAGCCCATTTAGCAATTCGGCCTGTTGCGTCGCGGTTATTTATTATGTCATTGAGTGGTACTTCGAAAGCCACCGTGATCGAACACTCTTGAAAGTAGTGCCGTAGTTTCCGGGATGCCATGAAGACCGTGTACGCTATCTTTTGATAGTGTGGGTACCGAGATTTGCATGGAGTGAGGACAGTGGACACGTAATATGCCGGCTTTTGGAGCAGGAACTTGTGTATGTCTGCTTCTCGTTCGACGACGAGCACTGCGCTTACAACTTGGTTTGTTGCTGTTATGTATAATAGCATGGGTTCGCCAGTATTTGGCGCGGTAAGGGCTGGGTTTGTGGCCAAGAGTGCCTTTATTTCTTCCAGTATTTGTCGTGGCCGCATCCGTCCACTCAAAGTGTACGGTGCGTCAAGTAAGGCGATAAAGAGGTAGTGCCTTTTTTCCTAAGCGAGAGATAAAGCGGCTTAACGCAGCCACGCATCCAGTTAGTTTCTGGATCTGCTTGAGGTCTATTGCGGTAGCCAACTGTGACAGAGCTCGGATTTTTGCCGGATTTGCTTCAATTCCTCTATTGGAAACGATGAAGCTGAGCAATTTCCCGGAGGGTACGCCGAAGACACATTTCTCCGGGTTGAGCTTGATGTCGTATGTTCGGAGATTGTCGAACGTAAGCCTCAAGTCATCTATTAAAGTATCAACGTGTCTTGTTTTGATGACCACGTCGTCTACGTAGGCCTCTACTGTCTTGTCGATTTGTTTTTCCAGGCATGTCTGAATCATGCATTGATAGGTTGCGCCGGCGTTTTTTGAGCCTGAAAGGCATGTTGTTGAAACAGAAGGGGTCGTGTGGCATAATGAATGCCGTTGCGGCCTGGTCGGACTCCGCCATCTTGATTTGATGGTATCCGGAGTATGCGTCGAGGAAACACAATGAGTCGTGTCCTGCGGTGGCGTCGATGATTTGGTCAATGCGGGGGAGGGGGAAGGGATCCTTAGGGCAAGCCTTATTGAGGTCCTTGAAATCGACACACAGGCGCCAGGATTTGTTCTTCTTTGGTAGCATTACCAAGTTTGCTAGCCAATCTGGATGTTTGATGTCTCTGATGAATCCGGCCTCGAGTAACTTGGCTAGCTCTTCCCCCATGGCTTGCCGCTTAGGCTCTGAGAAGCGCCTAAGAGTCTGCTTGACTGGCTTGTATCCTTTCAGTATATTGAGGCTATGTTCGGCTAGCCTACGTGGGATGCCCGGCATGTCTGAAGGGTGCCAGGCGAAGATATCCCAATTCTCACGCAGGAAATCTCGCAGTGCGGTGTCTATTGTGGGATTCAACTGTGTCCCAATGGAAGTTGTCTTTGTAGGGTCCGTTGGGTGGACCTGCAATTTGACTATCTCGTCCGCGGGTTTGAAGGAGGTGGACTTAGGTTGCTTGTCGAGTATCACGTCGTCTCTGTCCACTGTTGCTGGCAGCGTTGTGAGTTCTTCGGCCGCGAGGGCTTTTGATAATGCCTCCAGGCGAGGGCGGCGGTTTTATTTTTGGCGCAGAATGCGACGTCTGGATCACTAGCTAGAGTGATGATTCCATTGGGCCCGGGCATTTTTAGTTTCATGTACCCGTAATGGGGTATAGATTGGAAACTCGTGAATGCGTCCCGTCCTAAGAGGGCATGGTATCCGCTGCTGAACGGGGCCACTTGGAATGTAATTTCTTCGGACCTGTAATTCTCCGGCGTGCCGAATACCACATCCAGTGTGATATTTCCCGCGCATGGCGCCTCCCGACTAGGGATAATTCCCCTGAAGGTCGTGCTACTTTTCTCAATGCGGCCCTTGTCAATTTCCATCTTGTTAAGGGGTTTCCTCGTAGATGAGGTTTAGTCCACTTCCGCCGTCCATGAGCACTTTAGTGAGCCTGAAGCCGTCGACGATTGGACTAAGGACCAGAGCGGCTAGTGCCCGGACTATTCGGCATTGAGGTTCGTCACTGGCATTGTAAGTTATAGCCGTGTCGTTCCATGGGTTTATTGTTGCCATGTGGCTGGCGAGGCTGCGTTGAGCTTGCTTGCGCCTATTATTTGAGGAGAAAGTCTCGAAGACTGTAAATACCGTATTGTTGTTTTCGGCAGGATGTTGCTCTGCTGTATGGTTTAAGAGGAGATTGTCGCCACTCTGTGCTACCTGTCGGAGTATCCAACATGCTCTAAGGCTATGAGTTGGCGTGGTATTCGGTGTGATGTGAATTTTTCACGACCCACTGAGCCATTCCTCCAATACGGTTCCGCGCCTTGTATCAAGCTTTGTTTTTTTGGTAATTGAATCGGGTAACTTACGACAGTTTGCCCTTTTAGTTCGGACAAAGGGTTTAGTGAGAGCCGGATTGTCCCAGAAGTTTGTTTGGGTTTTCCAAGCGCTTTCCATCGCGCAGTATTTCTGCACTATGGTCGGAAAACGTACTATGTCGCGGCGACTTATAGCGTTGAGGATCCCTTTGTCCGTGCAATTTTTGCAAAAGAGGGAGATTGCATCTTCTCCACGACAGTCCTTGACCCTGTTTATCACAAGGAGGAATCTGTCCCAGTAATGATGTACTATCTCTTGGGGCTCTTGTCTAATATGCGGAAGATTGAATAAAATTGGGTGGGTGGGTTGTTTTGAATCCGAATCTTGACCCAATCTGGGACCCAGGGGCAAAGAAGCTTCCGAGCTTAACGGCTCGGGTTCCGGGACGCTGCCCAATTTCTTCAGTCCGCCCCACGATTCTGAATTCGGGGCCTGGGTCATGTCCGCCCGCGAGCGGGTGTCCGGCTCGGAGAGCTCGGAAATCCGGACATAGTTTGTCCTCAAAGTAGAGGGAGAATTCGTGTGATGCTCTTCCACTACCGCTATCTCATGGGTGACCGGCGGAGAGTGAATCTCCCTTTGGTCGTGTTTAAGCCCGATCCGATCATATTCCGTAGCGACGCCCAGGGCGGCGATGCGAGCCAAGAGCTCATTAAGGGAGGAGAGCTCCATTGGGTCCATCTGTTCAGAGAGTTCCGAATCGACGTGGAGGCTGTTTTTGGTGACCTGAGAAGTCATCATCTGCGCGACAGCCGATCGGGCAGTTACGATGAAACCGCCCAGCCGGAGAGTTTGGCATAGGACCAGGGCTCCCCCAGAGGTGATGTTGTCCTTGACAATGAGACGAGCCATCAAGCCTTATTGGGACGGCACAGCGAAACTCTCAATTAAAGGACCAATGTCGGTGTCAAAACTGGCGGATCTGGGTAGGGGGTCCGAACTGTGCGTCTAAGGCTAATGGTAACAGGAGACTGGGGACACGATGTTTACCCAGGTTCGGGCCCTCTCAATGGAGGTAATACCCTACTTCCTGCTTGATTGATCTTGATGATATGAGTATTACAAGAGTTGATCTACCACGAGATTGTAAACCCTAGGAGCTAGCCTGTGATTATGATTGTGTTGTCCTACGAACTAAAACCCTCCGGTTTATATAGACACCGGAGGAGGCTAGGGTTACACAGAGTCGGTTACAGAGAAGGAGATCTATCATCCGGATCGCCAAGCTTTCCTTCCACGCAAAGGAGAGTCCCATCCGGACACGGGACGAAGTCTTCAATCTTGTATCTTCATAGTCCGACAGTCTGGCCAAAGTATATAGTCCGACTGTCCAAATACCCCCTTATCCAGGACTCCCTTAGCGATGAAGGGGTTGTCAATCCCTTCACGGCCACTTGCGAAAGTGATATCTGATAGAGATAATATGATAAGATAAATATGTTTTTGGTATGTTATAATATAGATGCAGAAAATAAAGATGCAAATAAAAGTAGATTGAAAGCTTATATGATAAAAGATAGACCCGTGGGCCATAGGTTTCACTAGAGGCTTCTCTCAAGATAGCATAAGTATTACGGTGGGTGAACAAATTACTGTCGAGCAATTGATAGAAAAGCGAATAATTATGAGATTATCTAGGCATGATCATGTATATAGGCATCATGTCCGTGACAAGTAGACCGACTCCTGCATCCATCTACTACTATTACTCCACACTTCGACCACTATCCAGCATGCATCTAAAGTATTAAGTTCATAAGAACAGAGTAACACATTAAGAAAGATGACATGATGTAGAGGGATAAACTCAAGCAATATGATATAAACCCCATCTTTTTATCCTCGATGGAAACAATACAATACGTGCCTTGCAACCCTTTCTGTCACTTGGTAAGGACACCGCAAGATTGAACCCAAAGCTAAGCACTTCTCCCATGGCAAGAAAGATCAATCTAGTAGGCCAAACCAAACCGATAATTCGAAGAGACTTGCAAAGATAACTCAATCATACATAAAAGAATTCAGAGAAGATTCAAATATTTCTCATAGATAAACTTGATCATAAACCCACAATTCATCGGATCTCGACAAACACACCGCAAAAAGAGTTTACATCGAATAGATCTCCACAATAGAGGGCGAGAACATTGTATTGAGATCAAAAAAGAGAGAAGAAGCCATCTAGCTAATAACTATGGACCCGAAGGTCTGTGGTAAACTACTCACAACTCATCGGAAGGGCTATGGTGTTGATGTAGAAGCCCTCCGTGGTGAATTCCCCTTCCGGCAGAACACCGACGATGGCTCCAAGATGGAATCTCGCAGATACAGAAGGTTACGGTGGCGGAAATATTTCTTTGGTGGCTCCCTAGATATTTTTGGGGTATGTGGGCTTATATAGGAAGAATAAGTACGTCGGTGGCCACTCGAGGGGCCCACGAGACAGGGGGGCACGCCCAGGAGGGGTGGGCGCACCCTCCTATCTCGTGGCCGCCTCGATTGCTTCTTGACTTGCACTCCAAGTCCTCTGGATCACGTTCATTCCAAAAATCACGCTCCCGAAGGTTTCATTCCGTTTGGACTCCGTTTGATATTCCGTTTCTTCGAAATACTGAAATAGGCAAAAAACAGCAATACGGGCTGGGCCTCCGGTTAGTAGGTTAGTACCAAAAATGATATAAATGTGTAAAATAAAGCCCATAAACATCCAAAACAGGTAATATAATAGCATGGAACAATCAAAAATTATAGATATGTTGGAGACGTATCAAGCATCCCCAAGCTTAATTCCTGCTCGTCCTCTAGTAGGTAAATGATAAAAAACAGAATTTTTGATGTGGAATGCTACCTAGCATAATTCTCAATGTAATTTTCCTTATTGTGGCATGATTTGTTCAGATCCAAATGATTCAAGATAAAAGCTTATAAAACATAAAAAATAATAATACTTTGAAGCATACTAACGAATAATCATGTCCTATCAAAATAGCATAGCCAAAGAAAGCTTATGCCTACAAAATCATATAGTTAGGCCATTCTTCATTTTCATTACACAAAATACTCCCATCATGTACAACCCCGATGACGAGCCGAGCAATTGGTCCATATTTTTAACGCGCTTCAGCTTTTTTCAACTCTTATGCAATACATGAGCGCAAGCCATGGACATAGCACTATGGTGATATATGGTGGTGGTTGTAAGGACAAAAAGGGAGAAGATAGTCTCACATCAACTAGGCGTATCAACGGGCTATGGAGATGCCCATTAATAGATATCAATGTGAGTGAGTAGGGATTGACATGCAACGGATGCACTAGAGCTATAAATGTATGAAAGCTCAACAAAAGAAACTAAGTGGGTGTGCATCCAACTTGCTTGCTCACGAAGACCTAGGGCATTTTGAGGAAGCCCATCATTGGAATATACAAGCCAAGTTCTATAACGAAAAATGCCCACTAGTATATTAAAGTGACAACATAGGAGACTCTCTATCATAAAGATCATGGTGCTATTTTAAAGCACAAGTGTGGAAAAGAGATAGTAGCAATTGTCCCTTCTCTCTTTTTCTCTCATTTTATATTTTTTTTCTTTTTTTTCTTTCCTTTTTTTCTTTCTTTTTTTTCTTTTTCTTTTTTTCTTCCTTTTTGGTGGGCTTCTTTGGGCTCTTTTATTTTTATAAAGTCCGAAGTCTCATCCCGACTTGTGGGGGAATCATAGTCTTCATCATCCTTTCCTCACTGAGACAATGCTCTAATAATGAAGATCATCACTGTCGATGTCAAAACCGGCGGATCTCGGGTAGGGGGTCCCGAACTGTGCGTCTAGGCGGATGGTAACAGGAGACGAGGGACACGATGTTTTTACCCAGGTTCGGGCCCTCTTGATGGAGGTAAAACCCTACGTCCTGCTTGATTAATATTGATGATGTGGGTTACAAGATTAGATCTACCACGAGATCAAGGAGGCTAAACCCTAGAAGCTAGCCTATGGTATGATTGTTGTTCGTCCTATGGACTAAGGCCATCCGGTTTATATAGACACTGGAGAGGGCTAGGGTTACACAGAGTCGGTTACAAAGGTAGGAGATCTACATATCCGTATCGCCAAGCTTGCCTTCCACGCCAAGGAAAGTCCCATCCGGACACGGGACGAAGTCTTCAATCTTGTATCTTCATAGTCTTGGAGCCCGGCCGATGATGATAGTTCAGCTATCCGGACATCCCCTAGTCCGGAACTCCCTCAGTAGCCCCTGAACCAGGCTTCAATGACGACGAGTCTGGCGCGCATATTGTCTTCGGCATTGCAAGGGTTCCTCCTCCAAATAATTTATAGAAGATTGTGAACACCAGGATAGTGTCCGGCTCTGCAAAAATAAATTCCACATACCACCGTAGATAGAATAGTATTACACAAGATCAATCTGCTGACGTATTCTGTGGCGTGACGTCACACCACTTCCAAGCCTTTACTCGAATTGTTTTTATTGTTCCACCTCAGCGTGTTTAGCGAGGCGGTTTCCTTGGCACGTCTTGTCGAAGCAGAGATCGTGTTCCCCTAATTCCGGGATTCCCATCAATACGGAAGTGGGTAACCAACTGCGCCCGCTGCCACGCCCCCTCCATCGAAGGCGGGTTCCAAACAGTCACGGGGGACGGCTCTTGGTATTCTTCCTCTTTATGATGAGACCAAGGCCCGTTCTTTTTATTCAATCCTCTATCGAATCCGCCCCTCTCCCCGAGTTCCAACACCCAGGGCTCCAAATTCAGGTACCTTCGATCTTCGACAATGTCCGGTCCTGACCTACGAGGCCGGTGGATGTGACGGAGGAGGACGTGCTAAAGCTGAGAGATGCTAAGTACTTAACCTACGAAATTTCGCGTAGGTTGCCTGCCCAAGGGCAAGTTATCCCAACTCCCGAGCCTGGCGAGATCGTCGTGTTCGTGTCTCACTTCCGTCGGGGTTTAGGCTTCCCGACGGATCCCTTCATGAGGGGGCTCATGTTTTACTATGGGCTGGAATTCCACGACCTGGCTCCGGAGTCCATCCTCCAAATCTCATCATTCATTGTCGTCTATGAAGCCTTCCTCCGCACTACCCCTCACTTCGGCTTATGGCTCAAAACCTTCAACGTGGAGCCGAAGATGATTGAGGGGCGTCAGGCAGAGTGCGGAGGGGCGGTTATAAGCAAGAGGGCCAAAGCTCCATGGCCCAAGGGCTCTTTCCAAGTGGAGCTCGGCTTGTGGCAACAGGAGTAGTTTTATATCACTGCTCCCCGGGGCAGCAGGCAGAAGCCGCCGCCCGTCTTTCGCTCGGGCCCTCCACAGCAACTGACGTCATGGGTCAACAAGGGGCGTGACTGGGGGCCGCCCAAAGACGTCCCCCTGTTGCAGGACCGGATTCGAGGCCTCCAAGAAAGGGAGATCAATCTGGTCGCAGTGGTGCAGGTTATGTTGATCCGGCGCCTACTGCCCTACAAACGTCGCCCCCTCTGCCTGTGGGAATTTAATCTGGAGGGGCCACGAGCTCTTCAACACTTCATGGGTTTGACTCCCATGGAGATGTATAAACTGTTCTTCGGATCGCAAGAGACGCATCCGGAATTGACCGAGGACGTTGGCCTAAGCTGCAATCGCCCGGATACTCAAGTAAGTAACCCTGTGTCCGGACACACCATCCATTCATTTATCGTGAGCTTGCCTTTTAACCAGCTATCCCTGGACAGGAGTGGATAGCGCAAGCAAAATTGATACGGTGTCCGGCCCCCCTCCCTGAGACCACGCAGGATCCCGTGTTAATCAAAATGTTGGAGGTTGCATCTTCGGATGAGGGCGAAGGGGGGCACGGGGAAACTGTCACCTCTGCCAAGGAGGCGTTTAGAAAGGGAGGAATCGAGAATCCCTCCTTCCAGGGGGAGAAGAGGAACGCTTCCGAAGACCCGGAGGCCAAGGCCTCAAAGCGGGGAAAGAAATCTGTACCGGAAGGTCCTGCGCCAGAAAGCGCCCCGGCCGTACTGTCTCCTCGGAGGAATCAGCCCTCTAATGAGCCGTAAGTGAAAAGGGGGATTTTATAATTATCAAACACCCCTGCTTAATATCTAAAGGTAACGAAGTTTTTACCTTGTAGTTCGGATCTCAGCCCATCTCAGCACAGCTCATCTTCGGGAGACCTTCGTCCGGAGATGATGGAAAGCGAAACGCCTTCATCTGCCGCCCCATCATGCGGGGCGGACGACCCTGAGGTGTCGTCGCGGAGGGTCTCCCCGAGTCCGGCGGGACCGGAGAGTTCGGTGCCCATTGGAGTACGGCCGGTGGAGCTGCAGGATTTGCTTAAGAGGGCGTCCATCTCAGAAGATCACCGCACATTGATGGGTGATGTGATTGAGAGGATCTCGTCCACCGAAACCAGGTTGTATGAGGCCGTCGGAAGTTTACTGACGGGATTTGAGGTACGCAAAAAATGACATACCTGTTGACAGTTTTGCACGTGAAGTGCGCCCTGTATAGATAGTAGCCCCTGAGACTTGGTATGCTGTCGAAAACGACAGCGTGCCTAGGATCGTAATCTCAGTTATTAACTGTCCCCTTTCCCATGCAGGTGGCGGAACGTCCGGTGGCCAGCCGGACTGATGAATTTGCCGAGCTGAAGAAGCAACTTGACGCTGCAGATGCGGACATCTCGCTGGTCAATAGACGACTTGATGAGTCATAAGGTATGTGGTTGCCCCGCGGTTGGTTAGTAAGGTAGCTGACGCCCATTCCTTACAAATTGTATGCTTAGATGCAGATGGTGCTGCTGCTGTGGAAGACCTTCGAGCAGAACTTGCTCGGGCCAAGGAGCAAACCAGAAAAAGCGAGGCGGCTGCCTTGAAGGCAGCGGAAGGGCTAGAAGCCGAGAAGGCTGCTCACTGCCGAAGCAGGGAGGAGATGGCTGGGATGGCCATGAAATTAAGAGTTGCTACCGACCGCCTGGAGGTTCTTGAAGGAGAACGCCGAGCGGAGCAAGAGGGCCTGAAAAAGGCCGATGCCCAGGCCAAGGATGCCCGTAGTGCGATGCGGGCTATGAAGGAGGAACTGCGTCAGGTCGGAGACATTGTGGCTGGAAAGCCCTTTATGCTGCGTAGGAAGTTCACGGATCCTAAGTATGCCCAGCTGGCCGATTGTACGGTGCAGAGGATCCTTATCTGGACTTGGCGGCGAGTGCGGCTGACGCAGTCGTGCACTTTCAAAGCCAGGAGGATCATGAAATGGAAGAGCTTTTCTAGTCTCAATTCCATAGTCCGGAGCGTCCACTTCCGTTGAGTGATCGGCTGGTTGAGTGGGCTGAGCTGAATAGATTGTCCGGACTGGCCATGACGGATGTGGTCACTCATCTGTGGCCGAAAAGGCCCAAGCCGAAGAGTTATTTTGGCTTGTTGCAGCAATTCCTTGGGGCAGTGCCGCATATTAAGGCAATGAAGCGGTCGGCATGCATAGAAGGTGCGCAGATGGCTCTCGCCCGTGGTGAAATATACTGGGCGGAGATGGATGCCACCGCTGTTGCATCTCGGGGTTCGGATAAAAGCCGATTCCCCACCGAGCATTACTTTGAGGAAGTCCTATCGGGCACTCGTATAATAGAGTCGCAGTGCTCGAAAGATGTTATGTTTGAATGACATGTATGATTTCTAAGATCATGTTTATAATGCAATGACTTTTTATACTTGTGTGTTCAAGTATTGAACTATCTCCTGTGCGGCCGTATATGTATGTATAATCTGAAAGATGGCAGTCTTTGGCTTCAGCCCCCACGCACATAGTGCGGGGGTGTTTGCAAAAAGAAAAATTCTTTTTCACACTTAATCCAACGTCTTGGTCCTTTTAAGGAGGTGACAGCATAGCAAACTAGGCAACCGGACTATAATGCTTTATCACTTTCACTTAGCCATAGGAGCTCGAATGTGGGGCTACTATATAGCCCCTGATGGCACCATGCTTCTTCGAACTCGGGGCGCATATGTGCCTGACCGGGAAGCGGTCCTTCGTCAAAGCGGAGGATATCTAAACATTCCAATGGTCGATCGAGTGGTTGACCAGTCTCTCGCTATATCATGACAGTCAGTTTTCGGCTTTCTCTACTGAGGTGCTCTCCCGGCCGAACCGGGGCACAATCGCAGTAGTTCTCCTGGTGCCGCGTTAGCCGATGATACGGAACGTAAGGCAGCAAAACACAGGAGCCGGGCAAACCCAACATTTGACCAAAGACATGATTCGGAGCTGATGCATATAAGGCCTAACTCGAGATGCCGGAACACTCCCTGAGGTGTTTGGTCTTTATGATATCGGGCAGAATAAAGCCCTAAGCCCCTAGTGTCCAGGTACAGGCGGGAACTTCTGACACGGCCGATGCCAAAACGCCAGCCTCCTCCTTGGCTCTGGTAGGAAACCGGGGGATGTGTATCAACAAGAGACAGTGAGAAAGGTTTACGCAGGGTCTTAATCTGAAAAAAATCCTTGCAGCGGGTCCCTACTGCATGTCTGCGCCTGTGTCTCCGTTGTGTTGTATCCTGGACGGGTGTAGCACGTGCTTCATCTGTAAAACAGAAGGACTTAGTTTCTAAGAAATATCGTGCAAAAAGGTATCAAAATAAAGTATAATTTGGAAGATGAAGGAAATTGAGCTTTATTGGCTTTCATCATTTATGCACGCGACCCCCTAAAAAGAAGGGGTATGCAGCTGGGAAGCCCCTTGTTAAGTTTCGCCGGACTCGTCTAACCATGTCCGAGGTCTAAATGACCTGTTTTTAGGGGCTTTGACCTGCAAGGTCGGAATAATGTGTGGCTGTCGAGGCAGCCGCACATTCTCCCTGGTCGAGAGACACCTGGAGTTTTAAGAATATGCCACGTGGACCGGGCATTTTTAAGCGTAAGAGATGCGTAATGTGGTATTGCATTAAAGCGGGCAAAAGCTGCACGCCCCAGTAGTGCTTAAGGGCTATTGCTAAATGGGGCGATGGAGAGTGAGCTTTTCGCGACGGAGGTTGTCGGATGAACCGAACACGACCTCTAGTGGTACAGAGCCTGTAAAATTGGCTAAGAAGGTCTGGCATCACTTCTTTGAAGGGAGTGCTGCTATAGCAAATTTTGGTGGATTCTATCCCCAGTCTGCGGACGGTGTCCTGGTATAGCAGGGGCCGCGTTGTGTGTTATCACGTGAAGTGAGTTCACTGTTTTGACTTCTAATGGGAAAGTCTTTTGGTTTTCAGAGCGCTGCTTTTGGGTTTCATCACTTTCACTTGGTGTGTCGAGCCCTTTGTGTTTGGCATTAAGTCGGCCGGACTACTTGAAGACCCAACAATCTCTGTGGGTATGGTTTGCAGGCTTCCCGGAGGTACCATGTATTTGACACAGTCTATCCAGAATCTTGTTTAGGTTGGATAGCTTGTCACTGTTATCCTTTAGGGGCAGTGTTTTGTTGTTCGGCCAAGAGCTTTTGAATCCGGCGTTGATCGCCGTACTATTTGGGCCATTTTCCTTATTCTGGCGCTGATCTTTTTTGTGTTGTGATTTCCCATTTCCATCCCTGATTTCGGATGTACTCGGGTCACTGGTGCTGCATCTAGCCAACCAGCTGTCTTCCCCCACGCAAAAGCGGGTCATGAGACTTGTTAGTGCGGCCATTGTTCTTGGTATTTCCTGGCCGAGGTGTCTGGCGAGCCATTCGTCTCGGACGTTGTGTTTAAAGGCTGCTAAGGCTTCAGCGTCCGGACAGTCGACTATTTGGTTCTTTTTAGTGAGGAACCTGTTCCAGAGTTTGTGTGCTGATTCTCCGGGCTGTTGAGTTATGTGACTTAAATCATCTACATCCGGAGGCCGGACATAAGTCCCCTGAAAATTTGCTCGAAACACATCCTCAAGCTCTTCCCAACTTCCAATCGTATTTTTTGGGAGGCTTTTAAGCCAATGCCGAGCCGGCCCTTTGAGCTTGAGGGGTAGGTATTTTATGGCATGGAGATCGTCTCCTCTTGCCATGTGTATGTGTAGGATATAATCCTCAATCCAGACTCCAGGGTCTGTTGTTCCGTCGTATGCCTCTATGTTTATGGGTTTAAATCCCGCTGGAAATCCATGATCCAGTACCTCGTCGGTAAAACATAGTGGGTGTGCGGCGCCCCTGTATTTGGGTGTGCCGTTGTCTTCAAATATTCGGCCGGTTGTGTTACTTCCTGGAGTCTTCTTTTTTGGCCCATAGATAGACCTGGCCGGGTTATCCTTTTTCTGAGGATCTTTATGCTGATCATGTGCCGGCTTGTGTGTGGCGCCCCGTGTTGCTCTTGGCCTGTCATCTGGTCGTCTATCCGGCCGGGCGGCCTCTTTCTTTTTTGACTATGGGGGCTCGAAGGCCTCCTCGTCAAATTCGGGCAACAGCTTGCGCTTCGGGTAGCTCTTTTTCTGGTGACTAGTGCCATATTTATCTGCGGTGTTGAGTACTTTGCTCCATCTCATTCTGAGTGCGTCTTCCGCTGTTTTGAGCTTCCGCTTTTGCTTCTTCAAACTTCTTGCAGTGGCGACGAGCCTTTTATGAAGATTCATATGCTCTGGTGATGTGAGATCATCTTCACCGGGGATGGGTTGCTTGTCTGATTCATGTCTGGCTGGCTGCTTGTTGACGTGTGCGTCGTCTACTGCTTCGCCCTGCTCTAGGGCCGGGTCCATATGGGTGTCGTTTTTGTTGATGCCGGTCTTTGGGCGGCGCTTGCGTCGCCGCTTTGTTTGTTTGTTGGGGGAGTTGTCCTTTGCCACGTCCTGTTTTTCCTCATTGTCGCTTCCTTTTGGTGTGTCCACCATATATACGTTGTGGGCTGGGGTGGCTTTCTTGCGCCCGTTAGGCGCTGGTTCTTGGTCGTCTCCGGCATCGTCGTCCATACCGTCGATGTCCTCAGAGTCGTAGTCTAGCATTTCGGTTAAATCGTCGATAGCGGCTACCAAGTGGGTGGTGGGTGGGGTTTGAATTTCTTCGTCGTCCGCATCCCAACCGTCCTGACCGCAGTCCGGCCAGGGCTCTCCTGATAATGAGAGATATTTTAGCAAACTCAAGATGTTGCCGAAAGGTGAGTGTTGAAAGACGTCCGCTACGGTGAACTCCATGATCGGCGCCCAATCGGATTCGATCAGGGCGGGCGCGGGGGTTTCGGAGTCCGGCGAGGAGTCCGGCACCTTGGAGTCACGAGCTTTATGAGGGACAAAGTCAGTGTTCGGCTCTATCGCCGTAGAGGTTGCAGCCCCCGAGGCGGTGTCTAGGCATCCATCCTCGATCTGCGCGGCCGGCTCCGAATTGAGGATCGGAGCGGGCTCGAGTGCGGCCTCCAGGGTATTGTCCGGCGGCAGAGCTAAATCATGCCCGACGTGATAGTGCGGCATGCTCGGCTGTGGCTCGAATCCGTCGAAGATCAAGTTCCCGTGGATGTCAGCCGTGAAGTTCAAACTTCCAAATCTGATCTGACGGCCAGGGGCGTAGCTTTCGATCTGCTCCAATTGGCCAAGCGAATTGGCCCGCAGTGCAAAGTCGCCGAATACGAAGATCTGTCCGGGGAGGAAGGTCTCACCCTGGACTGCGTCATTGATGATGATCGAAGAAGCCATCGAGCCTATCGGTGACGACACAGAGGAACTCTCAATGAAAGCACCAATGTCGGTGTCAAAACTGGCGGATCTCGGGTAGGGGGTCCCGAACTGTGCGTCTAGGCGGATGGTAACAGGAGACGAGGGACACGATGTTTTTACCCAGGTTCGGGCCCTCTTGATGGAGGTAAAACCCTACGTCCTGCTTGATTAATATTGATGATGTGGGTTACAAGAGTAGATCTACCAGTATCAAGGAGGTTAAACCCTAGAAGCTAGCCTATGGTATGATTGTTGTTCGTCCTATGGACTAAGGCCATCCGGTTTATATAGACACCGGAGAGGGCTAGGGTTACACAGAGTCGGTTACAAAGGTAGGAGATCTACATATCCGTATCGCCAAGCTTGCCTTCCATGCCAAGGAAAGTCCCATCCGGACACGGGACGAAGTCTTCAATCTTGTATCTTCATAGTCTTGGAGTCCGGCCGATGATGATAGTTCGGCTATCCGGACACCCCCTAGTCCAGAACTCCCTCAATCACACTTTTATTGATTTACAACTCAAGAATTACAACTCAAAGCGAGAACAATATATGACTCTATATGAATGCCTCCGGCGGTGTACCGGGATATGCAATGAATCAAGAGTGACTGACATGTATGAAAATTATGAAGGTGGCTTTGCCACAAATACGATGTCAACTACATGATCATGCAAAGAGCAATATGACAATGATGGAGTGTGTCATAATAAACGGAACGGTGGAAAGCTGCATGGCAATATATCTCGGAATGGCTATGGAAATGCCATAATAGGTAGGTATGGTGGCTGTTTTGAGGAAGCTAAATAATGGATGGATGCTACCGGTGAAAGTTGCGCGGTAAAATAGAGGCTAGCAAAATGGAGGGATGAGTGTGCGTATATCCATGGACTCACATTAGTCATAAAGAACTCATATACTTATTGCAAAAGTCTACTTAGCCCTCGAAGCAAAGTACTACTACGCATGCCCCTAGAGGGATAGATTGGTAGGAAAAGACCATCGCTCGTCCCCGACTGAAACTCATAAGGAAGACAATCAAAAGAGCACCTCATGCAACAAATTTGTCACACAACTTTTACCATACGTGCATGCTACGGGACTTGCCAACTTCAACACAAGTATTTCTCAATTTCATAATTATCCACTAGCATAACTCTAACATTACTACCTTTATATCTCAAAACAATTATCAAGCATCAAATTGATCCTAGTGTTTAATGCACTTTCTATGATAGTTTTTATTATACCCAACTTGGATGCTCATCATTCTAGGACCAAATTCATAACCATAGCAAATACCATGCTGTTCTAAGAGACTCTCAAAATAATATAAGTGAAGCATGAGAGACTAGCATTTCTTCAAAACTAATCCACTGCCATGCTCTGAAAAGATATTAGTGAAGTACTCGAGCAAAATCTATCTAGCTCAAAAGATATAAGTGAAGCACATAGCATATTCTAATAAATTATAATCAAGTGGGCTTCTCCCAAAAGGTGTGTACAGCAAGGATGATTGTGGCAAACTAAAAAAAATCAAAGACTAATATAATACACGACGCTCCAAGCAAAACACATATCATGTGGCGAATAAAAATATAGATCCAAGTAAAGTTACCAATGAACGAAGACGAAAGAGGGGATGCCTTCCGGGGGCATCCCCAAGCTTAGGCGTTTGGCTATTCTTGAATATATTGGGGTGCCTTGGGCATCCCCAAGCTTAGGCTTTTGCCACTCCTTATTCTATAGTCCATCAAGTCTTTATCCAAAACTTGAGAACTTCACAACACAAAACTCAACAGGAAATCTCATAAGCTCTATTAGTGCAAGAAAGAAAAACCACCACATAAGGTACTGTAATGAACTCATTCTTTATTTATATTGGTGTTAAACCTACTGTATTCCAAGTTCTCTATGGTTCATACCCTTACATACTAGCCATAGATGCATCAAAATAAGCAAACAACACACGAAAAACAGAATCTGTCAAAAACAGAACAGACTGTAGCAATCTGTAACTAACGCAAACTTATGGAAGCTTAAATATCCTACAAAAATAGGAAGTCCTAAACAATTTGTTTATTGAACAGCAGCAAAAAGAATCAATGCAAAATATCGTTTCTGTGATTTATTTAACTTTTTCTCGTGAGCGCAAAGTTTCTGTTTTTTCAGCAGAATCAAATCAACTCATATCATAGGTTATCCTATAGGTTCTACTTGGCACAAACACTAATTAGAGCATAAAAACACATCTAAACAGAAAGTAGATGTAAAATTTATTACTAAACAGTAACAAAAACAAAAAAGACAAATAAAATTGGGTTGCCTCCCAACTAGCGCTATCATTTAACGCCCCTAGCTAGGCATAAAAGCGAAGATAGATCTAACTAGTGCCATCTTTGGCACTTGACTCATAGGTAGAGCACTTATAATCTTTAGGGGTTTCTCCCTTTTTATCAATGATTAAACCTTTAGGCAAAAATTCAAGAAATTCGTTTGTAGCAAAAGGTTCCTTAACGATAGAGAGACAATTGGGATGAACACTTATGGATTTGAGATCCGTGTCTCCCTTACTAGAAGATTCACCATTATTCTTAGGAACATAAATAAACTTGGCAGTTTTGGTAGGGGTTTTGGAGTGTTTTTCATGGAAGAAAATGTGGAACCTAAGTTAGTAATGATATCCTCAAGTTTACCGATTCTTGCAGAATCTAGATCTATTTTTCATTAACTATAGGTTCTTTCTCTTTAAGATTTTTCAAAGTAACTCCAACCCTAGATCCGTATTGGGTAATCTGATTATGTATCTTTTTATCCAAATTTTCAACTAATTCAACAGTGGCAATTTTATTTTCAATAATCTCAAACAGTTGCATAACATATTCCAACGTTAAAACAGTTCCATTAACCAAAAGAGGTGGTGGGCCAAACAAATCTAATATAGCATTATAAGCATCAAACGTATGGCTACTCAAGAAATCCCCTCCTGTAACGGTATCAAGAACGCATCTATTCCAAGGAGTAATGCCCACATAAAAATTGTGAAGAAGAACGGAAGTAGAAAGCTTCTTAGTGGATTTATTTTGAGCATTGCAAATTCTATGCCAAGAATCTTTTAAATTTTCTCCCTCCCTTTGCTTAAAATTGAGAATTTCATGTTCGGGAGTAATAACAAGGATAGGAGGACTAGCCATACCGACAAGGTAAACGATCTAACACACGAGCAAACGGAAGAAGGCAAGCAAAAGAGAGAGGAGATTGGGAAAGAGAGGGCGAATAAAACAGCAAGGGTAAAGTGGGGGAGAGGAAAACGAGAGGCAAATGGAAAATAATGTAAATGCAAGGGAGATGAGTTTGTGATGGGTACTTGGTATGTATTGACTTGAGAGAAGACCTCCCGGCAACGGCGCCAGAAATCCTTCTTGCTACGTCTTGAGCTTGTGTTGGTTTTCCTTGAAGAGGAAAGGGTGATGCAGCACAGTAGCGTAAGTATTTCCCTCAGTTGTTGAGAACCAAGGTATCAATCCAGTAGGAGGCTCCTCACAAGTCCCGGGAACCTACACAAACAAACAAAGAACTCGCAACCAACGTGATAAAGGGGTTGTCAATCCCTTCACGGCCACTTGCGAAAGTGAGATCTGATAGAGATAATATGATAAGATAAATATGTTTTTGGTATTTTATAATATAGATAGAAAATAAAGATGCAAATAAAAGTAGATTGAAAGCTTATATGATAAAAGATAGACCCGGGGCCATAGGTTTCACTAGAGCCTTCTCTCAAGATAGCATAAGTATTACGGTGGGTGAACAAATTACTGTCGAGCAATTGATAAAAAAGCAAATAATTATGAGATTATCTAGGCATGATCATGTATATAGGCATCACGTCTATGACAAGTAGACTGACTCCTGCCTGCATCTACTACTATTACTCCACACATCGACCGCTATCCAGCATGCATCTAGAGTATTAAGTTCATAAGAACAGAGTAACGCATTAAGAAAGATGACATGATGTAGAGGGATAAACTCAAGCAATATGATATAAACCCCATCTTTTTATCCTCAATGGCAACAATACAATACGTGCCTTGCAACCCTTTCTGTCACTAGGTAAGGACACCGCAAGATTGAACCCAAAGCTAAGCACTTCTCCCATGGCATCAATCTAGTAGGCCAAACCAAACCGATAATTCGAAGAGACTTGCAAAGATAACTCAATCATACATAAAAGAATTCAGAGAAGATTTAGATATTTCTCATAGATAAACTTGATCATAAACCCACAATTCATCTATCTTGACAAACACACCGCAAAAAGAGTTTACATCGAATAGATCTCCACAAGAGAGGGGGAGAACATTGTATTCAGATCAAAAAAGAGAGAAGAAGCCATCTAGCTAATAAGTATGGACCCGAAGGTCTGTGGTAAACTACTCACAACTCATCGGAAGGGCTATGGTGTTGATGTAGAAGCCCTCCATGGTGGATTCCTCCTCCGGCAGAACACCGGCGACGACTCCAAGATGGAATCTCGCAGATACAGAAGGTTGCGGTGGCAGAAATATTTCTTAGGTGGCTCCCTGGATGTTTTCGGGGTATGTAGGCTTATATAGGAAGAAGAAGTACGTCGGTGGCCGCTCGAGGGGCCCACGAGACAGGGGCGCGCCCAGGAGGGGTGGGCGCGCCCTCCTATCTCGTGGCCGCCTCGATTGCTTCTTGACTTGCACTCCAAGTCCTCTGGATCATGTTCGTTCCAAAAATCACGCTCCCGAAGGTTTCATTCCGTTTGGACTCCGTTTGACATTCCTTTTCTTCAAAATACTGAAATAGGCAAAAAAACAGCAATACGGGCTGGGCCTCCAGTTAGTAGGTTAGTCCCAAAAATGATATAAATGTGTAAAACCCATAAACATCCAAAACAGGTAATATAATAGCATGGAACAATCAAAAATTATAGATACGTTGGAGACGTATCACTTTTCATTCTTCTTGAAGTTCCCTTTCTTTCCCTTCGCCCTTTTCTTGAAACTAGTCGTCTTGTTTAATCATCAACACTTGATGCTTTTTCTTGATTTCTACCTTCATTGATTTGAGCATTACGAAGAGCTCTAGAATCACTTTTGTCATCCCTTGCATATTATAGTTCATCATGAAGTTCCAGTAACTTGGTGATGGTGTCTAGAGAACTCTGTCAATCACTATCTTATCTGGAAAATTAACTCCCACTTGATTCATGTGATTGTAGTACCCAGACATTCTGAGCACATTCTCACTAGCTGAGCTATTCTCCTCCATCTTTTAGGCGAAGTACTTGTCAGAGGTCTCATACCTCTTGACACGGGAATGAGTCTGAAATACCAATTTCAGCTCTAGGAACATCTCATATGCTCTGTGGCATTCAAAATGTCTTTGAAGCCCCGATTCTAAGCCGTAAAGCATGGTGCACAAAACTATCAAGTAGTCATCATATTGAGCTTGCCAAACGTTCATAACGTATGCATCTACTCCTGCAATAGGCCTGTCACCTAGCGGTGCATCAAGGACATAATTCTTCTATGCAGCAATGAGTATAATCCTCAGATCACGGACCTAGTTTGGATCATTGCTACTATCATATTTCAACTTAGTTTTCTCTAGGAACATATCAGAAAACATAGGGGAGCTACAACGCGAGCTATTGATCTACAACATAATTTTCAAATACTATCAGGACTAAGTTCATGATAAATTAAAGTTCAATTAATCATATTACTTAAGAACTCCCACTTAGATTGACATCCCTCAAGTCATCTAAATGATACGTGATCCAAATCAACTAAACCATGTCCGATCTGAAAGAAATATGCCTTAGAGGCAATAATAAAGTTATTATTTATTTCCTTATTTCATGATAAATGTTTATTATTCATGCTAGAATTGTATTAACAGGAAACTTAGTACATGTGTGAATACATAGACAAACAGAGTATCACTAGTATGTTGATAACCCACAAGTATAGGGGATCGCAACAGTTTTCGAGGATAGAGTATTCAACCCAAATTTATTGATTCGACACAAGGCGACCCAAAGAATATTCTCAAGTATTAGCAGTTGAGTTGTCAATTCAACCACACCTGGATAACTTAGTATCTGCAGCAAAGTATTTAGTAGCAAAGTAGTATGGAAGTAACGGTAATAGTAGCAAAAGTAACAACAGCAGTTTTGTAGTAATTGTAACAGTGGCAACGACAAAGTAACTAAGCAAAGAACAATATGTGAAAAGCTCGTAGGCATTGGATAGGTGATGGATAATTATGTCGGTGATGGATAACTATGTCGGATGCGATTCCTCATGTAATAGTTATAACATAGGGTGCCACAGAACTAGCTCAAGTTCATCAATGTAATGTAGGCATGTATTACGAATATAGTCTTACGTGCTTATGGAAAAGAACTTTCATGACATCTTTTGTCCTACCCTCCCATGGTAGCGGCGTCCTTATGGAAACTTATATATGTTAAGGCCTCCTTTTAATAGAGTACCAGACCAAAGCATTAACACTTAGTGAATACATGAACTCCTCAAACTACGGTCATCACCGGTAACTATCCCGATTATTTTCACTTCGGGGTTAACGGATCATAACACATAATAGGTGACTATAGACTTGCAAGATAGGATCAAGAACTCACATATATTCATGAAAACATAATAGGTTCAGATCTGAAATCATGGCACTCGGGCCCTAGTGACAAGCATCAAGCATAGCAAAGTCATAGCAACATCAATCTAAGAACATAGTGGATACTAGGGATCAAACCCTAACAAAACTAACTCGATTACATGGTAAGTCTCATCCAACCCATCACCGTCCAGCAAGCCTACGATGGAATTACTCACGCACGGCGGTGAGCATCATGAAATTGGTGATGGAGGATGGTTGATGATGACGATAGCGACGGATTCCCCTCTCCGGAGCCCCGAACGGACTCCAGATCAGCCCTCCCGAGAGGTTTTAGGGCTTGGTAGCAGCTCCGTATCGTAAAACGCGATGAATCCTTCTTCACTTATTTTTTTCTCCCCGAACGTGAATATATGAAGTTGGAGTTGAGGTCGATGGAGTAGCAGGAGGCCCACGAGGCAGGGGGGGCGCGCACTAGGGGGGCACCCTCGTGGACAGGGTGTGGGCCCCCTGGCCTTGCTTCTTTCGCCAGTATTTTTATTAATTCCAAAATTAACTTTTGTGGAGTTTCAGGTCATTCTAAGAACTTTTATTTCTGCACAAAAAATAACACCATGGCAGTTCTGCTGAAAACAGCGTCAGTCCGGGTTAGTTCCATTCAAATCATGCAAGTTAGAGTCCAAAACAAGGGCAAAAGTGTTTGGAAAAGTAGATACGACGGAGACGTATCAACTCCCCCAAGCGTAAACCATTGCTTGTCCTCAAGCAATTCAGTTGATAAACTGAAAGTGATAAAGAAAAACTTTTACAAACTATGTTTGCTCTTGTTGTTGTAAATATGTAAAGCCGGCATTCAAGTTTTCAGCAAAGATTATGAACTAACCATATTCACAATAACACTTAGGTCTCCTGTTTACTCATGTCAATGGCATAATCAACTAGCGAGCAATAATAATAAAACTCGGATGACAACACTTTCTCAAAACCATCATAATATGATATAACAAGATGGTATCTTGCTAGCCCTTTCTAAGACCGCAAAACATAAATGCAGAGCACCTTTAAAGATCAAGGACTGACTAAACATTGTAATTCATGGTAAAAGAGAACCAGTCATAGTCATACCCAATATAAACTAATAGTAATGCATGAAAATGACAGCGGTGCTCTCCAGCGGTTGCTTTTAAATAAGAGGGTGATGACTCAACATGAAAGTAAATAGATAGGCCCTTCGCAGAGGGAAGTAGGGATTTGTAGAGGTGCCAGAGCTCGATTTTTGAAACAGAGATAATAATATTTTGGGTGGTATACTTTCATTGTCAACATAACAACTGAGAGATCTCGATATTTTCCATGCTACACACATTATAGGCGGTTCCCAAACAGAATGGTAAAGTTTATACTCCCCCTCCACCAACAAGGATCAATCCATGGCTTGCCCGAAACAATGGGTGCCTCCAACTAACAACAATCCTGGGGGAGTTTTGTTTAATTATTTTGATTTGATTTGAACATGGGACTGGGCATCTCGGTGACCAACCATTTTCTCGTGAGTGAGGAGCGGAGTCCACTCCTCTTGAGAATAACCCGCTAACATGGAAGATACAGACAGCCCTAGTTGATACATGAGCTGTTCGAGCATACAAAACAGAATTTCATTTGAAGGTTTGGAATTTGGCACATACAAATTTACTTGGAATGGCAGGTAGATACCGCATATAGGAAGGTATGGTGGACTCATATGGAATAACTTTTGGGTTTATGGAAGTGGATGCACAAGCAGTATTCCCGCTTAGTACAAGTGAAGGCTAGAAAAAGACTGGGAAGCCACCAACTAGAGAGCGACAACAGTCATGAACATGCATTAAAATTAATATACACTAAGTGCAAGCATGAGTAGGATATAATCCACCATGAACATCAATATAGTGAAGGCTATGTTGATTTTGTTTCAACTACATGCGTGAACATGTGCCAAGTCAAGTCACTCGAATCATTCAAAGGAGGATACCACCCTATCATACCACATCACAACCATTTTAATAGCATGTTGGCACGCAAGGTAAATCATTATAAGCTCCTAGCTAATTAAGCATGGCATAAGAAACTAAAATCTCTAATTGTCATTGCAAACATATTTATTCATAATAGGCTGAATCAGGAACGATGAACTAATCATATTTACAAAAACAAGATAGGTCGAGTTCATACCAGCTCCTCTTATCTCAATCATTTCATCATATATCATCATTATCGCCTTTTACTTGCACGACCGAATAGTGTGAATAATAATAACAGTGCGCGTGCATTGGACTAAGCTGGAATCTGCGAGCATTCAATTTCAAGAGAGAAGACAAAGTAATATGGGCTCTTGGTAAAATAAATCAATTATGCATGAAAGAGCCACTCAACAATTTCATCAAGGTTTTCTCCTTTCGACCGCCAAAGAAGAGAAATGAAATAAAACTATTTACACGGGAAAGCTCCCAACAAGCAAAAAGAAGAATGAGAAATCTTTTTGAGTTTTCTTTTAATTAGTACTACTGCAGGCATGGAAAAATAAACTAGCTAAAAGCTATTACTATTTTTTTTGTTTTTCTTAAAATTATTCAAACACACAAGCAAGAAAATAAAATAAACTAGCATGGATAGTACAATGAAAGAGCATGAGCACCGACACTAGAATGAGTGTGTGAACATGAATGTAAAGTCGGTGAGGAATACATACTCCCCCAAGCTTAGGCTTTTGGCCTAAGTTGGTCTATGGCGATGGGTCAGAGCTGCTCCCTCTAGTGTACTAAGGAGTATCATCTGGGTACCACTGGCTGGCAATCTCCTCCGGATCCCACTGATAAAAGGATTGTCGATAAGGGTCAAGTTGTGGTTCCGGCTCAGGCTCTGGGGCTGATGTCTGGCCTCAGTACGCATGGACGGCCTCCGGCAAGACGAGAAACGTGCCTGAAGATAAATAAGCCAAAGAGGGTGCATGCAGGATAATAGTTTCACTGTGTTTTTTATGAAATCTCAAATTATATTTAAGCATATTCTCATCATTTGTAACAATAAGCTCATGTGCTACCATGCTCTTGTAATCTAGAAAAGTAGGGGGCAACAATTTTTCTTCTTTCTCAAAATGCCTAATAGGTATCCTGAAATGTTTAGCAAGGCGTGAAGCATAGATACCTCCAAAAATGGGGCTCTTTGTACGGTTCAGGCTTAATCG
The DNA here is from genome assembly GCF_002162155.2 of Triticum dicoccoides. Classification (NCBI taxonomy): domain Eukaryota; kingdom Viridiplantae; phylum Streptophyta; class Magnoliopsida; order Poales; family Poaceae; genus Triticum; species Triticum dicoccoides. The sequence goes on along the minus strand of NC_041387.1, from coordinate 617,842,803 downwards.
TCTAGCAATAATAGCGCCCATACTAAAAGAGTTATCACAAAATAAGGCATGGAACAAAATAATGATATCAGGAACACTGAGGTTTCCACAGTTTCCGCGACCAATTAAGCATCGGAAAACAGGAAAATGTATGCTAGTTATTCTTGCATTGAAAACCTTCCTCGTTTCCCCTACAGTAATAGTGTCAATAAATCCTTCCACATCTTTATGATGTGGTTCCTCTAAGCTACCCCCGAAGGTATCTTGCAAACCGTGCAAAATTCATATAGTGACATCTCCCTATCAACATCATATAATTTAAACTCTACTGAAGGAGGTGATCTCTTAGGATAAAAGTAGGAATTTTGCACGAAAGTATTGGTGAGTAAGAGATACTATTCAAGCTGGTTGTGGAGGAAGTTGATGAGGCCCGCATTATCAACCAAAGAATAGAAAGCATCATATATCCCGGCTGCTCTCAAGAAATCATCACAAGGCCATTCACACGGCCGTACTTCCGCCACACGAGGGAGATTATACTTGGGCTTTCCATTCTCCTTAGCTTGTTTATCCTTAGAGCCTTGGCTAGAAGTGCCCCTCAAGAAAAATCTCTTCATCTTTTTCTGAAAATATCTGGAATTTTTAGTAACTCAAAATAAAAGTAAACCAAACTCAATAAAATTGATAGCAACTACTCCCAGAAGTGCCTAGAGACTATATCATGCATTAGAACTACTTGGGACCAACTAAATTTAACATGAAAGCTCAAGAACAGGGTCATCTTAGCAGCAAGAATTTGCAATGAATAAAGCACTAGAACAAAAACTAATTGGACCAAAGGAGGAGTCATGTACCAGAGAACAATCCCCCAAAGCAGTTTTGTGAATGGAGCTTTGAGCAAGGAGATCGAAAATGGCAGCAAAATGAGGTAGAACTCGTGCTTGAACTGGATAGTGATTTTTTGGGAGGAAGAAGAAGTGTGTGGGTGCAGGAATAAGTGGAGGGGAGCCACCATGGGCCCACGAGGCAGGGGGCGCGCCTTGGACCCTCGTGGCCAGGTACTTGCTCCCCCTGTTGTGTTCTCAGTGCCAGATATTATCAAATATTCCAAAAAAATCATATTAAATTGGCAAGGCATTTGGAGAACTTTTATTCTCGAGATTTTTTTATTGCATGGATAATTCAGAAAACAGACATAATATACTATTTCTACTTTATTTATTCAATTAACAGGAAGTAAAGAGAGGGTACAGAAGGTTGTGCCTTCTAACTTCATCCATCTCATGATCATCAAAAGGAATCCACTAACAAGGTTGATCAAGTCTTGTTAACAACTCATTCCGAATCGCATGAAACCGGAGAAATTTCTAAATGACACTAGGTTACCTCAACGGGGATATGAACATCCCCAATAATAAGAATATCATACTTCTTCTTTGCAGTAGGAAGAGGAAATTCAAAACCTCCAAATATAATTGATGGAATTTTTCCAATAGAATATAAGATGTGAACTTGAGGTTGTTTCCTCGGAAAGTGTACCGTATGCTCATTACCATTAACATGAAAAGTGACATTGTCTTTGTTGCAATCAACAACAGCACCTGCAGTATTCAGAAATGGTCTACCGAGGATAATCGACATACTGTCGTCCTCAGGAATATCAAGAATGACAAAGTCTGTTAAGATAGTAACGTTTGCAACAACAACAGGCACGTCCTCACAAATACCACAGGTATAGCAGTTGATTTGTCGGCCATTTGCAAAGATATCTCAGTAGGTGTCAACTTATTTAATTCAAGTCTATGATATAAGGAAAGAGGCATAACACTAACACCGGCTCCTAGATCACATAAAGCAATTTTAACATAATTTCTTTTAATGGAGCATGGTATAGTGGGTACTCTTGGATCACCAGTTTCTTAGGTATTCCACCCTTAAAGGTAAAGTTAGCAAGCATGGTGGAGATTTTGGCTTCAGGTATCTTTCTTTTATTTGTAATGATATCTTTCATGTACTTAGCATAAGGATTCGTCTTAAGCATATCGGTTAAGTGCATACGCAAAAAGATAGGTCTAATCATTTCAGCAAAGTGCTCATGGTCCTCATCATCCTTTTTCTTGGATGGTTTAGGAGGGAACGACATGGGCTTCTGAACCCAAGGTTCTCTTTCTCTACCATGCTTCCTAGCAATGAAGTCTCTCTTATCATATCTTTGATTCTTTGATTGTGGCTTATCAAGATCAACAGCAGGTTCAATTTCTATATCGTTGTTATTGCTAGGTTGAGCATCTTCATGAACATCATTATTAGCATTATCACTAGGTTCATGTTCATCTCCAGATTGTGTTTTAGCATCAGAGGTAGAAATATCATTAGGATTCTCAGGTGTTTCTACAATAGGTTCACTAGAAGCATGCAAAGTCATATCATTTTTCTTTTTCTTCTTTTTGGAAGAACCAGGAGCATCTAGATTATTTCTCCGAGAATCATGCTCAATTCTCTTAGGGTGGCCTTCAGGATACAAAGGTTCCTAAGTCATTTTACCAGTTCTAGTAGCCACTCTAACAGCAAAATCATGTTTATTAGTTAATTCATCAAGCAAATCACTCTGAGCCTTAAGTACTTGTTGTACTTGAGTGGTGACTAATGTCTACTACACAACCTTCTTCTTGTAGACGTTGTTGGGCCTGCAAGTGCATAGGTTTGTAGGACAGTAGCAAATTTCCCTCAAGTGGATGACCTAAGGTTTATCAATCCGTAGGAGACGTAGGATGAAGATGGTCTCTCTCAAGCAACCCTGCAACCAAATAGCAAAGAGTCTCTTGTGTCCCCAACACACCCAATACAATGGTAAATTGTATAGGTGCACTAGTTCGGCGAAGAGATGGTGATACAAGTGCAATATGGATGGTAGATAAATGTATTTGTAATCTGAAATTATAAAAACAGCAAGGTAGCAAGCGATAAAAGTGAGCGTAAACGGTATTGCAACGGTAGGAAACAAGGCCTAGGGTTCATACTTTCACTAGTGCAAGTTATCTCAACAATAATAACATAGATAGATCATATAACAATCCCTCAACATGCAACAAAGAGTCACTCCAAAGCCACTAATAGCGGAGAACAAACGAAGAGATTATTGTAGGGTACGAAACCACCTCAAAGTTATTCTTTCGGATCAATCTATTCAAGAGTTCATACTAGAATAACACCTTAAGACACAAATCAACCAAAACCCTAATGTCACCTAGATACTCCATTGTCACCTCAAGTATCCGTGGGCATGATTATACGATATGCATCACACAATCTCAGATTCATCTATTCAACCAACACAAAGTACTTCAAAGAGTGCCCCAAAGTTTCTATCGGAGAGTCGAGAACGTGTGCCAACCCCTATGCATAGGTTCATGGGCGGAACCCGCAAGTTGGTCACCAAAACATACATCAAGTGGCACATGATATCCCATTGTCACCACAGATAAGCACGGCAAGAAATACATCAAGTGTTCTCATAAAAGACTCAATTCGATAAGATAACTTCAAAGGGAAAACTCAATTCATCACAAGAGAGTAGAGGGTGAGAAACATCATAAGATCCAACTACAATAGCAAAGCTCGGGATACATCAAGATCATGCCATAGAGGGAACACGAGAGAGAACAAGAGAGAGAGAGAGAGAGATCAAACACATAGCTACTGGTACATACCCTCAGCCTCAAGGGTGAACTACTCCCTCCTCATCATGGAGAGCGCCGGGATGATGAAGATGGCCACCGGTGAAGGATCCCCCCCTCCGGCAGGGTGCCAGAACAGGCTCCCGAGAGGTTTTTGGTGGCTACAGAGGCTTGCGGCAGCGGAACTCCCGATCTATCTTGATATTCGATGTTTTTAGGGTACGTAGGCTTATATAGGCAAAAGAAGTCGGTCGGGAGGTGCTTGAGGGTCCCACGAGAGGGTAGGGCATGCCCAGTATGGGGGGGTGCCCCCCTATCTCATGGCCTCCTCGGGGATCTTCTGACGTGCACTCCAAGTTCCTGGGATCATAATCTTCCCGAAAATCACGCTGCCGAAGGTTTCATTCCGTTTGATATTCCTTTTCTTCAAAATACTGAAACATGCAATAAAACAGCAATATGGGCTGGGCCTCCGGATAATAGGTTAGTCCCAAAAGTAATATAAAAGTGTATAATAAAGCCCATAATCATTCAAAACAGATAATAAAATAGCATGAATGCTTCATAAATTATAGATACGTTGGAGACGTATTAGTGACCATAGAAGCATGTTTACCGGTGAGTTTAAGTTCACCCTTAACTCCAGACATATAATCACTCAAGCGTCCAATCATATAAGAATTACTTTTCAATTGTCTACTAACATAAGCATTGAAATTTTCTTGTTGAGCCATAAAATCATCGAATTCATCTAAGCATTGGCTAGCAAACTTAGTAGACGTGATTTCAACTTTATCATATCTATAAAGAGATTTTACCTTCACTACCTATGTCGGGTTATCAAGACCTTGTATTTCTTTAGGTGGTATATTGAGGCCATGTATTTCTTTGTCAGGAGGTAAATTTTTAATACATTAAGCTTTAATACCTTTCTCTTTCATAGATTTATTTGCCTCTTGCATATCTTCAGGACTGAGAAATAGAACACCTCTTTTCTTCGGAGTTGGCTTGGGAGTCGGCTCAGGAAGTGTCCAATTATTTTCATTTGCCAACATATTATTTAATAGCAATTCAGCTTGGTCGGCTGTCCTTTACCTGAAAACACAACCAGCAGAACTATCCAAATCGGAGAAGTGCCTCTTCATAGGATACCCAAAGGAAGCTGTTGGGTACACCTTATATCACAAGATCCGAAGGCAAGATATTTGTTGCTAAAATGGATCCTTTCTAGAGAAGAAGTTTCTCGCGAAGGAAGTGAGTGGGAGGAAAGTAGAACTTGATGAGGTAATTGTACCTTCTCCCTTATTAGAAAGTAGTTCATCACAGAAATCAGTTCTAGTGATTCCTACACCAATTAGTGAGGAAACTAATGATGATGATCATGAAACTTCATATCAAGTTACTACAGAACCTCGTAGGTCTTTTAGAGTACGGTCCGCACCAAAGTGGTATGGTAATCCTATTCTGTAAGTCATGTTACTAGACCATGATGAACCTACGAACTATGAGGAAGCGATTGCTACATCTTGAGCTTGCGTTGGTTTTCCTTGAAGAGGAAAGGGTGATGCAGAACAGTAGCGTAAGTATTTCCCTCAGTTTTTGAGAACCAAGGTATCAATCCACTAGGAGGCTTCTCAACAATTCCCATGAACCTACACAAACAAATAAAGAACTCGCAACCAACTCAATAAAGGGGTTGTCAATCCCTTCACAGCCATTTGCGAAAGTGAGATCTGATAGAGATAGTATGATATGATAAATATATTTTTGGTATTTTATAATATAGATACAAAAAGTAAAGATGCAAATAAAAGTAGATTGGAAGCAAATATGATAAGAGATAGACCCGGGGGCCATAGGTTTCACTAGAGGCTTCTCTCGAGATAGCATAAGTATTACGATGGGTGAACAAATTACTGTCGAGCAATTGATAGAAAAGCGAATAATTATGAGATTATCTAGGCATGATCATGTATATAGGCATCACGTCTGCAACAAGTAGACCGACTCCTGCCTGCATCTACTACTATTACTCCACACATCGACCGACTCCTGCCTCCATCTAGAGTATTAAGTTCACAAAGAACAGAGTAACGCATTAAGCAAGATGACATGATGTAGAGGGATAAACTCAAGCAATATGATATAAACCCCATCTTTTTATCCTCGATGGCAACAATACAATACGTGAATTGCAACCCTTCCTGTCATTGGGTAAGGACACCGCAAGATTGAACCCAAAGCTAAGCACTTCTCTCATGGCAAGAAAGATCAATCTAGTAGGCCAAACCAAACTGATAATTCGAAGAGACTTGCAAAGATAACTCAATCATACATAAAAGAATTCAGAGAAGATTCAAATATTATTCATTGATAAACTTGATCATAAACCCACAATTCATCGGATATCGATAAACACACCACAAAAAGAAATTACATCAAATAGATCTCCACAAGAGAGGGGGAGAACATTGTATTGAGATCCAAAAAGAGAGAAGAAGCCATCTAGCTAATAACTATGGACCCGTAGGTGTGTGGTAAACTACTCACAACTCAACGGAAGGGCTATGGTGTTGATGTAGAAGCCCTCTGTGGTCGATTCCCCCTCCGGCAGAGTGCCGGCGAAGGCTCCAAGATGAGATCTCGCGGATAAAGAAGGTTACGGCAGTGGAAATTGTGTTTCGGGTGCTCCCTGGATGTTTTCGGGGTACGTAGGTTTATATAGGAGGAAGAACTACATCGGTGGACGCCCGAGGGGCCCACGAGACAGGGGGTGCCACTACAGTTTTAGATTCATTGCCATAAAAAGGATCAGATTCGACCAAAGTAATTATCTCAGGATCAACAGAGAAATCATAATCCTTATCAGTAACAAAGATAGGTGAAGCAGCAAAAGCAGGGTCGTGTTTCATTCTAGCTTTCAGGGACTTTTGTTTCAGCTTAGCCAATAACTTCTTAAGATCTGATCTATCATTGCAAGCAAGAAAATCACTATCATCAATATTATTAGTTTCAATAATTTCATTCTCCCTAGCCCTAGCAAGTTGTTCATCAAGAAATTCACCTGATGGTATAGTAGTATCAAGCATAGAAGTAGTTTCATCATAAGTATCATGCATAGCAGAAGTGGCATCATCAATGACATGCGACATATCAGAATTAATAGCAGAAGCAGGTTTAGGTGTCGCAAGTTTACTCACAACAGAAGGAGAATCAAGTGCAGAGCTAGATGGCAGTTCCTTATCTCCCCTCGTAGTTGAGGCATAAATCTTAGTTCTTTCGTCTTTCAAATTCTTCATAGTGATCAGCATATATAAATCCCAAGTGACTCAAAGAATAGAGTTATGCTCCTCGGCAACAGCGAAAGAAAATAGTCTTGATAACCCACAAGTATAGGGGATCGTAACAGTTTTCGAGGGTAGAGTATTCAACCCAAATTTATTGATTCGACACAAGGGGAGCCAAAGAATGTTCTCAAGTATTCAGTTGAGTTGTCAATTGAACCACACCTGGATAACTTAGTATCTGCAGCAAAGTATTTAGTTGTAAGGAAGTAACGGTAATAGTAGCAAAAGTAACAGTAGCAATTTTATAGTAATTGTAACAGTGGCAACGGCAAAGTAACTAAGCGAAGAACAATATGTGAAAAGCTCGTAGGCATTGGATAGGTGATGGATAATTATGTCGGATGCGATTCCTCATGTAATAGTTATAACATGGGGTGACACAGAACTAGCTCCAGTTCATCAATGTAATGTAGGCATGTATTTCGAATATATTCATACGTGCTTATGGAAAAGAACTTGCATGAAATCTTTTGTCCTACCCTCCCGTGGCAGCGGGGTCCTTATGGAAACTAAGGGATATTAAGGCCTCCTTTTAATAGAGTACCGGACCAAAGCATTAACACTTAGTGAATACATGAACTCCTCAAACTACGGTCATCACCGGTAAGTATCCTGATTATTGTCACTTCGGGGTTAATGGATCATAACACATAATAGGTGACTATAGACTTGCATGATAGGATCAACAACTCACATATATTCATGAAAACATAATAGGTTCAGATCTGAAATCATGGCACTCGGACCCTAGTGACAAGCATTAAGCATAGCAAAGTCATAGCAACATCAATCTCAGAACATAGTGGATATTAGGGATCAAACCCTAACAAAACTAACTCGATTACATGGTAAATCTCATCCAACCCATCACCGTCCAGCAAGCCTACGATGGAATTACTCACGCACGGCAGTGAGCATCATGAAATTGGTGATGGAGGATGGTTGATGATGATGACGGCGACGGATTCCCCTCTCCGGAGCCCCAAACGGACTACAGATCAGCCCTCCCAAGAGGTTTTAGGGCTTGGCGGCGGCTTCGTATCGTAAAACATGATGAATCCTTCTTCACTTATTTTTTTCTCCCCGAACATGAATATATGGAGTTGGAGTTGAGGTCGGTGGAGCAC
>NC_041387.1:617805683-617834334 GCF_002162155.2 Triticum dicoccoides | reverse complement strand
TCCAATGTATCTATAATTTTTGATTGTTCCATGCTATTATATTACCTGTTTTGGATGTTTATGGGCTTTACTTTACACTTTTATATCATTTCTGGGACTAACCTACTAACCGGAGGCCCATCCCGAATTGCTGTTTTTTTTTGCCTATTTCAGTATATCAAAGGAAAGGAATATCAAACGGAGTCCAAACGGAATGAAACCTTCGGGAGCAATCTTTTTGGAACAAACGCAATCCAGGAGACTTGAAGTGGACGTCAAGAAGCAACAGAGGTGGCCACGAGGGTGGCCAGAGCTCCCAGTAAGGGTGGGCGCGCCCCCCTGCCTCATGGGCCCCTCGTGGCTCCCCTGACCGGCTTCTTTCGCCTATATATATCTTTGAACCCTGAAAACATCCAGGAGCAGCATGAGAAATTATTTCCACCGCCGCAACCTTCTGTATCCGCGAGATCCCATCTTGGAGCCTTTGACAGCGCTCCGCCGGAGGGGGAATTGACCATGGAGGGCCTCTCCATTACCACCAAGGCCTCTCTGATGAGCTGTGAGTAGTTTGCCACAGACCTTCGGGTCCATGATTATTAGCTAGATGGCTTCTTATCTCTCTTTGAATCTCAATACAAAGTTCTCCTTCCTCTTATTGGAGATGTATTCGATGTAACTCTTTTTGCGGTCTGTTTGTCGGGATCCGATGAATTGTGGGTTTATGATCAAGTTTATCTATAAGAAATATTTGAATCACCTCTGAATTCTTTTATTTAATGATTGGTTATCTTTGCAAGTCTCTTCGAATTATCAGTTTGGTTTGGCCTACTAGATTGATCTTTCTTGCCATGGGAGAAGTGATTAGCTTTGGGTTCAATCTTGCATTGTCCTTTCCTAGTGACAGTAGGGGCAGCAAGGCACGTATTGTATTGTTGCCATCGAGGATAAAAAGATGGGGTTTATATCATATTGCATGAGTTTATCCCTCTACATCATGTCACCTTGCTTAATGCCTTACTCTGTTCTTATGAACTTAATACTCTAGATGCAGGCAGGAGTCGGTCGATGTGTGGAGTAATAGTAGTAGATGCAGGCAGGAGTCGGTCTACTTGTTGCGGACGTGATGCCTATATACATGATCATGCCTAGATATTCTCATATCTATGCACTTTTCTATCAATTGCTCGACAGTAATTTGTTCACCCACCGTAATACTTATGCTATCTTGAAGAAGCCACTAGTGAAACCTATGGCCCCGGGGTCTATCTTTTATCATATAAGTTTTCCATCTACTTTTATTTGCATCTTTTACTTTCCAATCTATATCATAAAAATACAAAAATATTTATCTTATCATATTATCTCTATCAGATCTCACTTTCGCAAGTTTCCGTGAAGGGATTGACAACCCCTTTAACGCGTTGGTTGCGAGGTTCTTGTTTGTTTGTGTAGGTGCATCGGACTTTTGAGGAGCCTCCTACTAGATTGATACCTTGGTTCTCAAAACTGAGGGAAATACTTACGCTACTTTGCTGCATCACCCTTTCCTCTTCAAGGGAAAAACCAACAGATGCTCAAGAGGTAGCAAGAAGGATTTCTGGCGCCGTTTCCGGGGAGGTCTTCTCTCAAGTCAAGACATACCAAGTACCCATCACAAACGCATCTCCCTCGCATTACATTATTTTCCATTTGCCTCTCGTTTTCCTCTCCCCCACTTCACCCTTGCCATTTTATTCGCCCTCTCTTTCCCTTTCTCCTCTCTCTTTCGCTTGCCTTTTTGTGTGCTCATGTGTTAGTTATTTATCTCGTTATCATGGCTAGTCCTCCTATCATCATTAGTACTCCCGATCATGAAGTTCTTAATTTTAAACAAAGGGAGGGAGAAATTCTAAAAGATGCTTGGCATAGAATTTGCAATGCTCAAAATAGATCTACTAGGAAGCACTCCACTTCCATTCTTCTTCGCAGTTTTTATATAGGCATTACCCCTTGGAATAGATACATTCTTGATACCATTACCGGAGGGAATTTTTTGGGTAGCCATACTTTTGATGCTTACAATGCCATGATAGATTTATTCGGTCTACCGCCTCTTTTGGTTAACCGAACAGTTTTAACTTTAGAACATGTGATGCAAAGGCTTGAAATTATTATTGAAAATAAAGTTGCTACTGTCGAGTTAATTGAAAACTTGGATAAAAAGATCCACAACCAAATTACTCAATATGGATCTAAGGTTGGAGTTATTCTAAAAAGTTTTAAAGAGAAGGAAACCATAGTTAACGAAAGGATAGATCCAGATTCCACAAGAATCGGTAAACTTGAGGATATTATTACTAATTTAGGGTCTGCCTTTTCATCTATGAAAAATACTCCAACTCCTCCTACAAAAATTGCTAAATTGATGTATGTTCCTAAAAATAAGGGCGAATATTCTAGTAAGGAAACTGCGGATCTCAAATCAATAAGTGTTCATTCCAATTTCTTTGCTCTTATTAAGGAACCTTTTGCCACAAACAAATATCTTGATTTGCCTAAGGATTTAATAATTATCAAAAAGAAAGAAACTCCTACGGGTCACAAGTGTTCTATTGAATAATTGAATACCAATAATTGAATACTTAGATCTATTCTCGCTTTTATGCCTAGCTAGGGGCGTTAAATGATAGCGCTTGTTGGGAGGCAACCCAATTTTATTTTTGTTCCTTGCTTTTTGTTCCTGTTTAGTAATAAATAATTTTTTAGTCCCTGGCTAGATGTGTTTTTATGTTTTAATTAGTGTTTGTGCCAAGTAGAACCTATAGGATAACCTTGGGTCAAAGTTAATTTGATTCTGCTGAAAAACAGAAACTCCGCGTGCATGAGACAAAATTAAATAAATCACAGAAACGTGCTTTTGTGTTGATTATTTTTTCTGTAGATCAATAGACAAATTACCTAGGACGTCCTATTTTTGTAGGATTTTTGGAGTTCCAGAAGTATTCGAAAGTTACAGATTGCTAGAGACTGTTCTGTTTTTGACAGATTCTGTTTTTCGTGTGTTGTTTGCTTATTTTGATGCATCTATGGTTAGTATAAGGGGGTATGAACCATAGAGAAGTTGGAATACAATAGGTTTAACACCAATATAAATAAAGAATTAGTTCATTACAGTACCTTATGTGGTGGTTTTTCTTTCTTGCACTAACGGAGCTTATAAGATTTCCTGTTGAGTTTTGTGTTGTGAAGTTTTCAAGTTTTGGGTAAAGATTTGATGGACTATGGAATAAGGAGTGGCAAAAGTCTAAGCTTGGGGATTCCCATGGCACCCCAAGATATTCAAGGACAACCAAAAGCCTAATCTTGGGTATGCCCCGGAAGGCATCCCCTCTTTCGTCTTTGTTTATCGGTAACTTTACTTGGAGCTATATTTTTATTTACCACATGATATGTGTTTTGCTTGGAGCGTCTTGTATGATATGAGTACTTGCTTTTTATTTTACCACAATCATCCTTTCTATGAACACCTTTTAGGAGAAACCCACATGATTTAGAATTTACTAGAATACTCTATGTGCTTCACTTATATCTTTTGAGCTAGATAGTTTTGCTCTATGTGCTTCACTTATATTTTTTAGAGCACGGCGGTGGCTTTATTTTGAAGAAATTGTTGATCTCTCATGATTCACTTATATTATTTTGAGAGTCTTTTAGAACAGCATAGTATTTGCTATGGTTATAAATTTGGTCCTAGAATGATGAGCATCCAAGTCGGGTATAATAAAAACTATCATAGAAAGTGCATTAAAAACTATGATCAATTTGATGCTTGATAATTGTTTTGAGATATAAAGATAATAATGTTAGAGTCATGCTAGTTGGGTAATTATGAAATTGAGAAATACTTGTGTTGAAGTTGGCAAGTCCCGTAGCATGCACGTATGGTAAAAGTTCTGTGACAAATTTGTTGCATGGGGTGCTCTTTGAGTGCTTTCCTTATGAGTGGCAGTCGGGGACGAGCGATGGTCTTTTCCTACCAATCTATCCCTCTAGGGGCATGCTTAGTAGTACTTTGCTTCGAGGGCTAATAAATTTTTGCAATAAGTATATGAGTTCTTTATGACTAATGTGAGTCCATGGATATACGCACACTTACCCTTCCACTTTGCTAGCCTCTATTATGCCGCGCAACTTTCGCCGGTATTATGAACCCATTATTTACCTTCCTCAAAAGAGCCACCATACCTACCTCTTATGGCATTTCCATAGCCATTCCGAGATATATTGCCATGCAACATTCCACCGTTCCATTTATTATGACACGCTCCATCATTGTCATATTGCTCTTTGCATGATCATGTAGTTGACATCGTATTTGTGGCAAGGCCACCTTTATAATTTTTCATACATGTCACTCTTGATTCATTGCATATCCCGGTACACTGTCGGAGGCATTCACATAGAGTCGTATTTTTTCTAAGTATTGAGTTGTAAATCAATAAAAGTGTGATGATCTTCATTATTAGAGCATTGTCCTAAGTGAAGAAAGGATGATGAAGACTATGATTCCCCCACAAGTCGGTATGAGACTTTGGACTTTATAAAAATAAAAGAGGCCAAAGAAGCCCATAAAAAAAGAGGCCAAAGAAGCCCACCAAATAAAAAATGAGAGAAAAAGAGAGAAGGGACAATGCTACTATCCTTTTACCACGCTTGTGCTTCAAAGTAGCACCATGATCTTCATGATAGAGAGTCTCTTATGTTGTCACTTTCATATACTAGTGGGAAATTTTCATTATAGAACTTGGCTTGTATATTCCAATGACGGTCTTCCTCAAAACGCGCTAGGTCTTCGTGAGCAAGCAAGTTGGATGCACACCCACTTAGTTTCTTTTGTTGAGCTTTCATATATTTATAGCTCTAGTGCATCCGTTGCATGGCAATCCCTACTCACTCACATTGATATCTATTAATGGGCATCTCCATAGCCCGTTGATACGCCTAGTTGATGTGAGACTATCTTCTCCCTCTTTGTCTTCATAACCATCACCATATACCACACATATTGCTATGTCCATGGCTTGCGCTCATGTATTGCGTAAGAATTGAAAAGGTTGAAGCGCGTTAAAAAGTATGAACCAATTGCTCGGCTCGTCATCGGGGTTATGCAGAAGGGGAGTATTTTGTCTGATAAAGATGAAGCATGGCCTAACTATATGATTTTGTAGGGATGAGCTTTCTTTGGCCATACTATTTTGATAAGACATGATTATTTGCTAGTATGCTTCGAAGTATTACTATTTTTTTATGTTTTATAAGCTTTTATATTGAATCATTTGGATCTGAACAATCATGCCACAATAAAGAGAATTACATTGAGAATTATGCTAGGTAGCATTCCACATCAAAAATTCTGTTTTTATCATTTCCCTACTCGAGGACGAGCATGAATTAAGCTTGGGGGTGCTTGATACGTCTCCAACGTATCTATAATTTTTGATTCCATGCTATTATATTACCTGTTTTGGATGTTTATGGGCTTTACTTCACACTTTTATATCATTTTTGAGACTAACCTACTAACCCGAGGCCAAGCCCGAATTGCTGTTTTTTTTTGCCTAATTCAATATATCGAAGGAAAGGAATATCAAACGGAGTCCAAACGGAATGAAACCTTCGGGAGCGATCTTTTTGGAACAAACGCAATCCATGATACTTGGAGTGGACGTCAAGAAGCAGCCGACGCGGCCACGAGGGTGGCCGGCGCGCCCAGTAAGGGTGGGCGCGCCCCCTGCCTCATGGGCCCCTCGTGGCTCCCCCGACTGACTTCTTTCACCTATATATATCTTCGTACCCTAAAAACATCCAGGAGCTCCACGAGAAATTATTTCCACCGCCGCAACCTTCTGTATCCGCGAGATCCCATCTTGGAGCCTTCGTCGGCGCTCTACCGGATGGGGAATCGACCATGGAGGGCCTCTCCATCACCACCAAGGCCTCTCTGATGAGTTGTGAGTAGTTTACCACAGACCTTCGGGTCCACAGTTATTAGCTAGATGGCTTCTTCTCTCTCTTTGAATCTCAATACAAAGTTCTCCTTCCTCTTATTGGAGATCTATTCGATGTAACTCTTTTTGCGGTGTGTTTGTAGAGAACTGATGACTTGTGGGTCTATGATCAAGTTTATCTAGAGAAATATTTGAATATCCTCTGAATTATTTTATGTATGTTTGGTTATCTTTGCAAGTCTCTTCGAATTATCAGTTTGGTTTGGCCTACTAGATTGATCTTTCTTGCCATGGGAGAAGTGCTTAGCTTTGGGTTCAATCTTGCGGTGTCCTTTCCTAGTGACAGTAGGGGCAGAAAGGCACGTATTGTATTGTTGCCATCAAGGATAAAAAGATGGGGTTTATATCATATTGCATGAGTTTATCCCTCTACATCATGTCATCTTGCTTAATGTGTTACTCTGTTCTTATGAACTTAATACTCTAGATGCAGGCAGGAGTCGGTCGATGTGTGGAGTAATAGTAGTAGATGCAGGCAGGAGTCGGTCTACTTGTTGCGGACGTGATGCCTATATACATGATCATGCCTATATATTCTCATAACTATGCACTTTTCTAACAACTCGACAATAATTTGTTCACCCACCGTAATACTTATGCTATCTTGAGAGAAGCCACTAGTGAAACCTATGGCCCCCGGGTCTATCTTTTATCATATAAGTTTTCCATCTACTTTTATTTGCATCTTTTACTTTCCAATCTATATCATAAAAATATCAAAAATATTTATGTTATCATATTATCTCTATCAGATCTCACTTTTGCAAGTTTATGTGAAGGTATTGACAACCCCTTTATCGCGTTGGTTGCGAGGTTCTTATTTGTTTGTGTAGGTGCGTGGGACTTTTGAGGAGCCTCCTACTGGATTGATACCTTGGTTCTCAAAACTGAGAGAAATACTTACGCTACTTTGCTACATCACACTTTCCTCTTCAAGGAAAAAACCAACGCATGCTCAAGAGGTAGCAGGGGGGCGCCCCCCACCCTCGTGGACAGGGTGTGGGGCCCCTGGCCTTGATTCTTTCGCCAGTATTTTTATTAATTCCAAAAATAACTTTCAAGGAGTTTTAGGTTATTGCGAGAACTTCTATTTCTTCACAAAAATAACACCATGGCAGTTCTGCTGAAAACAGCGTCAGTCCGGACTAGTTCTATTCAAATCATGCAAGTTAGAGTCCAAAACAAGGGAAAAATTGTTTGGAAAATTAGATACGATGGAGACGTATCATATGCCTCTACTTGACTAGCTCGTTGAATCAAAGATGCTTATGTTTCCTAGCTATAGACATGAGTTGTCATTTGATTAGCGGGATCACATTATTAGATAATGATGTGATTGACTTGACCAATTCCGTTAGCTTAGCACTTGATCGTTTAGTATATTGCTATTGCTTTCTTCATGACTTATACATGTTCCTATGACTATGAGATTATGCAACTCCCGAATACCGGAGGAACACTTTGTGTGCTACCAAATGTCACAACGTAATTGGGTGATTATAAAGGTGCTCTACAGGTGTCTCTGTTGGTACTTGTTGAGTTGGCATAGATCGAGATTAGGATTTATCACTCTGATTGTCGGAGAGGTATCTCTGGGCCCTCTCGGTAATGCACGTCACTATAAGCCTTGCAAGCAATGTCACTAATGAGTTACTTGCGGGATGATGCATTACTGAACGAGTAAAGAGACTTGCCGGTAACGAGATTGAACTAGGTATTGAGATACCGACAATCGAATCTCGGACAAGTAACATACCGATGACAAAGGGAACAACGTATGTTGTTATGTAGTTTGACCGGCAAAGATCTTCATAGAATATGTAGGAGCCAATATGAGCATGCAGGTTTCGCTATTGGTTATTGACCGGAGATGAGTCTCGGTCATGTCTACATAGTTCTCGAACCCGTAGGTTCCGCACGCTTAACGTTCAGTGACGATTGGTATTATGAGTTTATGTGTTTTGATGTACCGAAGGTTGTTCGGAGTCCCAGATGAGATCAGGGACATGACGAGGAGTCTCGAAATGTTCGAGACGTAAAGATCGATATATTGGAAGGCTATATTCGGATATCGGAAAGGTTCTGAGTGGTTCGGGTATTTATCGGAGTACCGGAAAGTTACGGGAATTCGCCGGGGAGTATATGGGCCTGATTGGGCTTTAAGGGAGAGAGAGAGAGGGGCTGCCTAGGGCAGGCCGCCCCCCCCCCCCCCAAGGCCTTGTCCGAATTGGACTAGGGGGAGAGGCGGCGCCCCCTCCTTCCTTCTCTTCTCTATTCCCCTTCCTTCTCTCCTACTCCTACTACTTGGAAAGGGGGAATCCTACTCCCGGTGGGAGTAGGACTCCCAAGGGCGCGCCATAGTAGAGTGCCGGCCCTCTCCCTCCTCCACTACTTTATATATGGGGGAGGGGGCACCCCATAGACACACAAGTTGGTCATTGATCTCTTAGTCGTGTGCGGTGCCCCCCCTCCACCATAACCCACCTCGGTCATATCGTTGTAGTGCTTAGGCGAAGCCCTGCACCGGTAGCTTCATCATCACCGTCATCATGCCGTTGTGCTGATGAAACTCTCCCTCGACACTCTACTGGATCGTGAGTTCGTGGGACGTCACCGAGCTGAACGTGTGCAGATCGCGAAGGTGTTGTACGTTCGGTACTAGGATCGGTCGATCATGAAGACGTACGACTACATCAACCACATTGTCATAAGCTTCTGCTTATGGTCTACGAGGGTACATGGACAACACTCTCCCCTCTCGTTGCTATGCATCACCATGATCTTGTGTGTGCATAGGAATTTTTTTTGAAATTACTACGTTCCCCAACAGTGATCAGAGCCAGGTTTATGCGTAGATGTTATATGCATGAGTAGAACACAAGTGAGTTGTGGGCGATACTAGTCATACTGCTTACCAGCATGTCATACTTTGATTTGGCGGTATTGCTGGATGAAGCGGCCCGGACCGACATTACGCGTACGCTTATGCGAGATTGGTTCTACTGATGTGCTTCACACACAGGTGGCTGGCGGGTGTCAGTGTCTCCAACTTTAGTTGAATCGAGTGTGACTACGCCCGGTCCTTGTGAAGGTTAAAACAACACATACTTGATGAAATATCATTGTGGTTTTGATGCGTAGGTAAGAACGGTTCTTGCTCTGCCCGTAGTAGCCACATAAAACTTGCAACAACAAAGTAGAGCACGTCTAACTTGTTTTTGCACAACATGTTGTGATGTGATATGGTCAAGACATGATGCTAAATTTTATTCTATGAGATGATCATGTTTTGTAACAAGTTATCGGCAACTGACAGGATCCATATGGTTGTCGCTTTATTGTATGAAATGCAATCACCATGTAATTGATGTACTTTATCACTGAGCGGTAGCAATAGTCGTAGAAGCAATAGTTGGTGAGACGACAACGATGCTACGATGGAGATCAAGGTGTCACCCCGGTGATGATGGTGATCATGATGGTGCTTTGGAGATGGAGATCAAAGGCACAAGATGATGATGGCCATATCATATCACTTATATTGATTGCATGTGATGTTTATCTTTTATGCATCTTATTTTGCTTAGATCGACGGTAGCATTATAAGATGATCTCTCACTAAATTTCAAGGTATAAGTGTTCTCCCTGAGTATGCACCATTGCGAAAGTTCATCGTACCGAGACACCACGTGATGATCGGGTGCGATAAGCTCTATGTTCACATACAACAGGTGCAAGCCAGTTTTGCACACGCAAAATACTCGGGTTAAACTTGACGAGCCTAGCATATGCAGATATGGCCTCGGAACACTGAGACCGAAAGGTCGAGCGTGAATGATATAGTAGATATGATCAACATAGTGATGTTCACCATTGAAAACTACTCCATCTCACGTGATGATCATACATGGTTTAGTTGATTTGGATCACGTGATCACTTAGATGATTAGAGGGATGTCTATCTAAGTGGGAGTTCTTAAGTAATATGATTAATTGAACTTTAATTTATCATGAACTTAGTCCTGATAGTATTTTGCAAATAATGTTTTAGATCAATACCTCGCGTTGTTGCTTCCCTATATTTTCATATGTGTTCCAAAAGAAAACTAAGTTGAAATATGATAGTAGCAATGATGCGCACTGGGTCCGTGATCTGAGGTTTATCCACATTGCTGGACAGAAGAAATTATGTCCTTGATGCACCACTAGGTGACAGACCTATTGTAGGAGCAGATGCAGACGTTATGAACATTTTGCTGGCTCAGTATGATGACTACTTGATAGTTTAGTGCACCATGCTTTACGGCTTAGAATCAGGACTTCAAAGACGTTTTGAACGTCATGGACCATATGAGATGTTCCAAGAGTTGAAGTTAATATTTCAAGCAAATACCCGAGTTGAGAGATATGAAGTCTCCAACAAGTTCTATAGCTAAAAGATGGAGGAGAATAGCTCAAGCAGTGAGCACGTGCTCAGATTGTCTGGGTATTACAATCGCTTGAATCAAGTGGGAGTTAATCTTCCATATAAGATAGTGATTGACAGAGTTCTCTAGTCACCATCGCCAAGTTACTGGAACTTTGTGATGAACTGTAGTATGCAAGGGATGACGAAAACGATTCCCGAGCTCTTCGTGATGCTGAAATTGACGAAGGTAGAAATCAAGAAAGAGCATCAAGTGTTGATGATTGACAAAGACCACTAGTTTCAATTAAAGGGCAAAGGGAAAGAAAGGGAACTTCAAATAGAATGGCAAGAAAGTTGTCACTCCCGTGAAGAAGCCCAAAGTTGGACCAAAGCCTGAAACTAAGTGCTTCTACTTCAAAGGAAATGGTCACTGGAAGCAGAAATGCCCTGAATATTTGGTGGATAAGAAAGATGGCAGAGTGAGCAAGGGTATATTTGATATATAGGTTATTGATGTGTACCTTACTAGTGTTTATAGTAGCCCCTGGGTATTTGATACTTGTTTGGTTGCTAATATTAGTAACTCGAAACAGGAGTTACAGAATAAACAGAGACTAGTTGAGGGTGAAGTGACGATGTGTGTTGGAAGTGGCTCCAAGATTGATATGATCATCATCGCACACTTCCTATACTTTTGAGATTAGTGTTGAACCTAAATAAATGTTATTTGTTGTTTGCGTTGAGCATAAATATGATTAGATCATGTTTATTGCGATACGATTATTCATCTAAGACGGAGAATAAATTGTTATTCTGGTTACATGAATAAAACCTTCTATGGTCATACACCCAATGCTGATGGTTTATTGAATCTTGATCATGGTAATCCACATATACATAATATTGATGCCAAAAGATGCAAAGTTGATAATGATAGTGCAACTTATTTGTGGCACTGCCGTTTGGGTCATATCGGCGTAAAGCACATGAAGAAACTCCATAAAGATGGACTTTTGGAATCACTTGATTATGAATCATATGATGTTTGTGAACCGTGCCTTATGGGCAAGATGACTGAAACTCCGTTCTCCGGAACAATGGAACGAGCTATTGACTTATTGGAAATAATACATACCGATGTATGCAGTCCAATGAGTGTTCATGCTCGTGGCGGGTATCGTTATTTGCTGACCTTCACAAGATGATTTGAACAGATATGAGTATATCTACTTAATGAAACATAAGTTTGAAACATTTGAAAAGTTCAAAGAATTTCAGAGTGAAGTGGAGAATCATCATAGCAAAAAAATAAAGTTTCTACGATCTGATAGTAGAGGAGAATATTTGAGTTACGAGTTTGGCCTTCATTTAAAACAATGTGGAATAGTTTCACAGCTCATGCCACATGGAACACCACAGCGTAATGGTGTGTCCGAACGTCATAACCGCACTTTATTGGATATGGTGCGATCTATGATGTCTCTTACCGATTTACCAATGTCGTTTTGGGGCTATGCATTAGAGACAGATGTATTCACTTTAAATAGGGCACCATCAAAATCCATTGAGATGATGCTTTATGAACTGTGGTTTGGCAAGAAACCAAAGTTGTCATTTCTTAAAAGTTTGGGGTTGTGATGCTTATGTGAAAAAAGTTTTTCAACCTGATAAGCTCAAACCCAAATCGGAGAAGTGCCTCTTCATAGGATACCCAAAGGAAGCTGTTGGGTACACCTTCTATCACAAGATCCGAAGGCAAGATATTTGTTGCTAAAATGGATCCTTTCTAGAGAAGAAGTTTCTCGCGAAGGAAGTGAGTGGGAGGAAAGTAGAACTTGATGAGGTAATTGTACCTTCTCCCTTATTAGAAAGTAGTTCATCACAGAAATCAGTTCTAGTGATTCCTACACCAATTAGTGAGGAAACTAATGATGATGGTCATGAAACTTCATATCAAGTTACTACAGAACCTCGTAGGTCTTTTAGAGTACGGTCCGCACCAAAGTGGTATGGTAATCCTATTCTGTAAGTCATGTTACTAGACCATGATGAACCTACGAACTATGAGGAAGCGATTGCTACATCTTGAGCTTGCGTTGGTTTTCCTTGAAGAGGAAAGGGTGATGCAGAACAGTAGCGTAAGTATTTCCCTCAGTTTTTGAGAACCAAGGTATCAATCCATTAGGAGGCTTCTCAACAATTCCCACGAACCTACACAAACAAATAAAGAACTCGCAACCAACTCAATAAAGGGGTTGTCAGTCCCTTCACGGCCATTTGCGAAAGTGAGATCTGATAGAGATAGTATGATATGATAAATATATTTTTGGTATTTTATAATATAGATACAAAAAGTAAAGATGCAAATAAAAGTAGATTGGAAGCAAATATGATAAGAGATAGACCCGGGGGCCATAGGTTTCACTAGAGGCTTCTCTCGAGATAGCATAAGTATTACGATGGGTGAACAAATTACTGTCGAGCAATTGATAGAAAAGCGAATAATTATGAGATTATCTAGGCATGATCATGTATATAGGCATCACGTCCGCAACAAGTAGACCGACTCCTGCCTGCATCTACTACTATTACTCCACACATCGATCGACTCCTGCCTGCATCTAGAGTATTAAGTTCACAAAGAACAGAGTAACGCATTAAGCAAGATGACATGATGTAGAGGGATAAACTCAAGCAATATGATATAAACCCCATCTTTTTATCCTCGATGGCAACAATACAATACGTGAATTGCAACCCTTCCTGTCATTGGGTAAGGACACCGCAAGATTGAACCCAAAGCTAAGCACTTCTCTCATGGCAAGAAAGATCAATCTAGTAGGCCAAACCAAACTGATAATTCGAAGAGACTTGCAAAGATAACTCAATCATACATAAAAGAATTCAGAGAAGATTCAAATATTATTCATTGATAAACTTGATCATAAACCCACAATTCATCGGATATCGACAAACACACCACAAAAAGAAATTACATCAAATAGATCTCCACAAAAGAGGGGGAGAACATTGTATTGAGATCCAAAAAGAGAGAAGAAGCCATCTAGCTAATAACTATGGACCCGTAGGTCTGTGGTAAACTACTCACAACTCATCGGAAGGGCTATGGTGTTGATGTAGAAGCCCTCTGTGGTCGATTCCCCCTCCGGCAGAGTGCCAGCGAAGGCTCCAAGATGAGATCTCGCGGATATAGAAGGTTACGGTAGTGGAAATTGTGTTTCGGGTGCTCCCTGGATGTTTTCGGGGTACGTAGGTTTATATAGGAGGAAGAAGTACATCGGTGGACGCCCGAGGGGCCCACAAGACAGGGGGTGCGCCCTATAGCGGGGGGCGCCCTCCTATCTCGTGGAGGCCTCGGCTGCTTCTTGACTTGCACTCCAAGTCCTCTGGATCACGTTCGTTCCAAAAATCACGCTCCCGAAGGTTTCATTCCATTTGGACTCCGTTTGATATTCCTTTTCTTCGAAATACTGAAATAGGCAAAAAAAATAGCAATACGGGCTGGGCCTCCGGTTAGTAGGTTAGTGCCAAAAATGATATAAATGTGTAAAATGAAGCCCATAAACATCCAAAAGGGGTAATATAATAGCATGGAACAATCAAAAATTATAGATACATTGGAGACGTATCAAGCATCCCCAAGCTTAATTCGTGCTCGTCCTCGAGTAGGTAAATGATAAAAAGAGAATTTTTGATGTGGAATGCTACCTAGCATAATTCTTAATGTAATTTTCTTTATTGTGGCATGAATGTTCAGATCCAAATGATTCAAAATAAAAGGTCATATTGATAAAAGAAATAGTAACACTTCAAGCATACTAGTCAAAGCAATCATGTCTTCTCAAAATAACATGGCAAAAGAAAGTTCATCCCTACAAAATCATATAGTTAGGCTATGCTTCATTTTCGTCACACAAAGATGTTCCCAACTTCTATACCCCCAATGACAAGCCAAGAAATTGTTTCATACTTAAATAATCTCAAACTTTTTCAACCTTCACACGATACATGAGCGTGATCCATGGATATAGCACTATGGGTGGAATAGTATATGATGATGGGTATTGTGTGGAGAAGACAAAAAAGGAGAAAGTCTCACATTACGAGGATAATCAACGGGCTATGGATATGCCCATCAATTGATGTCAACATGAGGAGTAGGGATTGCCATGCAACGGATGCACTAGAGCTATGAATGAATGCTCAACAAAAGAAAACTAGTGGGTGTGCATCTAACTTGCTTGCTCACAAACACCTAGGGCATTTGAGGAAGCCCAACGTATGAATATACAAGCCAAGTTCTATAATGAAAAATGCCCACTAGTATGAAAAAGACAACTTATGAGACTCACTATATGAAAAACATGGTGCTACTTTGAAGCACAAAATATGAGACTCACTACATGAAGAACAGGGTGCTACTTTGAAGCACAAGTGTGGAAAAAGAGATAGTAACATTGCCCCTTTTATTTATTTATTTATTTATTTATTTATTTATTTTTCTTTTTTTTCTTTTTTTTCTTTTTTGGGCCTTTTTTGGCCTTTCTTCTTTTTTTTCTTTTTTGGGCAATGCTCTAATAATGATGATCATCACACTTCTATTGATTACAACATATGAATTACAACTCGAAACTAGAACAAGATATGACTCTATATCAATGCCTCCGGCGGTGTACCGGGATGGTGCAATGAATCAAGAGTGACATGTATGAAAAATAATGCATGGTGGCCTTGCCACAAATACGATGTAAACTACATTATCATGCAATGGCAATATGACAAAAGTAATGTATGTCATGATGATGATAAACGGAACGGTGGAAAGTTGCATGGCAATATATCTCGAAATGGCTATGGAAATGCCATAATAGGTAGGTATGGTGGCTGTTTTGAGGAAGATATAAGGAGGTTTATGTGTGATAGAGCGTATCGTATCACGGGGTTTGAATGCACCGGCGAAATTTGCACCAACTCTCAAGGTGAGAAAGGGCAATGCACGGTACCGAAGAGGCTAGCAATGGTGGAAAGGTAAAAGTGCATATAATCCATGGACTCAACATTAGTCAAAAGAACTCATATACTTATTGCAAAAATTTAGAAGTCATCAAAAATCAAGCACTACGCGCATGCTCCTAGGGGGATAGATTGGTAGGAAAAGACCATCGCTCGTCCCCGACCGCCACTCATAAGGATGCACAAGCCAGGTACACTTCATGTTTCAAATTTGTTACACAACTTTAACCATACATGCATGCTACGGGACTTGCTAACTTCAACACAAGCATTCTTTAAATTCATAATCACCCAACTAGCATGACTTTAATATCACTACCTCCATATCTCAAAACAATTATCAAGTATCAAATTGATCATAGCATCCAATTCACTTCCTATGATAGTTTTTATTATACCCAATTTGGATGCCTACTATTCTAGGACCAATTTATAACCATAGCAAATACCATGCTGTTCTAAAAGACTCTCAAAAAGATATAAGTGAAGCATGAGATACTAGCAATTTCTACAAAATAATTCACCACCGAGCTTTAAAAGGTATAAGTGAAGCACTAGAGAAAAACTATCAAGCTCAAAAAGATATAAGTGAAGCACATAGAGTATTCATGCAAATTCTAATAAAATAGGCTTATCCCAAAAGGTGTGTACAGCAAGGATTATTGTGGTAATCTAAAAAGCAAAGACTAAAAAAATACACGATGCTCCAAGCAAAACACATATCATGTGGCGAATAAAAAATATAGCTCCAAGTAAAGTTACCAATGAATGAAGACGAAAGAGGGGATGCCTTCCCGGGGCATCCCCAAGCTTAGGCTTTTGGCTATCCTTGAATATCTTGGGTGCCTTGGGCATCCCCAAGCTTAGGCTTTTGCCACCCTTTATTCCATAGTCCATCAAATCTTTACCCAAAACTTGAAAACTTCACAACACAAAACTCAACAGGAAATCTTATAAGCTCCGTTAATGAAAGAAAACAAAACCACCACATAAGGTATTGTAATGAACTCATTATTTATTTATTTTGGTGTTAAAACTACTGTATTCCAACTTCTCGATGGTTTAAAACTATTTTACTAGCCATTGATGCATCAAAATAAGCAAACAACACACGAAAAACAGAATCTGTCAAAAACAGAACAGTCTGTAGCAATCTGTAACTAACGCAAAGTTCTGGAACTCTAAAAATCCTACCAAAATAGGAAGTACTGGAAACTTTGGTTATTGATCAGAAGAAAAAAGAATCAATGCAAAATCACGTTTCTGTGATTTATTCATTTTTTTCTCGTGAGCGCAAAGTTTCTGTTTTTCAGCAGAATCAAATCAACTATCATCATAGTTTATCCTATATGTTCTACTTGGCACAAACAGTAATTAAAAGATAAAAACACATCTAAACAGAAAGTAGAAGCAAGAAATTATTACTAAACAGGAACAAAAACAAAAAACCACAAAGAAAATTGGGTTGCCTCCCAACTAGCGCTATCGTTTAAGGCCCCTAGCTAGGCATAAAAGTGAAGATAGATCTAGGTAGTGCCATCTTTGATTTTCAGTTTTTTAGCAGAGTCATGCTCGAATCCTGGAGGTTCTTTACGTTTCCCTTCATACTCGGAAATTTTTAGATCTAAAGAATCCAACCGCTTATTGCAGAGAGTAATCAACATATTCATGCGGTGAAGATTTCCGCTAACACTTTTAAGGGGCTCAAGAGATTTTTGTAAAAAAATTGTAACTTTGCAAATCTTTCCAAACACTTGTGTTTCTTCTTGGGTAGGATGTGATCCTCCCTTTTGAGGTAGTGTTCCCACTATTCCCTCTATAATTTCATGAGCAATACAAGGATCAATTTCAATAAAATTTCCCTTGGCAATGCAATCCAAGAGTTGTCTATGTGTCATATTTAGCCCAACATAAAAATTGCGAAGAAGAATTCTGAAGTTCACCTCTAGGATGCACTTGTGATAAGATTCCATCATCCTATACCAAGCATCTTTTAAGTTTTCTCCTTTCCTTTGCTTAAAGTGAAGAACTTCAAACTCGGGGGACATAGGAGCGGATAAGGAACTAGCCATAATGACGAGGTAAATGAGCAAACAGACGGGTAACAGAAAAAGGCAAACGAAAAGAGAGGAGGAGGTTGGGAAAGAGAGGGCAAATAAAACGGCAAGGGTGAAGTCGGGGAGAGGAAAACGAGAGGCAAATGGCAAATAATGTAAATGCGAGGGAGATGAGTTTGTGATGGGTACTTAGTATGTCTTGACTTGAGCGAAGACCTCCCCGGCAACGGCGCCAGAAATCCTTCTTGCTACGTCTTGAGCTTGCGTTGGTTTTCCTTGAAGAGGAAAGGGTGATGCAGCACAGTAGTGTAAGTATTTCCCTCAGTTTTTGAGAACCAAGGTATCAATCCAGTAGGAGGCTTCTCAACAAGTCCCACGAACCTACACAAACAAACAAAGAACTCGCAACCAACGCAATAAAGGGGTTGTTAATCCCTTCACGGCCATTTGCGAAAGTGAGATCTGATAGAGATAGTATGATATGATAAATATATTTTTGGTATTTTATAATATAGATGCAAATAAAAGTAGATTGGAAGCAAATATGATAAGAGATAGACCCGGGGGCCATAGGTTTCACTAGAGGCTTCTCTCGAGATAGCATAAGTATTACGGTGGGTGAACAAATTACTGTCGAGCAATTGATAGAAAAGCGAATAATTATGAGATTATCGAGGCATGATCATGTATATAGGCATCACGTCCGCAACAAGTAGACCGACTCCTGCCTACATCTACTACTATTACTCCACACATCGACCGACTCCTGCCTGCATCTAGAGTATTAAGTTCACAAAGAACAGAGTAACGCATTAAGCAAGATGACATGATGTAGAGGGATAAACTCAAGCAATATGATATAAACCCCATCTTTTTATCCTTGATGGCAACAATACAATACGTGTCTTGCAACCCTTTCTGTCACTGGGTAAGGACACCGCAAGATTGAACCCAAAGCTAAGAACTTCTCTCATGGCAAGAAAGATCAATCTAGTAGGCCAAACCAAACTAATAATTCGAAGAGACTTGCAAAGATAACTCAATCATACATAAAAGAATTCAGAGAAGATTCAAATATTATTCATAGATAAATTGATCATAAACCCACATATCATCGGATCTCGACAAACACACCGCAAAAAGAAATTACATCAAATAGATCTCCACAAGAGAGGGGGAGAACATTGTATTGAGATCCAAAAAGAGAGAAGAAGCCATCTAGCTAATAACTATGGACCCGTAGGTCTGTGGTAAACTACTCACAACTCATCGAAAGGGCTATGGTGTTGATGTAGAAGCCCTCCATGGTCGATTCCCCCTCCGGCAGAGTGCCGGCGAAGGCTCCAAGATGAGATATCGCGGATACAGAAGGTTATGGCGGTGGAAATTGTGTTTCGGGTGCTCCCTGGATGTTTTCGGGGTACGTAGGTTTATATAGGAGGAAGAAGTATGTCGGTGGACGCTCGACGGGCCCACAAGACAGGGGGCGCACCCTCCTATCTCGTGGAGGCCTCGGCTGCTTCTTGACTTGCACTCCAAGTCCTCTGGATCGCGTTCGTTCCAAAAATCACGCTCACGAAGGTTTCATTCCGTTTGGACTCCGTTTGATATTCCTTTTCTTCGAAATACTGAAATAGGCAAAAAATAGCAATACGAGTTGGGCCTCCGATTAGTAGGTTAGTCCCAAAAATAATATAAATGTGTAAAATAAAGCCCATAAACATCCAAAAGGGGTAATATAATAGCATGGAACAATCAAAAATTATAGATACGTTGGAGACGTATCAGCGGTGATGAGCCCAGATTCCACGAAATGGCTTGAGGCCATTAAATCTGAGATGGGATCCATGTATGAGAACAAAGTGTGGACTTTGGTGGACTTGCCTGATGATCGGCAGGCCATAGAAAATAAATGGATCTTCAAGAGGAAGACGAACACTGATAGTAGTGTTAGTATCTGCAAAGCTAGACTTGTGGAAAAAGGTTTTTGACAATGTTCAAGGTGTTGACTACGATGAGATTTTCTCACTCGTAGCAATGCTTAAGTTTGTCCGAATCATGTTAGCAAATTGCCACATTTTATGAAATCTGGCAAATGGATGTCAAAACTACATTCCTTAATGGATTTCTTAAAGAAGAGTTGTATATGATGCAACTAGAAGGTTTTGTCAATCCTAAAGGTGCTAACAAAATGTGCAAGCTCCAGCGATCCATCTATGGACTGGTGCAAGCATCTCGGAGTTGGAATATACGCTTTGACGAGTTGATCAAAGCATATAGTTTTATACAGACTTGCGGTGAAGCCTGTATTTACAAGAAAGTGAGTGGGAGCACTACAGCATTTCTGATAAGTATATGTGAATGACATATTGTTGATCGGAAATAATGTAGAATTTTCTGGAAAGCATAAAGGAGTATTTGAAAGGAGTTTTTCAAAGAAAGACCTCGGTGAAGTTGCTTACATATTGAGCATCAATATTAGAGATAGATCAAGGCGCTTGATAAGTTTTTTCAATGAGTACATACCTTGACAAGATTTTGAAATAGTTCAAAATGGAACAGTCAAAGAAAAAGTTCTTGCATGTGTTACAAGGTGTGAAATTGAGTAAGACTCAAAGCCCGACCACGGCAGAAGATAGAAAGAGAATGAAAGTCATTTGCTATGCCTCAGCCATAGGTTCTATAAAGTATGCCATGTTGTGTACCAGATTTATTGTATATCCTACACTGAGTTTGGCAAGGGAGTACAATAGTGATCTAGGAGTAGATCACTGGACAGCGGTCAAAATTATCCTTAGTGGAATAAGGATATGTTTCTCGATTATGGAGGTGACAAAAGGTTCATCGTAAAGGGTTACGTCGATGCAAGTTTTAACACTGATCCAGATGACTCTAAGTCTTAATCTGGATACATATTGAAAGTGGGATCAATTAGCTAGAGTAGCTCCGTGCAGAGCAATGTTGACATAGAAATTTACAAAATACATACGGATCTAAATATGGCAGACCCATTGACTAAACTTCTCTCACAAGAAAAACATGATCACACCTTAGTACTCTTTGGGTGTTAATCACATGACGATGTGAACTAGATTACTCACTCTAGTAAACACTTTGAGTGTTGGTCACATGGCGATGTGAACTACGGGTGTTAATCACATGGTGATGTGAACTATTGGTGTTAAATCACATAGCGATGTGAACTAGATTATTGACTCTAGTGCAAGTGGGAGACTGAAGGAAATATGCCCTAGAGGCAATAATAAAGTTATTATTTATTTCCTTATTTCTTGATAAATGTTTGTAATTCATGCTAGAATTGTATTAACAGGAAACTTAGTACATGTGTGAATACATAGACAAATAGAGTGTCACTAGTATGCCTCTACTTGACTAGCTCGTTGAATCAAAGATGGTTAAGTTTCCTAGCCATAGACATGAGTTGTCATTTGATTAACGGGATCACATCATTAGAGAATGATGTGATTTACTTGACCCATTTCGTTAGCTTAGCACTTGATTGTTTAGTATATTGCTATTGTTTTCTTCATGACTTATACATGTTCCTATGACTATGAGATTATGCAACTCCCGAATACCGGAGGAACACTTTGTGTGCTACCAAACGTCACAACGTAACTGGGTGATTATAAAGGTGCTCTACAGGTGTCTCCGATGGTACTTGTTGAGTTGGCATAGATCGAGATTAGGATTTGTCACTCAGATTGTCGGAGAGGTATCTCTGGGCCCTCTCGGTAATGCACATCACTATAAGCCTTGCAAGCAATGTGACTAATGAATTAGTTGCAGGATGATGCATTACGGAGCGAGTAAAGAGACTTTCCGGTAACGAGATTGAACTAGGTATTGAGATACCAACGATCGAATCTCGGGCAAGTAACATACCGATGACAAAGGAAACAACGTATGTTGTTATGCGATTTGACCGATAAAGATCTTTGTAGAATATGTAGGAGCCAATATGAGCATCCAGGTTTCGCTATTGGTTATTGACTGGAGATGAGTCTCGGTCATGTCTACATAGTTCTCGAACCCGTAGGGTCCGAATGCTTAACGTTTGGTGACGATTGGTATTATGAGTTTATGTGTTTTGATGTACCTAAGGTCGTTCGGAGTCCCGAATGAGATCAGGAACATGACGAGGAGTCTCGAAATGTTCGAGACATAAAGATCGATATATTGGAAGGCTATATTCGGACATCGGAAAGGTTCTGAGTGGTTCGGGTATTCATCGGAGTACCGGAGAGTTACGAGAATTCGCCGGGGAGTATATGGGCCTTATTGGGCTTTAAGGGAGAGAGAGAGAGGGGGGGCTTCCTAGGGCAGGCCGCGCGCCCCCCATGGCCTAGTCCAAATTGGAGTATGTGGAGAGGCGGCGCCCTCTCCTTCCTTCTCTTCTCTCTTCCCCTTCCTTCTCTCCTACTCCTACTACTTGGAAGGGGGGATCCTACTCCCGGTGGGAGTACGACTCCCCAGGGCGCGCCATAGTAGAGGGACGGCCCTCCCCCTCCTCCACTCCTTCATATACGAGGGAGGGGGGCACACCATAGAACACAAGTTGATCATTGATCTCTTAGCCGTGTGCGGTGCCCCCCTCCACCATAATCCACCTCGGTCATATCGTCGTAGTGCTTAGGCGAAGCCCTGCACCGGTAGCTTCATCATCACCGTCATCACGCCGTCATGCTGACGAAACTCTCCCTCGACACTCTACTGGATCGTGAGTTCGTGGGACGTCACCGAGCTGAACGTGCGCAGATCGCGGAGGTGACGTACGTTCGGTACTAGGATCGGTCGATCGTGAAGACGTACGACTACATCAACCGCGTTGTCATAACACTTCTGCTTACGGTCCAGAGGGTATGTGCACAACACTCTCCCCTCTCGTTGCTATGCATCACCATGATCTTGCGTGTGCGTAGGAATGTTTTTGAAATTACTACGTTCCCCAACACGATCATCACGTGAGATGGAGTAGTCATCAATAGTGAACATCTCTATGTTGATCATATCCACTATATGATTCGTGTTTGACCTTTCGGTCTCCAGTGTTTCGAGGCCATGTTTATACATGTTAGGCTTGTCAAGTTTAACCCGAGTATTCTTCATGTGCAAAACTGGCTTGCACCCATTGTATTTGAACGTAGAGCCTATCACACCCGATCATCACGTGGTGCCTCGGCACGAAGAACTTTCGCAACGGTGCATACTCAGGGAGAACGCTTATACCTTGAAATTTAGATAAGGGATCATCTTATAATGCTACCGCCATACTAAGCAAAATAAGATGCATAAAAGATAAACATCACATGCAATCAAAATATGTGACATGATATGCCCATCATCATCGTGTGCTTTTGATCTCCATCACCAAAACAACGTCATGATCTCCATTGTCACCGGCTTGACACCTTGATCTCCATCGTAGCATCGTGGTCGTCTCGCCAAATATTGTTTCTATGACTATCGCTACCGCTTAGTGATAAAGTAAAGCAGTTACATGGCATTTGTATTTCATACAATAAAGTGACAACCATAAGACTCCCGCCAGTTGCCGATAACTTTTACAAAACATGATCATCTCATACAACAATGTATATCACATCATGTCTTGACCATATCACATCACAACATGCCCTGCAAAAACAAGTTAGACGTCCTCCACTTTGTTGCTGCAAGTTTTATGTGGCTGCTATGGGCTTCTAGCTAGAACCGTACTTACCTACGGCACAAAACCACAACGGTGATTTATCAAGTTTGCTGTTTTAACCTTCACAAGGACCGGCCACAGTCAAATTCGATTTCAACTAAAGTTGGAGAAACAGACACCCGCCAGCCACCTTTATGCAAAACTAGTTGCATGTCTGTCGGTGAAACTGGTCTCATGAACGTGGTCATGTAAGGTTGGTCCGGGCTGCTTCATCCAACAATACTGCCGAATCAAAATAAGACATTGGTGGTAAGCAGTATGATGATCACCGCCGACAACTCTTTGTGTTCTACTCTTGCATATCATCTACGCATAGACCTGGATCAGATGCCACTATTGGGAAACGTAGCATGCAATTTTAAAAAAATTCCAACACTCATGCCAGATCTATCTAGGAGATGCATAGCAACGAGAGGGGGAGAGTGTGTCTACGTACCCTCATAGACCAAAAGCGGAAGTGTTTGCTCAACACGGTTGATGTAGTCGAATGTCTTCTCGTTCTGACCGATCGAGTACTGAATGTACGGCACCTCCGAGTTTTGCACACGTTCAGCGCGATGACGTCCCTCGAGCTCTTGATCTGGCAGAGAGTCGAAGGAGTAGATGAGTTCCGTCAGCAGGACGGCATGGTGACGGTGATGGTGGTGTGAACCGCGCAGGGCTTTGCCTAAGCATCACGAGAATATGAACGGAGGCGTAAACTATGGAGGGGGCGCCGCACACGGCTAAGAGCAATTGGTGTGTCTCATAGGGGCGCCCCCGTATATAAAGGAGGGACGGAGAGGAGGCCGGCCTAGGCGCGCCCCAAGTGGGCGGGGGGAGTCCCACTTGGACTCCCACTAGGATTCGCCCCCTTCCTTTTTTCGGGGAGGGAAAGGGAGAAGGAGTAGGAGAGGGAGAGGGAAAGGGGGGGCGCCCCCACCACTTGTCCAATTTGATTTCCCCTGGTGGGGGGCACGCCAGCCCCTTGCGAGATGGTTTGCCTCCCTCCTTTGGCCCATATGGCACATATCTTCCATCGGGGGGTTCCGGTAACCCCTCTGGTAATTCGGTTTGTACCCCATACACTCCAGAACCCTTCCGGTGTCCGAATACAACCTTCCAATATATTAAACTTTACCTCTCAACCATTTTGAGACTCCTCATCATGTTTGTGATCTCATCCGGGACTCCGAACAACCTTTGGTCACCAAAACACATAACTCATATAATACATATCGTCATCGAATGTTAAGCGTGCGGACCCTACGGGTTCAAGAACTATGTAGACATGACCGAGACACCTCTCCGGTCAATAACCAACAACGGAACCTGGATGCTCATATTGGTTCCCACATATTCTATGAAGATCTTTATCGATCGAACCTATATGTCAACATACGTTATTCCCTTTGTCATCGGTATGTTACTTACCCGAGATTCGATCGTCGGTATCTTCATACCTAGTTCAATCTCGTTACCGTCAAGTCTCTTTACTCGTTCCATAATGCATCACCCCTCAACTAACTCATTAATCACATTGCTTGCAAGGCTTCATATGATGTGCATTACCGAGAGGGCCCAGAAATTCCTCTCCGATACTCGGAGTGACAAATCCTAATATCGATCTATGCCAACCCAACAAACACCTTCAGAGATACATGTAGAGCATCTTTATAATCACCCAGTTACGTTGTGACATTTGATAGCACACAAGGCATTCCTCCAGTGTCCTGAAGTTGCATAATTTCATAGTCGGAGGAATATGTATTTGACATGAAGAAAGCAGTAGCAATAAAACTAAACGATCATTATGCTAAGCTAACGGATGGGTCTTGTCCATCACATCATTCTCCTAATGATGTGATCTCGTTTATCAAATGACGACACATATCCATGGCTAGGAAACTTAACCATCTTTGATTAACGAGCTAGTCAAGTAGTGGCATACTAGGGACACGGTGTTTTGTCTATGTATTCACACACGTATCAAGTTTCCGGTTAATACAATTCTAGCATGAATAATAAGCATTTATCATAATATAAAGAAATATAAAATAACAACTTTATTATTGCCTCTAAGGCATATTTCATTCATTTAATGTTATAATTGAGCAAGCTGGCTTGAGAGAATTTCCTCTGAATGGTAGAAAATTTACTGGGGCAAACAATCTCCCAGATCCCACATATGAAAAACTAGATAGAATTCTTATTTGCCCAGATTGGGAGGATCATTACCCCCTGACTGAGGTGTATGCTCTAGAAAGAGAGCTATCTGATCATACACCCCTGATCCTAGACACAGGGGAGAAAACTTATTCTCCCCCTATTTTCAGGTTTGAAAACTCTTGGATGATGAGAGAGGGTTTTAAGGAATTTGTTATTAAAATTTGGTTAGCCAAATATCATGGTGATACCATAGAACAATGGCAGAACAGAATGAGGATATTAGACAGAAAGTGAGGGGGTGGATTTTAAACTCTGATGCTTGGTATAGAAAAAAAATAAAAGAGAAATCCTGATGATGTTAGATACTCTAGATAAAAATGCTGAGATTATGGGACTCACTCCTCGTGATAGAGAAGACCAAAAAGAGCTCAGATCACAATTGCATAGAATTTTAAAGTAGGAAGACATGAAATGGTTATAAAGATATAAAGACAAAAAAATAAACATGGAGACTACAACACAAAATACTACCATGCTAAGTTAATGGGAGGAGGAGAAAAACAAGATTTTGTCTTTAGAATAAGAGGAGGGAGTGACTGAGGGGGAAGATAACCTCATTAAGTACATCACTGACTTCTTCAAAAAATTGTTTTACAACCAGACATTTCTTCTATCAACCTCAATATTTTGGGGGAACAAACAATAACTAGGGAACATGCTGATATATTAACCAAACCTTTCACTATGGAAGAGCTTCATGCAGTGGTCTTTGGGATGGAAAAAAATAAAAGCCCTGGCCCAGATGGAATACCTATTGACTTCTGCCAACATTTTTGGGAGTCTGTCAAGTGGGATTTAATGAAATTATTGAATGAGTTTCATGCTGGAAAGTTAGATATTACAAGACTTAACTATGGCATTGTTACTTTGGTCCCAAAAACTGATGATGCCAAACAAATTCAAAAGTTTAGGCCTATCTGCTTACTAAATGTCAGTTTTAAGATCATCACTAAAGTCCTGATGAACAGTCTGAGTAAGGTCATCAAACTTATAATCCTACCAACACAGACTGCCTTTATTAAAGGGAGGTATATCATGGAAGGGATTATGGTGCTCCATGAGGCTCTTAATACCATCCATCATAAAAAACAAAGTGTTGTTTTGTTTAAAGTAGATTTTGAAAAAGCATATGATAAAATAAAATGGCCTTTTGTCTATAAGATGTTGAAAATGAAGCAATTCCCTGATAAGTGATGTGACCTGGTCATGCACACAATGATAGGGGGCGGGTTGGGATTAAGGTGAATGATAAAATTGAGCCTTACTTTATAACCTACAAGGCTTTGAGGCAGGGGGTGCCATGTCTCCACTGTTGTTTGTCATAGCAGCAGATGCTTTGGCTATTATTGTAGATAAAGCCAAACATGCATCTATATTAAGGGGGTGTTAACTGAATTAAGAGAAAATGGAGTGAACATGCTGCAATATGCAGATGACACTATATTCCTGCTGGAAGATGATGAAGATAGTGCAAGAAACCTAAAATTCATACTTACAGCCTTTGAACAAATGTCTGTGCTGACTATTAATTTCCAAAAAGGTGAGGTTTTTCTTTTTGGGGAGCCAGAGACAAAAGTGAGATTTATCAGGAGATATTTACTTGTAAGAGAGGGGAAGTTCCCTTTAAATACCTGGGGCTACATGTAACTAATGTGAGGTTGGGCAATAAATTTTGGAATAATGTTACGAAAAAAATAGAAAAAAGATGTACTTGTTGGCAAGGGAGGCTATTGAATATAGCAGGGAGAGTTACCCTAGTCCAGGCTTGTCTGACAAATATGCCCATGTACATGATGTCTTTTTATCCCTTGCCAGCAGGGATTAGGAAAAAAAGTTGACTTCTTCAGGGCCAGATTAGTCTGGCAGGAGAATGAGGATAAAAAGAAATATCATTTAGTTAACTATAAAACATGCTGCTTACCAAAAGACCTGGGAGGTCTAGGAATTTTAACTTGAAATTAATGAATAAAGCTCTGCTAGCCAAATGGTTGTGGAAACTAGAGACAGAAGATGGGATGTGGGTTAGAATCCTTTTGAATAAATATGTGAAAGGGAAGTGTATATCAGGGGACAAAAAGAAAGCTGGAGACTCTTATTTTTGGGGGAGTCTGATGCAGATCAAAGACATTTACTACAACAATGTGAAAAGGAGACTGGGGGATGGGTAGAACACACATTTCTGGGAAGACTGGTGGGTGGGATCCAAACCTCTGAAAGAGGCCTACCCAAGTTTATACTTCATTAACCTGAACCATGACATCTCGGTGGCCCAGGCCATCAACATGGGATGGAATGAGTTTAAGTTCAAGAGAAATTTGACTGAAGATAAGAAAACTCTGTGGGACAGTCTGAAAACTATATGTGAGGAGGTGAGAATGCATGAGGGCAAAGATCAGCCAATGTGGATGTTGACAGCCAGTAGGCAATTCTCAGTGAGATCACTTTACCAACATCTAGTTAAAGTAGAGGTTGGGTTCCCACACAAATTTCTGTGAAAAATTAAAATCCCAGCAAAAATCAAGATGTTCCTTTGGCTTATTGCTAGAAAAAGTGTACTGACCAAAGATAATCTAGTTAAAAAAGGTGGAAAGGGAGTAAGAAATGTGTGTATTGTGGTCAAGATGAGACCATAGATCACCTGTTCTTCTCTTGCTCTGCTGCTAGATTACTATGGAGTTTCATAAAATGCTCCTTCATTTACAAACAGCTCCAATTGGAGTTGATGATTGTCTGGGTCCCTGGATAAAGAAATTCAATCTAGAAGAAAGAAAACTGGTGCTGGTCGGACTTTCTGCTATTTTGTGGGCTATTTGGAAATATCGAAATGACATAGTATTTCGTGATAAATTGATTAATGACCCTATGACTTTGGTGAAACTAACTTGCAGTTGGATTGCTGATTGGGTTGTCTTGCAGGAAAAAAAACAGGACAAAAACTATTGATGCTGGGGGCAAAACTAATCGAGAACGTAGCAAGTGAGGTCTACAGAGCATCGCATGGATGGAGAGCTGGTATTCTTCGACTGATGAGCTGAAGAAGGATCATCCTCCCCCACCCCACCCCACCCCCACCCCCCCCCCGGCGCGTGTTTCTGTTGCTTCCTTTGTTATTTTCTTGCTGGAGGTTGCGCCCTCATGCTGAAAAATGGCCACTTGTGGCCTTAGGTTTGCTAGTAAGAACTGTTGA
>NC_041387.1:617783005-617805133 GCF_002162155.2 Triticum dicoccoides | reverse complement strand
TGATTTGGACCTGGATTCGTGGTGGTTTCGCTAATGAAATCGGAGCCCCCCCCCCCCCTTGCTAAAAAAAACTATGGTTTGGATGTGCATACATGCGTTCATAAATATGAATGTATGTGTATCTGTATAAGCGTCTGTGTCTGTATTGTGTTTAAAAAAAATACACTAAAACATGTGTTGATCCCCTAAAAAAACATGTGTTGATCCCCTAAAAAAACATGCGACTGATACTTTTATGAAACCCAATATCTATATGTAAGTTGACTGAATTTGCAATTTGGATAAGTCAAATTTTGTGTGAGGAAGAAAAAAAAAGATGGTCATTGGATCTTAATCTAATGGCCCAACTATGTGAAATGGTAGCAAAAGGTCAATGCTACTTGTTGGAGTAGTTAGTTATGCAAAGTAAACCTTTTACGGGTGATATCACGCGGACGCGCGATGAAGCCGAGTCGGGCTAGCTCTAGCTGGGGTAGATTTGGTTAGCTGGACCGTCCTGCACATCACTACGTAATCATCATATATAGAGTGGGGGGCTGCTAATGGAGGGTGGGATGTCAACGTTGCCGAGTGCTTTCGGGCACCGGTCACCACTCCGGCCAGCGATGCCTCCCTCCTCTCTCATAGCCGGCCAGCCCTAGCCCCCATGGCCATGGGGGACCAAGGAAACCTACCCGGTCGAATAATTGTGAAATGGCATCTCGCCTCGCCTCCATGTATCGACGAATGATACTGATACAACGCCCCGGCCGTGCGAATGGACGGACACGGATGTAAACCCGACGGCGGGGAAAACGTCGGGCTTGCACGTTTTGGATGTTGTGATCGGAACCACCACCTATTCCGAGCGCCGCCTGCGCTAGCACGGTTGGTGGCCCGGCCCGGGGTAGGGCTGGGCAGCCACCCGATCTGCTGCTGGAACTGCAGGTCTGCAGCTAGGATGTTCCATTGCGAGTTGTTGTTTTGGTGCCCGTTTTTTTTTCTCCCTAGGCCTTGTTGTGGTTCATTGTTAGTGGTGGAGCAAGCTGCTCAGCGGAGCTCGCTTCCGAGACGTCGGCCTCCAGGGGTTTCGGTTTGGTTCTGTAGCCAACCTTCCTCTCCGTTTGTTTCTTTCTTCTAGTTTTGGGCTTTCTCTTGGTCCTTCCTCTGTAATTTTCTTTTGCGCCTCGCGTGCACTTACATGTACCTGTACTGACTGCCAAGTCACCTTCGAGTTGGAATATAACAAAGGTGGAGCTAAACCCCGTCAATCTCGAAAAAAAAACAGAGGAAATCTAGGCCGCATTCGTTGAGATCTTGTATGGAGTATCAGAGCAACTTCACCGCGAAAAAAAGGAGTATCAGAGGAACTCTGCTTGATACCCCCCACACACAAAAAAAAACTCTGCTTGATATACAATAACGAGCACTGCTTTCGATCTGGCCGTCGGCTTTGGTGCAAGTCCCGCAAAAAACGACGAAGGTTTTTTTTTTGAGGGATGAGAAAGGGCGACTTAGAGACATGGGCATATTGGGCAGTAGAGAGCTATATTAAAGCTCAAAAAAGGTAGAGAGCTACTCCCTCTGTCCCATAACATAAGATGTTTTTTGGCACTAAGAAGGGAGTATATTACAATAATAACACTGGATTACTTCTTTGCTCTACAAAACATACTACTACCTACTTTTATCCATATAATTCTGTTTTGAAAAAAAACTTTTATCCATATAATCCCTACAATTGTAAATATCTAGAGGGATCGACCCTGCAGTGTTTAGCTTGTCTGTTCTGTATATATAGCAGTTTATGTTTAATAAGTGATAATTTTTTTGATAAACATGGCCAGACTTAAGCAATTTAACATAAGGGCATCTCTAGATCCCCAAATCGTATATATAATACTCATAAAATATAACTTTTCTTCCTCTAAACAACAAAGTTCTGCCTAGTTTTAGTCTGGATGAGTGACTTCTCAGAACATTCATGTGGCTTCTCGTTCTACCTCGTGGCGTCGACCAGCTCCCTACCGTCACGTCGTCGACCCCCTGGCGGTGGAATCGAACCGTGTCGTCATCCCGCAAGCCTGCCGCTTTCGCCCGTACCTTTTCCTCACTCAACGATGCTGGAATCGGCTTTTCCGCCACCGACAGCACATCGTCATGTAGCTCCACCCAGTCACCACCCGTGGTCAGCCCAGAATCGGGCCGAGCGACCTTGGAGATGACATAGCCAATTCAAGCGCAAGCCCTAACCAATCGATGGCGTCGGAACCGGAGAAGTCGATTGATGGCGTCGCCTCTGTCGCGACCCCTACCGTCCGCCCGCATTTGTCCCCTCCATGCCTGAGAACCTCCTATGTGACTAGGCAACGTCGGTGGTGTCCTTTGCCGCCTTGGGGCCCTAGCCGGAGTTGCGTCGCCGGCCGCTGTCACTTCGATCCCATCCGCCATAAGGTGTTTGTCAAACTACCTCTAAGTTTATTTTTTTCATCAAAGGAAGATCTCAAATGAATCATTAAAGCCTCTTATGTTTAGATGAAGAGGTTGTGGGAGATGATCTTCGATGATTCATCCTTGGAGGAGGAAGAAAGAGTTGATGAATTTGAGTTGATGCTGCGGTCGCTTTGGAGGAGGATTTTAGGAGACGAGGGTGTGGTTCCGAGTTTTGTCGAAGGTTGTTTCTTCGAGATAGAGTACTGGCTCATGACGGTCTAGTGAGGGATTACATTTGTGCCGAACAAGGTATATCCCT
The DNA here is from genome assembly GCF_002162155.2 of Triticum dicoccoides. Taxonomy (NCBI): domain Eukaryota; kingdom Viridiplantae; phylum Streptophyta; class Magnoliopsida; order Poales; family Poaceae; genus Triticum; species Triticum dicoccoides. Next base: position 617,802,402 of record NC_041387.1, on the reverse strand, counting down.
CTTAATATTTTCGGCACCGATTCCGGATGCACTGATCTCTCTTCAACACCATTGCAAAAAGTTGTGGAGAAACATGATCCTTGATTTCAACCAAGAAAGAATGCAATAGGGCAACAAGTGCAAGTCAATTGTAGAAGATTACATCAACCATGTGAGTCCTTGCTTATGGTTGCGCGGCCGATGCCATCGGTGACTTGTTCACATAGGAGAAGATCTAATCCTCGAGTGTGTGAGACAATTTTGTGCAGCTGTGATCCAGCTCTATGGACCGGAGTACTCGAGGAGGTCTCCCACTGAAGAAGATATCAAAGACTAATGGAAGAAAATGAAGAGAGATGTTGGCTAGGAATGCCTGGATTCATTGACCATATGCATTGGACATGGAAGAATTGCCCCGTGGCATGGCAAGGTTAGCCCATAGGGCATTGCCACAATCCAACCGTCATTCTTGAGGCGATTGCATCACATGATCTTTAGATTTCACATGTATTCTTTGTGATCTCTGGCTCTCACATTGATCTCAATGTTCTTCAGTGATATGCTCTTTTTGCGAGTCATGTTGTCGGTGACAATCCACCATGCAACTATGTTGCCAATGGCCGTGAGTATAAGATGGGATACTACCTTGTCGATGGCATCTATCCTTCATAGACCACATTTTTTAAGACTACACACAAACCTAAACGTAACGAAAAAGCTCACTTTGCAGCTTGCCAAGAATCCGCTAGGAAAGATGCTGAGAGAGCTTTTGGTGTGCTTCAAAAACGCTTTGTGATTGTCCATGATCCTGGTGAATATTGGAATCTTAAGACCATGTGGCAGATCATGGGAACATGCGTTGCACAACATGATCATCGAAAATGACAGAGGGAATCCAGATGGCTTTCGGTATCACTTCAATGGGCACCCGCTGGAGCCGGAACATAACCCAAATAGAATCAAAGCCTTCCACCAAGCACACCGAAGGATCGAGAGTCATCAAGCTCACAACTGGCATTAAGATCTTATTGAGCACCATCGGTGCCTTCATAGCACTTGATTCTTGTGCTTTTACCATGTTTATTTGAATGCTTTGTTAATTTGGACCGTACATTGTGTTCGAATTTGAATGGTTATGTTTGAGAACATTAAATTTCTTGTGTATTTGAATTGTGTGCACTTGATTGTTCAAATTTTTAATTGACATGTCGTGATAAGTTTGAAAACGTTTTGAAGAATAGGCAAAATATATTTTTTAGGATAGGGGATATGCCAGATGAGCAAATGTCATTTCATTTTAGGGGAATGGGATAGGGAGAAGGTTTTGGAGTTTTGGTACACGAGATCTGATAGAGATGCCTTAAGACATCGTAGACCAGAATGGAGAGGGGTTTTCTTTTTCTTTGAAAAATTGCAGGAGAACTGTTATAATTTCACCGACACAAGAAGGGTATAGATACCTGCTCGGTTAATTAAAGAAAGTTAGGGTTCGTGCCTCTCGCCGGCGCCGGCGCAGGTCCGTCTCGTCTCCGGTGGCCCTAGGACCATGGATGCGCGGTGGATCTTGCCAAGGATCGGCGGGAGGGCTCCGGCTTTAGTCATTTTTTTCAATCTTGTTAGGGTTTGTGTCCTACTCAGGAAGTCGAGACGGCGGCGGTTCCCTGAAGATGGAATAAAGGTCTCCCCGCCTAGCCCCCGTTCCGGCGGTGCGTCTAACATCGTTGGTGGGCGTGTGGAGGTGTGTCTCCGGCAGATCTATCTTTGGTGGATTTGCTTGGATCTCGTCGTTGTTTGTCTACGTTCGTGTGTCTTCGGTTTGGATCCTTCCGATCTACGTTATTTTTCATCAGCGGCGGTTGCTGTTCTGGGGTGCTGGTCCTATGGGGCCTTAGCACGACGACTTCCCGACTGTCTACTACAACAAGTTGTGCCCGACTCCGGCGATGGAGGGGCGATGACGGCGGCGCGCCTTCGGCTCGCTTCGGTACTTGTAGTCGTCGCTAGGTGGTCTACGAATCTGGATGTAATTTTTATTTCTGGTATTCGTTGTACTGCCATGATTGAAGATGAATAGATTGGAAGTTTTTTCAAAAAAAAATTAGAGAAAAAACCAGGCAAAAAACTATACAAGCATGCACTGAGTGAGAGATGGCAAGTGCGTAAAACTTTCAGATTCAAGATTCAGCTACACACCTATAGACAGTCATTGGCAAGATGGCCGGTGCAATTTTGTCAGCATGCAGTGAGCCGTTTAATTTGGCAGTGGATTTTCTGGCAACTCGGCAAAGAAAGGATCAAGCTCGAGATTGCCACTGGGAACGCACAGGCCACTCCCTGTAGCTAATGTGTCAGCTTATCACGGGTCCTCCTCTTTGACGGCATGCAGAGGCCCTCCTGCTGCCATGGAGGCTTAACTGTTTGATGACTGCCAACGCGCAAGCGCCAGGACGACGACATTGACCGCGGGCCATCAGAAGGGCCTCAGTCTTGGTCGATCGCTGCTGGAGGGTGAGACCTTCACAAGCCAACAACTGCCGTTACTGTGCTGTATGTATGACTCACTAGTAGTGAACAAACACATATGTTTTTACAGTGCCATTCACTACCAGCCAAGCCCCTGAATGTGAGCTTCTGGGCAAAATGCCCTGCTCTGTAGCTGCAATGCTAGTCCTTCTCTTTTTTCTTTTTTTTTTCTTTTTTTGCTCGGGTACGTAGAGACTAGAGACTAGAGGGACGTATACTACTGTAGCGGTCACTGGGATGGGTCGACATGTTGCAATCTCGTGCAGTATTTTCGTACGCACCACATTGTTCGCCTAGCTAGCGAGCGAGGGCACCCGCCTAGCAGCTGGTGGTGGTACGACTGCACTGTATGCACCATGTCTTTAGTACTAGACTAGAAAAAAGACAGGCTGACTGGAACCGAGGGCCAACAGTGTTTGTCGTTGTTGCTGCGCGAATGAAAACGTTGGGAGAAGAAAGAGGGTAACGTTGAAGGTGCGACGGCGACGGGGACCAATGCATGCCCCGACCCCGAGAGTTGAAGCCCAAACAGCATGCAGCACCATGGAGAGACTGTTTGTGACCATGGAAAGAGAACAACGCTGGCGTGCCTGCCAGAGAGACAAGAAGCAAGCCCCTCATCCGTAAGTAACAGTGCCACATAGCTGGTGCATGCAAGGGCTCGCTCACAAGAAGAAGGTGGTGGTGGTGGGCATCGCTGCGCCGCATGCATGCATGCATGGTCACCACCACGCGGTACCATTTTTACTTGCGCGGAACAAGGCACTGCAACGGATGGTTGCCTCCGTGTCATCGCCGGCTGATGGACTACAAGACACCGCAATCATGCCCAGTCCAGTCCCTTTCATAATCGATGCCGCCCGATGCCTACAAGAGCGTTTTTTACACTAGTGTAGTGTCAAAAGCGCTCTTATATGAGTAGCACGGAAGACGACAGACAGAGAGAGAGAGAGAGAGAATGGACGGAACTGTTGAAGTAACAGCGTGATGGATGCGGGGGCGTCTCCGGGTGAATGGAATGGCGAGACCACCGAGTACGGCGGCCGGCGCAGTGGTCTCTGGGGATGACTGGTGTTATACTGGCCGGCCGGAGCGGGAGAACGGTCAACCAGAGCTGCTTCAGCAGGCGCCATTAACAAACTACCAGGGCGCCGTACTATCCATCCCTGTTGCATACGCATGATCATCTGCGTGCAGGCCGCTGAGCTCACCAACAGGAACGCGCCAATGCAGATTCCCGGCCGGGATAACGAACACCTCTGGACCGGTTACCTTCCTGTCTGTCTGCCGGCATCGTCCCGAGATGCTGCTACTCTGGAGTAGAGTAGTATGTATCCAACGTGTGACTGATTACCAACTTGTCCTACCAGCAATCACATAGCTCGAATCTTAGCGGATGCACATGCTGAGGATTAATGGGATTCTTTCTGTTCCTACCTTGGTCCTTTGCCCAGTCCCACCATTGCATGGATTGTGCACTCATTTGGCATTCCCAAGGGGAAGAGAGCATTGCTGCCAGGATAACTGAATTGCCAAAGATCATGATCAATAATAAGGTGGGTCACCGCAAAACTGTCGGCAGTCCCACCTGACATCTCCAGCTTGCGCACACATCCAGTTGCCACCAATTTCATTGAACTGAAAGCCCAATGATGAATACACCTCCAAGTAGTATTGATTTGCAAAGCGTCAAGTGCGGCAACCGGCCCATATCTCCAATGCACCAAGAATGCGTTGCACTGCCTGCAAAAGTCGTCAAGATCTACCAAGTTTCGTAGAAACATTGTTGTTTCAAACATAGTAGTGATCCCATGGAATGTTCAAATAACAGCAATAAGTAAAATCTTCTATACTACTAAAAGATAAGCTACATGGGTAAATTTGGCGCATCTGGTTACAATGCGGAATAGTACTAAAATGGATGACCCATATTGGGTAGCGCATATGAGCTTCAACTGAGGAGAATCAAAATTATAATGCGGGCCTCATATATGTACTCCCTCCGTTCGGAATTACTTGTCGCAGAGGTGGGTGTATCTAGACGTATTTTAGTTCTAGACAAGTAATTCCGAACGGAGGGAGTACATGTGAGTGAAAGGAAAAAAAAATGCATTTACCTACCAAACTATTTGGGTATAGAAACATTGCCAGCACAGTAAGTGCGGGGACCTTTTATAGGACATAGCTTTGTCATTCCAATCTACTCAAGAGGAGAGGAAAAACACCTGACTTGGACACTATTTTACATGTAACTAAGCATCCAGAGGACAAAAATAGACACTTTTTCCCAAGGGAGATTACACGAACAAAAAATGTAGATAGCTGGGCACAGCCAATTAACACATGTGATGCACAACCTAATACAACCACACTTCTGCAGGCAATAGTTGTATTGCCATTTGGAACTGGGCAGGTATGCTTAAAACGACAGAAAATTCACAGGGCAGATGTGAATGATACAGTCACAGCACCCAACCGAGCCCGTGACCGATGTTTATCTGCCACTTTCATGAGATACTCTTTTATATTTACTTGTTTGGCAAAGTAGTTAATGGTAGCTGATTCAACCACAATGGTCGGAATAGTAGCTAAATATTGTCAATCCAGTCCAACCAGAAATAATTATGTAGCAAGATCCCCATGAAATCAGAAAATACATGGAAACATTCTTCAAGTAATATTGATGATGAAAACTGTGTACAACCATACATGCTACCTATAATCTGAAGGTGGGTAATCGGCATGCTCTATCTTCCCAAATACTAGAACACATGATGTGATCACATCTAACTCCATTGGTAAGTATAAATGAACCATATAATGACATTGGGTGCCAAAATAGTAGTTAAAAGACCTGAGAGGGTCGCTGATGAAATCTTAGTTTACCACTGAGTCGTCTTCATCTAACAGATGCCAGGAGAGGCATTATCGGTTTTCAGGAAGCACGGGCAGTGAATTTGCAGGAAATACTGCAGAAGTTGACCCTTCCGCCTTCTTCCTTATCTGCTCTAGAAGCCTATGAGCTTCTCTTACCTCATAGGCCGAACCAGGGCCACAGCTTTCATAAGCATCTATAACTCGTTGTTGAAAATCCATGGCATTCTTGTAGCTGCAATAAGAAGCAGTATCGAATGTAAAATAGAGACAGGGGTACATATATAAGAGGTGCTTTACTATAAATCGTTAGAACATGGCCAGAAAATTGCATCCAGTTGTTCCATAACAGATATAACCCACAAAACATAAATTTAAGTCAGCAATCAAATAGCTAATTAATGCAGCATCTGCTTTTTACCATGTACATGCGCCAAACTAGGGGGGAGTTCAATTTGGCAAAATGCTGACAACATCACACAAACCAACAGAACAAGCATTACCTACAGATAGTTCAACTTGGATATAGTTTCGGATTCATTCATTAGTCATAAAGGCATAAAGCACCAAACATGGGATCTTCAGTTTTTCATACAAGAGTATTATATTTGCTAATTAATGGGAAACCCATCCATATCTGCAGGTAGGCATGGAGTGTGCTCGAGAAAGATCAATTATAATTATAATAGTATATGTTACAATTCTTAAGCTGTCACGACTCGTACCTTTTCTGCCCTTAGTAAGTACTAGCAGATTAGCACTACATCCCTACTTGGCCAAGCTTAAGTTTACACTTTCGGGTTTATAAGGTTAAACTGTGCTGTAAGCAGGATTTCCCTTCTAATTGTGTACTGTTATTTTCAATCTCAATGTAGGGCTGTCCCTTGCTGTATTAGGAAACAACTAGACTTTTTTTTTCTTCCTATATTTCATCTACGAGACCACCAGAACGATATGGAAACAAAAAAAAAATCTGCAAGCAAAGTTTATTATTGTTGTTGTTATTATTATTATTATTTTGCAAGCACCAACAGCAGGACTTCCAGAGACTCTTCTATGCAAACAACAACTGCAGCAGTGGTTGCATAATGACCTACTAATCATAATTGGCAATAGACCATATAGTTGCTCAATTACTTCATATAGGAAAACCAAATGAAACACTATTGAATATGCTGCACAACATAACACATATAGAATGTTGACGATATTTCTGACACCATCTCAAAATCGCTCAGTCAGTTTCTACGACGGCAGAGCGGGAGTATAATAGTACTTTAACTGAGATATTTTCCATGCTGCCTTCAGTTCCATAGATAAACTCTGGATAACTTAATAGCCTACAGGTAACTCTACAGGATAGCAGCATCTTTATTTCAAAGACTAGTAAAATATGAACAGGGCAAAAGAAATTACCTCCCCATCAGTCCATACGCATTTGCAGTGCACTGAATGATCTCAATGGAATCCTCATGTTTCAGCCCAAATGCAGCATTAATGATGTCACTTGCAAGACCAAAGAACTTAATAGATGATTCCGGTTGGCCCATTTCAATATAAGCCTCGCCCAGATGCTTGTAAGCAAATCCTAACCCAAAATGCGCAGGTCCAAAGCAGTTCTTCAACTTCTCAACAGCTTTCTCCAGAAAAGGAACAGACTCATCAATTCGTTTTGTCAGCAGGAGGAGAAAGCCCATCCTTGCAGAGATGCTCCCCTGAATGTGCTGCATCCCTGAGGCACCCTCGAGAAACGCAAGTGTTTTCTTCATCAAACACAAAGACATCTCGAATTCATTCATTGACTCATACAACATCGATATCTCAGTGTATGCGCCAGCGACCCGCTCAGAGTTTACGGAACGCTTCGCATCAAGAGTCTCACGAGCAATCTCCAAGCACCGTCTAGAGTCACTGGACCTCTCCTCGGAGCACAAAATCTTCGCCATCGCGACAAATGCTAGTGCACGCTCCTCGCTCTCCTTGCTAGCCCGCTTCATCACCTTCTTAAGGTCATTCATCGCGTCCTCTGTTCTCCCCAACAGAATACGCAGGCTGGCCCCGTCGATTTCGACCAGAGAAAGCTCTGCATCCAGCCCCAACCTCTCATACTCCATCCTAACAAGCTCATTCTGCTCCAACGCCTCGTCATTGCGACCCAGCCCGGTATAAGCAACCACGAGGATCCTCCGGACCTTGGCCGCCTCCGCGGAGCCCTCACCGGACCGCTTCTCCGCAATCTCCAACGCCTTCAGACACAACGGCAGCGCCTTATCAAAGCACAGCACTCCCATGTAGGCCTCGGCGACGTCCCTGTAAGCATCGCCCAACTCCGCACTCCCTGCACCCAGGAACCGGCATTTCAGCTCCAGCGCGCGCTGGAAGCTGGGCACCGCCTCCCACCGGCGGCCGATGGCCGTCTTGGTGCGCGCGAGCTGATCGTGCACGGCGGCGGCGACGGTGGCGGCCTCGGCGCCCCCGCCCTGCAGGGAATTGACGATCTCGGCGGCGGCCTCGAGGGAGTCGAGGCTGTCGGTGAGGGAGCCGAGGCGGCAGGTCGCGGCGCCCGCGAGGCGGAGCGCGCGCGCGACGGGGAGCGACCAGCCGCCGTGGGACTCCTGCAGGGGCCCGAGCGCCTTGAGGGCGAGGTCGAGGGCCTTCTGGTGGTCGCCCGAGGACTCCTGGCGCTCGGCGGCCTCGAGGGAGGCGAGGGCGTCGGCGGCGGGCTGGGCGGTTGGCGCCGCATCGGGGGCAGGGGGCGTGGGTAGGGCTGCGGTGGAGAAGGGGAGAGGGCGGTGCGGGCGGGGAGGCGGGGGCCGGTGGAGAGGGAGAGGGAGAGGGGGTCGGTGGTGAGCGAGGGGGCTGGAGCGGGCGGCGAGGAAGAGGGATCTGTGGAGGCGCCGCATCTCCGCCGGGTTTAGCGGCTGTGGGGCGGCGAGGGAGCGAGGTGGAGAAGGGTTTAAGCCGGGGAACGCCGAGCGGCCGGTGCGGCGGCGCCGGCGGGTTAGTCCGAGTGAGCAGCGACCCTTCGCGGATGGGAATTCCCTATTGGACGCTCCTTGCGTCAAACTGTCGACTTATCGCACAGGGTAATCTGACTAGCTAGAGATTTTGGGCCGGCCCTGTTGCGTCAACCAGGTTCCGGTTTTGGAAACGTTCCCAGCCGGTTCTTACTGGTTTTAGGAACCACCTAGAAGGTTCCTGAACCGGTTTTTCTATATTTTTTCTTTTTTACTCTTTCTGTTTTTTCTTCTTCCTTTTTCTGGTTCTTTTTCTTTTCTTCTCGTTACTTTTTTTGTTTTCTTTCGGTTTTCCTTTTCAAGTTAATTTCTCTTTTGAACAATTTTCATTATTTGGTTTTTTATTTTTTTTGGTTTTATTCTCTTTCTTTCAAACTTTTTTCAAAATATTTCATGTTTCCAAAAATTGTTCAGTTTTCAAAAAAATGTTCTCAAAATTCAAAAATTGTTTAAAACTTTCAAAATTCAGAAAATGTACCATATTTCATTTTTTTTCTTCACGTATTAAAAAAAATCACGCTTCCAACGTGTCAAAATTTGTTCTGAAGATTCAACAAATGTCCGTCCTTTAAAGAATTGTCCATGCTTCGAAATTTCTTCCCCGTTTGTAAATTTGTTCTCAAGATTCAAAAGAATTTATTGCTTTAAAAATTTGTTCACAATTTCCAAAACATTCTTGTTTTCAAAATATGTTCAGTTTTCAAAACAAATGTTCTCAAAATTCAAAAATTGTTCTCATTATGAAAACTTTCAAAATTCAGAAAATGTACCAGATTTCAATTTTTTGTTCACCTATTCAAAAAACACGCTTCCAAATTTGTTCGGGATTTCTCAAAATTGTTCTCCATTTCAAAATTTGTTCACAAAATTCAAAAAATGTTCGTGCTTCAAAATTTGTTCTCCAAATTTGTACACAAATTCAAAACTTTACCATTTTGAAAATTTGTTCACGAATTCGAAATTTGTTCGGAGAAAATGTGTATGTTGTTCAAGATTTGTTCACAAATTCATAAAATGTTCCTATTTTGAAAAATATGTTCACAACGTAAAACATTGTTCACTGTTTTTCAAACTTGTCCGTGATTGTCATAAATTGATCAGTATTTAAAAAGGGTTCTGTTTTTTAAGGTTTGTGCAGAAAATCAAAAAATGTTCATGATTTAAATTTCGTTCACAAATTCAATTTTATTCACATTTTGTAAAAAAGATCCTGTTTTTCAAAATTTCGACACATGTTCAAAAATCAATCCCATTTTACAAGTTTGGTTAAAAAATACATAACTTTTCAAACTCGTGCGTGCTTGGCAAAAGCGTTCGTAATTTAAAAAAAATGTTTATTTAGTATTTTCAAGAAATGACAAAAAAGGGAAAATAACCCGATCAGGCGATTTTATCTAGTGTTAAAGTATTTGCGTTGCCTTTGTACTTCGAAGAGCAGTAAGGCGCAGCGGTTATCTACTTGGCTTTGTAGCGGAGCGATCCCGAGTTCGAATCCTGCGCGACCCTCTCCTTTTTTCTTACTTTTTTTAACACTGCTAGCAGCTCATGCGTGGGCCGGCCCAGTCGGAGCACTGCTCTATGCGAAGCCCCGACTTCCTGCCGCATAATGGGGCGTATAGGAGGTCCCTCGCGGATGTGCAGCGTTCGGCTCTCCCGGTCCGTTGGGCTTGAGCACGGTTGGGTAGGGCCGAAGGGGGAGCGCCGAGGCATCTCCGTTTCCCGGTCGAATGGCCCACTGGGCTCGGGTTAGCAGGCCACTGCGTGACTCCATCCACGCTTGCGTTCCTCTCCGGCCGGCTAGCTTTTCAGCTTAATAAAGCTTCTAAAAAAAAGCTTTTCAGCTTAAAGAAGCTGTGCGGAATTTCGCTATAGTTCGTTTTTTGGGGGGCAATTTTGGCCAAAATTTGGTCAAAACCGTAGGCATGCATACTGCCATGGCCTAGGTTGCACAGAATAAAAACGTATGCAACAACTGTGTGATATATTCTCTCTGTTCAGGACGCTGGCTCGGACGGGAACGAACAGACACACATCCGAGAGAAAGGCGTATACAAAAAAAAAACCGCCCCGCCGTCATCTCCAGATGAAAACATACTATGATTCCAACGGTCACGTAATTTGGCTGAGCAATAAAAAACAGTCGACTGAAACTCTACCTATCTATTTATGGTTCTATTTTAGGCATCGCATTAATCCACGCCATCGAAATTACTTTGATTGTTTGATCTATTATTCACGGCTCGGATTTAACGACAGACTGGTACGTATATAAGCATGTAATCCCATTTGATGGGAGTCAATATTATTGGAGATTGTGTTGTAAACAAAGGTAGATTGCAAATCTAAAGCTGACTGTTAGTATCTTCAATTGGGATGTGACTCGCGTAAGGATGCACGTCCCTTGCAAGGCTAGGATATGGCGGGGGGAAACATGCTAGGCATAATACATAAATTGGTGTATGCATACATCCATATGAGTGTTCTAATATGTCAAAGACAACCATGACATCAATTAACAGTTAGATCAAACTCATAGGAAGAAATGGACTGCATCACATGATCCACATCATAATGAAATGGAAGACTACTAAAACATCATAACGTTAGGACATAGTACTAAAACCTTCGTCTCATGTGCACACGTCTCATTCTCATTTCATTAAAAAAATCACATTCTTCCTCTGATGTCCGCATCTCGTTCTCATTTCATTAAAAAAAACATCTCTGAGAGAAAAAACTTGCATTCCGCATGCTCATGTAAGAACGCAATTTATTCGTGTGATGAAAGTCCATATTGTCGGAGATTGTGTCGTATATGGAGGTACATTTTTAATCCAAAGTTGAGCGGTAGTATCTTCAATAGGGATGTGACTTCTCTTGTAAGGTTAGGACATAGTAAGGAAAACGTAGTAGGCATAATGTATAAACTGGTGTATGCATACAAACCTACGAGTGTACTAGTATATCAAAAGACAACCATGTCATCAACTAGAGTATATAGAGAAAATTGATATGAACTTTAAGACATCCACTAAAACCTTCCACTCATGTCTACCCGTCTCATTCTCATTCCTTTAAAACGTACCGTTCTAATTCTTCCACTCATGTCTATTTCTCATTTCAATAAAAAAAAAAGTCTCATTGTCATTCCTATGAGAGAAAAACCTTGAATTCCGCACGCTTATGTAAGAGTGCAAGAAAATCTCCGCAAACTGCAAGATTAGCCAAAAACAATTAATCATAACAGCTCCATTGTTTGGCATATGGTATATATGAAGAAGAAGGGTATGCTTAAAATTCTCACAACTAAGCGAAGGACCCATTTGCAGGACAGTGCCATAAGGGTCTTTATGAAATCTTAGCAATGTCATGGCACGCTCAACTATCTCTTAACGTAGCTATGCTAGGCTCTACAACCATTGTTGTAGCTCATGCCGTGTACTCTATGCCTCCTTTACCCATACCTAGCTACTGACTATGGTACACAACTTTCCTCGTTCACACACCACATGTGGATTGGCAGATTTCTCATAGTCGGTTTTGGTGCACATAACCAATAAATTAGTATAGCAGTATATGTATCTATCTATTATATACTAAAAGCACAATACAAAGAAAAATAAAAAATGTTCTAGAAAATCCCACAGATAAGCAAAACATCTGAACATATATCTCCAGGACCCTTAATTCAAAAATAAAATTAACAGTTAGATCAAACTCATAGGAAGAAACGGACTGCATCACATGATCCACATCATAACGAAAAACACGATACAAGGTACTTTTCAAGGCCTCGCATTGATCCACGTCATCAAAGCTATTTTGATTTTTCAATTTTTAAAGCCTCGGATTTAGCGAGAGATCAGCACTTGTATAAGCATGTAATCCCGTCTGATGGGAGATTGTGTCATATATGGAGGTGGATTACAAATTTAAAGTTGATCTGTAATATCTTCAACCCAGATGTGACACACATGACACTACTAGGGAAAAGCCTAGCAGCAACGCGGGTTTTAGGCCTATCAGTAGCGCGGGGAGGAGCGCTACTAATAAGGCGCTACAGCTAAACCTTAGCAATAGCGCGCCTCGATGCACACTACTGCTAAATTGACTTAGTAGTGGCGGTTCTTCAGAACAGCGCTACTGGTAATTAGTAGTAACGCTTCCCCTTTCCCGTGCTACTATTATTATTTAGTATTTTATTTATTTTTTATTTCATGGTGTATTCATACACCTTTACACAAGTTTTCATACAACGGGAATTTAGAGATTGTTTTTACATCATAATGAGTTATTACATCACGGGATGAAAGAACCGTGGACTAGCTTCAAGTGGATGTCCATCCACTTGAAACTAATCCGCGGTTCTTTCACTCAATGATAATAATAATATCATCATCATCATCATATCATTAACAACTTATCATCATAATACATCATTGTCATATAACACCTCCTCAAGATCATCGTTTTCATCAATGACATCACATAGCAAATTGGTCACTAGTCGTAATGACAAGTACTCCTCATTATCAACTCTAACACATTACCACATAATAAACATATTGTACCTCATAGGACCTACTACATTCGATTAAGACCTACTACATTTTCTAAGGTAAAATAGCAAAAAACAAGATAGCCCCTGACTCTCCATTATGGAGAATGGAGATTAGCCTGTCTCCAATTCTTGCCTTTCGCTGAATGTTACTTCCAAGAACCTCCTTGCGAATGTCCATACATTTCTTCCATTCTTTGATGGTCATGTGTTCATCAGTTTTAGAAATCCGATATGCACAGGTGAGCTCCCTAGATTTACCTGGCAGTATGTTCAGAACTGCGAGGCGACCATTCAGAGACATCAGATGAGGCACACAATCCATCGGGAGTTTCTGTTGAAAAACATAATAATAACTTCGTAATTAGCAATGATGTACTAGTTTTAGAAGTATGCAAAAGATGCACGGATGTCGTAATAGTAAAAAATCTTACCAGGGTATCTCCAGAGAAGTTACCGTGGTTCAACACATGCACTAGTGGCACGTATTCACCATAATTTGGAGGAGTTCGATAATAGTTATTGTAATTCTCAAGAAGAGTACAAAATGCGATCAGATGATTTTTCTCCTTATACGTTAATTCGGTGACATCGGTGTAGTGGGTTTTATCTATCATCTTTCGCACAGTCTTTTAAGAATCAAAATAAGCTATCAATGGAAATAAGCTATCAACTATTTTGAAATAAGCAATATAAATTAGTTAATAACTATGTTTGAGAAACTCACATAGCGGTACAATCGGAAGCGTATCAACAAGGACCCAAATGTTCATATTGTCTTGCTCGATGTCAGGATCACCAAGATCCATGGTGACAATCATACCCTCATAAAAAACATATATTTTGCAAAGTGCTTCCCAATTTTGGCAACCAAAATGGGTTACGCTCTGAGCATTGCACAGATTTACTTCAAAATCCATATCATGATGGGTCCTTAGGTGTATTTTCTTTGTTTCAAAATTTTCATGGTCTTCAAAATCCATCCTCTCCAAGACAAAGCGTCTTGCATGGCATGGAATAAGCTAGTCGAATTGTAAAATATGAAAATTAGACGTTGAAATAGTTGAAGTCATGCTCAATTACGAAAAAACACTTGTCGTTATTGCGTACCGTTTCAACATCGAAGGTCTCCTCGAGCTTAATGCTAAAGCGCTGATCTTCGTCCAGCTCAACGAACCTGTCGCACATACCTCGATCCTCGTGGCACCAGCTGCACTCCCCCGGGAGACTGTCGTCGTCCGAGTACGACATTTCCTACGTTCATAATTCAAAGATTAAACGTGTACATATTCTAGCACAAATCATGCCAGAATTCACGAGAAAATCCGGCATGACCTTTACTAAAAAAGGACATATCGAGCGCCTGAAATTTGCTGAAACGGAAATTAATCAACACTCCGGCAAAACATAGGCCACTCGGAGATGTAAACTGAACATGAACGGCTACTTGGGCAACCACATATCCTATTTGAACAACAACACAAGATATACAAGGATATTTGGCTAGTCTCACCTCGATGTCGGAGGGGGTCGGTGACTGGGACGACGACGGGGATGTCGGAGGGGGTCGGTGATGGGGTCGATGGTGGTCACCTGAAGCCGTATAAGTTATCACTAATACATCCCGAATAATTGCTTAAACTAAAAAAATAACAACAAATATGACATGTTCAACTAGTTTTATTCATTTAACTAGTTCTTACTAAATATAAACTTACTATAAATAGAAAAAAAACTAGTTCTTTCTAAAAATAAAGTAGTTCAACTAGTTACACTACAGGAATCAGCTACTTTGCCATCAGCCACGGTGGACGGCAAAGGCACGGATGGCGGACGGCAAAGGTCTTTGCCGTCCGCCGCGGACGGCAAAAGTGGATGGCAACGTACGGGACGGCAAAGAGCTACATTGCCGTCCGCTTCGGGCGGCTGACGGCAAAGGGTCCTTTGCCATCAGCTGCCGACGGCAAAGAATACTGACGGCAATAATTGCGCTGTTACTCCGTTAGGTGGTTAACGGCAAGCCTTTGCCGTCGGTGCTGACGGCAAACATCGGAAGGCCTTTGCCGTCCGCTGCTGTAGGCAAAGTTTTTTTTTCTCTTTGCTGTCAGCCACTGTTGGCAAACTAACCAAATAGGTCAGCCTCCCGGGAAGCACAGTTGCCTGCCACGTGGCCTCTTTGCCGTCCGCTGCTGATGGCAAAGAGACCTTTGCCGTCGGTGGCTGACGGCAAAGAGCCTGCATATTGGCTCTTTTTTTCTGTTTTTTTAATCCAACAATTTTCACAGCAAATATATATGACATATATAGATATATTTCACAGAGCTATTTAACAGCACATAAGTTTCATCGTACATACATATATAGTTCCATCCACTCATACATAGCAAGTTCCATCAAGATAGCAAAGTTGCACATACATATTACAATGCAAAGTTTCATCAAGATAGCAAGTTCCATCGTAGCAAGCTAGAAGAATACTAGAAGAGAATGAAATTAAAAACAAGCACTCCATCATAGCAAGCTAGCTTCCCAGAAGTGAATAAAATCTGCAAAATGGCAAATAAGAAAGTTAGGAAAAGGTGACTAGAAGAAGAAGACTAGAAGAAGAAGCACGTCATCGTTTGTGAGGTAACTTAGGTGAAATGGATCGTTTATGAGCTAACTTAGGTAAAATGCATCATTTTAGAGCTAATGTAGGTAAAATGGATCGTTTATGAGCTAACTAAGCTAATTATGCCGTTTTTTACATAAGTAAGGTAAGTACATGTCATTATTGAGCAAACCTAGTTAATTAAGCATATTATAACTAACTTAGGTCATTTTGGAGGAAACAAAGCTAAGTATAGATTGTTTTAGAGCTAACTTAGGTAAAATGGCTGGTTTTGGAGATCAGTAAGCTTATTAAGTCATTTTGCAGGAAAAGAAGCTAAGTCTAGGTCTTTATGCATTTGTTAAGCAAAAAACTAGAAAAACTTACCTTGATCATGGAGGTGTGGGAGCGGGCTGGCTCAGGCCAGTAGCTGGAGAAGGATCGTGTGATGCTTGTGTGGAGTAACACTGCACCAAAGATCATTTCCAATGTTTCGTTAGCATGATGACACTCAAATGTTAAGACTAGCAAGTAACGTCCATTCAAATTAAACTCACCGTGGTCTCAGGAGCAATCTCTGGATCAATGGCTATGGAGCCATGGGACCTCCCGCCACTAGATATCATCACCTGCTCTGGATTGTAGGGGATCTGACTTGGGTTAAACTCCTCCCCTTTCCTCGCCTTCCCCTTGACTTGCTTGTAAGAGGCAGTGTGGGCCATGGCATACAGGTCGTACCCCTCTGGCACCTTATCCGTCTTATTGTAGCATGCCTGAAAGAGAGAAACAAAGTAAATTAGTAATTAAAGGGCTCAAGCTAGCATGATGAATGAATTGCATTAATAATGAAGCAAACCACATTACCCAATTCCGCCCGAACTGATATAAGCTGGAGCTACCTTGATGGTGTGGCACACCTTCAATTTGGGCAAGTTTGTCCTTGGCCTCAGTCGGCTCCCCTTCCATCTTTCAACACCTGCCATGACAAAGAGTAAACAAAATTAGTACAACATAAAAAAAATACCGACATGAATAATAATATGTATATCACTTAAGTGTATCATCATCAAGTACAACATAAAAAAATTGAATACCTGACACTACTAATAATCTCAATCAGTATCATCAATAAATGCATAATCATCATCATCACTATAATCAATGACGGGCTCATAGGGTTCAGTGGCATCAACATGTGGAAGGCCACCTTTATGTAATCGGTCAAGCATTGAGAGGTCGTCCGCAGCAGTAACCTCTTCTTGTTCCGGCTCTTCTTGTTCCTCCTCTGGGGTGATGTGGGATTCACTGTCGTTGTCTACTTCAATGTTTTGCGGTGAAGTATACCGGTTCTTGAAACGCTTTTTGGAAAGACGTGTCTCTTGGAAGAATTCTCCTTCATATGTGTCTGGGTTAATGTGAGGTTCATAATCCTCTTCCTTTGGGGGAGATAGTCTAGCACGTGGCGGCACTTCATAAACGACATCCCAACCTTTCAGATTTGGATTAGTTTGGCAGGCCCAGGGTAGATAGAATACTTGGGTCGCCTGTTGAGCCATAATATAGACATCGGGAACATCTAAATGGGTGCTTTGGTTGATTTCAACTAGCCCTATATGTTCATGAGTCCTTCTAGTCTCCTTCAGCTGAAACCAATAACATTTGAAGACTATGACATTCGGTGGGTTTTCACCATAGAATAGAAGTTCATAAATTACTTCAACTCTCCCATAATACTCGGTACCTCCTTCACCGATAGCAGATACACAACAAATTGTAGACTTTCGGTCGGCCATAGATAGCTCTTTGCCATAGGTACGAAAATGATAACCGTTGATGTCATATTTGTCAAATGAACGGACCTTATAGTCAAAACCATTAGCGACTTGTCTCAATTTGGCGTCCATAGACTCTGAATTAGCCTACAAGTTTAATATGAAAGGATTGTTGCATTACGCACAAATTAGCGAATGAAATGAAATTGTCTAATAGAATTTACCGTTTGTTTGAACCAAGAGATGAAACCGGGATAGCCGCCTCCTTGCTTTGCGAGAAGCTCATACTCTTCGACGGAATCCTTTTGGATCACCACTCCATACGATAATAGGGCGACGTATCGACTGTATGAAATATCCAGGAATAAGAGCAGTTCAAAGGAAATAGAAGTTGCAAAACAATGTACCGAGAATTTACTCGATGTACGGTCGCACTTCTATCAGGTTGTTGAAGATATACAACGAAATGGTCCGCCATTCTTCGTTATCCAAAGATACTGGATTTGAAACACTGGCTGGTGTGAGATTGCCTTTGAATAGGCTGAGGTTGGATCCACCCTTTTTAGGCTCGTCAGCATTGTACCGAGGCTTCGGATTATGCAAATGACGATTTTTGGTTTCGTAGTGTGCTGTCTCGAAGTTTGCCGCCTCCTCAGTGATGAATGCCTCAGCCATAGACGCTTCAATTCTACGTTTATTTTTACATTTTTTCAAAGTGTCTTCTGCATCCTCTCAGTTGGGTAGCACCAACGATTTTGCACGCCCCCCCCCCCCAATCTTGCCTCGGTCGGGAGATGCAAAATCAAATGCTGCATTGGATTAAAGAAGCCCGGTGGAAAGATCTTCTCTAACTTGCAGATCAACTCTGGCGCCAACTCTTCCATTTCTTCTAGCACGCCAGGCGATAGTTCTTTCGCACAAAGAACACGGAAGAACATGGAAGAAATATATGATGTTTTTCATAACAAAATTGAAAAATATATGACCTAACTAATATTTCACAAATATATAACCCCGTCGGCCTCTGGAAGGCCAAAGAGCACCTTTTCGGGAAGTTTAGGGGGTCGGGGTGTCATGTCGGTATCGGGGTGCTGTTTCGGGGTCAGGGTGTCGTGTCGGGGTCGGGGTGTCGGGGTGTGGTGTCGTTCACCCTGTGCATTTCAAAACCGAACCGAAAAACCATACCGAAAATAAACCGAACCGAACCGATTTTATGGTTTTTATGGTTTCTGGTTTCGGTATGGTATGAACTTTTCATACCGATTTAAACTTTGGTTTTTATGGTATATACCGAAAAACCGAACGGTTAACCGAATAAACCGAAGTAAAAATAAATTTATATTTCTTGAGATGAACAACCATACCAGTTGTCATTTTTCTTATACATGAGTCAAATTCACTAATAAGCATGTAAAATTTTCTTGTAACATAGTCACTTTTCTCTTTTTAAAATGCTAAGCATGTCGATAACCATCAACAGATGAATTAATGCATGCATATATACTTATATATATAGTCATATACTATTTGTGTAAAATAATATGTGTTTTGAGTCATAAATTTGCAAATTATTATTACATCATTTTCAAATTCGCGTCAACTTTGGTTTTTATGGTATATACCGAAACCATACCGAAATAATTTGGTATATACCGAAACCGAATCGTATTTTAATTTCATACCGTATTTACCGAAGTATTAATACCGTACAAACCGAAAAACCGTATAAACTGAACCATGTAAACCGAATAAACCGAACGCACAGGGTGAGGTGTCGTGGTCTGTGTGTCGGGGTGTGGTGTCGGGGTCGGGGTGTTGGGGTCAGGGTGTCGGGGTCAGGTGTCGGGGTGTGGTGTCGGGGTCGGGGTGTCGGGGTCAGTGGTCGGGGTGTTTCCTTCTATCCTTCTTCTTCTTCTTTCCTTCTCTTCTTCTTCTTTTTTCTTCTTCTTTCCTTTCTTCTTCTTCTTCTATCCTTGTTCTTCTTTCCTTTCTTCTTCTTCTTCTTCTTTCCTTTCTTCTTCTTTCCTTTGTTCTTCTTCTTCTTTTTTCATCTTTTTTCTACTTCTTTTACTTCTTTTCTTTTT
>NC_041387.1:617770214-617782995 GCF_002162155.2 Triticum dicoccoides | reverse complement strand
GCGGGGGCGGCGGGGGCGGCGAGGGCGGGGGCGGCGCCGGGCGGCGGGGGCGAGGGCGGCGGGGGCGGGGGCGGAGGAGGTCGAGGGAGAGAGATGAGTAACGGGCGGGGGAGGGGGCTTGGCCGTTAGTTAGGTTAGTTAGGGTAGCCTTTGTCGTCCGCCCCTCTTTGCCGTCCGCTTTTGTTCATATTTTCCGTCTGCGGCGGACGACAAAGCGGGGGGACGTTAAGTATTTTTTAACCAGCTCCTCAGTGGGGCCCCCCCTCCCTCTTTGCCGTCTGCTAGCGGACGGCAAAGATTCTTTGCTGTCAGCTAGCGGACGACAAAGAACAGGCTGATGGCAAAGGCTTTCTTTGTCATCAGCCAGTTCTTTGCCGTCCGCTTTCGGGTAGCTGATGGCAAAGAGCTTCTTTGCCGTCTGCTAGCTGACGGCAAAGAGCTGGCAGATGGCAAAGTAGCTGATTCCAGTAGTGTTATATTAATTATCTTACTAAAAATACATTAGTTCTATTAATTCAACTAGTTCAACTAGTTTATTAATTTACTTAGTAAACTAGTTCAACTACAACTAAAGTAGTTCAACTACAACTACTACTAATCATACTGCCCGAGTTAACTAGTACCATCACTACTAGTAATTAACATCTACTAAAAATCTAGTACTAATGTGAACCCTAAATTAACACCTACTACTACTAAAAATCTAGTACTAACTAAGCAACATCTAGTACTAGCTATGAACCCTAAATTAACATCTACTACTACTAATTCTAGTACTAACTAGTGGCAGGGGGTGGGGGCGACGGAGAGGTAGCTAGGGGCGGCGAGGGCGGGATCGGGATCGGGAGGCGACGGTGCTGGGTGGGCTCGGGTGGCGGCGGTGAGGTCGAGGGCGGTGGGAGGAGGGCTGCCGGCGGCGAAGGGAGGAGGGCGGCGGCGGCGGAGGGAGGGGCGGCCGCAGGCGGAGGGAGGATGTGCGAGGAGGAGGGAGGAGGGACGGAAGGAGGGGAGTACCTCGGCGGCGGACGGACGAAGGCGGCGGTGGCGGCGACGCACGATGACGACAGTTATCGGCACGTGGGCGAGAGTGAGAGTGTGAGTGAGAGAGAGAGTCGGTCGTGCGCGTGGGGATAAGATAGGGATAGTTGTAGCGCGTTTGCCAAAACGCGCTACAGCTAATCTGAATAGCAGTAGCGCGGTTCATTATAGGGCGCTGCTGCTAAAACTAGCGGGGGCGAGATCATGGCAATTAGAGCAGTAGCGCGTTTTGGAGGGGACGCGCTACTTCTATTTTCCTTTTAGCAGCGCGTTTTGCTATCGCGCGCTGCTGCTAAGTAGCAGTAGCGTTGTATTTTGAGCCGCGCTGCTGGTAAGTTTCTGTGTATAGACTTTTCCCTAATAGTGTGAAGATGTGCGTCTATTGCAAGGCTAGGACATTCCATGGCAAAACGTGCTTGGCATAATATATACAAACTTTGTGCTACATGTGAGTTTACTAATATATCAAAAGACAACTTATATATTGATATGAACCTAAAATGACTACTAAAACCTTTCTCGCATGTTCACAGTCTCATTAAAAGAAGGCTCATTATCATTCTCATGAGAGAAAACCTTAAAGTTTGCACCCTTATGTAAGAACATAATCAAAATCTCGACAAACTCCAAGATCAGCCAAAAAAATATATTCATCAGAGCTTCATTGTTTGGCATTTAATATCTATAAAAAAGAAAGGTATGCTTAAATTCACAACAAAGTGATATATCCGGTCGGCAGTCAAGTGAACCCCTCTTTTTACTAGTAGATCACAACCAATAGATCATTATAATCTATCTATCTATCTATCTATCTATATATCTATTATATATTACTAAAATCGCAATACGGAAGAAAATAACAAGGTATGCTAGAAAATCTCACAAATAAACAATCATCTGGCCGTACATGTGTTGACCCGTGATTCTATAAATAAAATCAATAGTTTAGATCAAACTCATAGGAGGAAATGAAGACTGTGCCACATGATCCACATTATATACTAAAGGCAAAATATAGGGTTGTTTTCGAGGCCTCACACTAATCCACATTATCAAATTATTTTGACTGTTCGGTTTATAATTATCGGCTCAGATTTAGTGAGGGATCCGCACTTATACAAGCATGTAATTCCGCTTGATGGGAGTCTGTATTGTGGGAGATTGTGTCGTATACCAAGGTGGATTGCAAATCCAAATCTGGTCAATGGTATCTTCAATCCAGATGTGAGACAAGTCAGGATGCACATCTCTGGCAAGGCTAGGACGTCGCGGGGGAAAACGTGCTATGCATAATGTATACATTGATTTATGCATACGTACATGTGAGTGTACTAATATATTTGAAATGGAACCATGTCAACGATTAGATTATATGAAGAAAATTGATATGAACTTAAAACAACTACTAAAACCTTCCGATCATGTTTACACATCCCACTCTCATTTCACTAAAAAAAAGATGTCATTCTCATTCTTCCACTCATGTCTACACATGTCATTCTCATTTCAAAATAAAAAACCTCTCATTCCCATTCTTATGCGAGAAAAACCTTGAATTTCACACGCTTATGTAATAGCACAAGAAAAATCTCCACAGACTC
The DNA here is from genome assembly GCF_002162155.2 of Triticum dicoccoides. NCBI lineage: Eukaryota > Viridiplantae > Streptophyta > Magnoliopsida > Poales > Poaceae > Triticum > Triticum dicoccoides. Next base: position 617,780,356 of record NC_041387.1, on the reverse strand, counting down.
CAAGAATAGTCAAAATAATGATTGTAAAAGATCCATTGTTTGACATATGGTATGCGTGGAAAAGAAGGGCAAGCTTAAAATTCTCACAACAAAACGTATATCTGGTCGGTAGTCGTGTGAACCCCTCTTTTTATCGATATAGATCACAACCAATAGATATTTGTTGAAGTTAATACTTGAAACTTAGTTTTTCAAAACCGTCGAAATGGATAGAAGAGTGATCTTGCTTCAAAGACCTCGTCGCAAAGAACACAAATATGTAAATGAAACATAAATTAAACCTTCGATCCAAAAGATAAAATAGATTTAAATTTGGAAGTCGAATGAAAAAGCATGAAAGTTAGGGTGGTTGAACACGCAATATCCAACAAAAGTATGCATGTAGTGGGCCCTCAAAATAATCAAAAGCTAAACAATTGCAGGGGACTAGCCACCCTTTCGAATCTTGAGGAAAATCTGAAAATCTGTGGCCGGCCAAAAGCGTGTGCATATTAGTGGAGATCTTCACAATCAATTCAAAAATATATTGGCCTGCGCAGACCGCTAGCTGCGTGGATGTTCGAAATATTAGGAGATCACATAGTATTCATGTTGCCCACGTCACACACTCGATCCTTACGTTTCTCTACTGCAATTTCCATGGACGCCGCATCTTTCTTCGCACAATGCCGATTTCATGACGGATAACGAGCATGGATGCCATTATACATATTCCACAACCAAATGAATCGATCCATTAGCCCCAATGGCCTATGCATCACAAAACAAAACGTTGTGCAACAACTGTAGGATATATCCCCTTTGTTCAGGACCAAATAAGTGCCGGGAGGAACAGATTCAGCTGCCCTGAGGATTGGTTTTAACGAGGTGTGGCACAGGGAGGGAGCCTACCTGGATGCCACATCCAACTAACCCACCACTACTAGGTAGTAGCATCTTCGCCACCACACATGGTGCGTCTGCACACACAAAAGCTATGCCAACAATCAATTGCATTTCTAGCTCTGACGATCCAATTGAGGGGGAGCTAACTGATGTGGTTTTGATTAGTCGTGATCGATTGCAGAATCCCTTCCTGCAATGGAAAGAGACGGTGGAAAGTGAGTAGTGACTAAAGAGAGCAAGATAAGGTTAGCATAATGGGGTTTGAGTAGTGGGTGTGTCATTGAAGCTCACTCTGGGTGTTTTATAGTAATCAACTGAAGAATTGTACTCCCTCTGTCTCTAGTGTCAAAAGACGTCTTACATCTTGAGACGGAGTGAGTACAAGATTACAGGGGGCTCGAGCTTTACGCAGCTGATTTACCCTTCGTCATGCACCGATGAGCATTTGACACGAAAGGATTTCCTTTTCCTTTTTTTGGGCCCTGCTATTTAGTGTTTCCGCTTTATTACGGTTTACTTTGTTTTTTGTACTTTTGGGGTCATTAGGCACTTGCAGGATTCTCCTGTCCACTAGTTAAATTATGCTCTCGATCAGCCATTTGAGATCAGCATATGGTGCTCTCCTTAGAAAGAGAAAGGGATAGGGGCTACCATGATTTCAAGGCGATCCTATTTTCGTGACACCTGAACAGACAAGTCGACGCCGAACTTGGGACTGGCACTGCCTCGATCATGAGTCCTTTTCATCCGGTGTGCGAGAAATATGTCACGGATGGTACGTTATGTAGCAGGGCTATTTTCTGAACGTGACAACTCTCTCTCTGCATTGCATAGACTGACATCTCACTACTGTTTTGTTTTGCCTGTGTTGTGTTCTGAAACAAGGGAGCTCATCACTTAATTCTGATTCCATCTAGCAGCATTTTTAACCATTCTTTTTGGGCACTAACCACCAAAACCGGCAGCATCGGTGCTGCCACTGTTGTTAGTGCAAACCTAGGAGGGGCACAACATCCATGCTGCACACACTTGTCAAATTCCACGCGCCGCTGCTGCGTGCTGCTGCTCAGGTGGAGCTGTCTCAGACGGATGTATATATAGGAGTACACTGTATTATCACAGTGACATCCCCATGCATCAGGTGCCAGCCACTGCTTCACCATCACCACAGCTATATAACCCACGGCACCACGGAACCGCCTTTATAAAGACAGGCTCTGCGCTTGGCGTTCTTCTTCGATCCAGTTCAAACCGAGCGACACCGATCAACTTGGGCATGGCTGGAGGAGCTGCGATGGGGCTGGGAGGGCTGTGGAGGAGGTACGCGCCGCACAACATGATGATCATGGTGCAGCTGTGCTACACCTTGATGTACTTCGTCACCGAGGCCGCCTTCAACCGGGGGCTCAACCCCTACGTCTACGTCACCTACCGCCACCTCCTCGTCGCCGTCCTCCTCTGGCCCTTCGCCTACTACCACGAGAAGTAAGCTCATATGTTCATTACACCACGAGATTCAGACTTTGACGACGGTATCACGATGAATCTCTGTTAATTACCTTGCTCATTCTGCTTCGTTTTGTGCGGCGTCAGGAAGTTGAGGCCCAAGATGACATGGATGCTGTTCCTGGAGATCTTCGTGCTCTCACTTCTAGGGTAAGAACAAGAATCGCTGAGAAGATTGCATATATACATACGTACGTAGACCAACATTTGTTTAGTGATCCTGAGAGGAACTGCAATTGCAGGGTGAGCTTGACCCTAAACATGTACTTCGCGAGCCTCAAGTACACGTCCCCGACCTTCGTCACCTCCATGGTCAACACCGTGGCCTCCATCACCTTCGTCATCGCCATCGCGCTCCGGATGGAGATCGTGGACCTGCGGAGCGCGCGGGGCCTCGCCAAGGTGGCCGGCACGGCGGTGTCCTTCGCGGGGGTCACCACCATGACGCTGTACAAGGGGGCGGCGATCGCGAGTCCCTGGAGGGCGCCGGTGCACATCCCCCGCGGCGGCGACGCCCCGCACGACGCCTGGCTCAAGGGGTCCCTCCTCGCCGTGGCCAGCTGCGTTTGCTGGTCCGTCTGGTACATCATGCAGGCGACGTCCGTGAAGCGGTACCCGGCGGAGCTGTCGCTGACGGCGTGGATGGCCACCGTGGGCGGGGTCCAGTCGGCGGCCTTCACCCTGCTGCTGCAGCACGAGAGGCAGGACTGGCTCATCGGCTTCGGCCTCAAGTTCTGGTGCATCATCTACTCCGTACGCGCCTGCCCTTGTCTTCTCCCCCGTCCTCCATGCACGTCACCACCATGTGGCCAGCCAGTGCTCATGAACTGCATGCGTGCACGAACGTTGTGTTTCAGGGGCTCGCGTGCAGCGGGTTCACGGTGTTCGCGCAGCTGTGGTGCACGGAGAAGAAGGGGCCGGTGTTCGTCACCATGTTCAACCCGGTGTCCACCATCATGGTGGCCATCCTCGCCTACTTCATCTTCGGCGAGAACCTATACGTCGGAAGGTATGTACTCCTACGTAGTAGTACATGCGTGTGGTGCATGCCCGCTGTTGCTCAACTAAATGGGTGCTCCATTCCGGCATGGCACGGCAACCTGGACACGACATGAGCATGAGCGTCCGTGCATGCTCTGCTGCGTGCGTGCACCAACTATGTGTGTCTCACCAGCCGCATAATTACCGTTGTTAATTACTAATGACTGGCATGCATGCTTGCAGCATAATCGGGGGAGTGGTGGTCATCCTGGGCCTCTACATGCTGCTCTGGGGCAAGGACAAGGACCAGGAGTACAACGCTGCAGGAGCGGCGAGCGGCGACGAGCAGGGCGGCTCGCCCGATCTGGACTGCGAGAAGCAGCAGCGACAGGGGAAGAAGATGGTCGGCGTCTCCTTGGCGCAGGACGCCTCGGAAGAACAGACCAAGGCGATGAGATAAGAATTGCCTGCCATCAGTGTGCATGCCATCCAGGAGAAGCGGCCTGCCTGAACCCCTCCTACCATGGCTCTGCACTTGTTTAGTACTTACTCCTGTTCGAAAAAACACAATTCTGCAGTTGTTCGTGGCAAAATTCTTTGACATGGATCCACCAACGGGGCATGCACCTGAACTTCTGTTGCAGCATCAGTATGTGCGCTGTTTTTTTGGCGAGACGCGCGTATCTCTGGCACAAGCCCAACTCATGTATGACAAAACAGCATGAACATATCGTTCTTTTTTTTTCGCGGGTGAACATATCGTTCTTCCAGGGACGAGTGTTTTCTCCTTTTGAGGACTCATGACTCATGAGCACTTTAGGGTTTTTTAGGGCTCATGAGCAATTTAATGAACCGTCTTGTGCTGCTATGCCTGCATTACGGGGGGCGCGGATATACCTCGGTTCTTTAACCATACTAGGTAATTGCCCGTGCGTTGCAACGGGACATCCATATTCCGGTGATTCAGCGTTAATCATGTTTTCTCTGATGATAACATCTTCTGCAACCAAATCAGAATATTTCGGGTGATTCTACATCAATGATCCCTTTGAAACATGGTGCACATAGTCTAAAAAAAGTGTGGGTTATTCCTTGAGGAAAGTATCAATCCTATGTCCACACTGATCTGTAGTCGGCCCCAGGAGGTGCAGAATTTCTTGTACAAATGTCTGGAATATATCATTAATTTACTTATATTCTTAATCCAAATAAGTTTTGTACTTGTTGATCATCACATGCAAACACTCTAAACTAAAGATCGATTCGGCCGCGGTCGGTTGCCCATGCGTGGTCAGAACTCACAACTGAATGGTGAAGCATATCCTTGAAATCTGAACATAGACATACAAATAACTTTGGGTAAAAGCTTAGCCTTGAAACTTCCAAAGCTTAATAAAAAAGACATGACGTTCAATCACCGAACCTCCAGATGTCCAGTTCTCAAAATGCCGCTAGTTTGTAAGTTTACCTGCTGGAGAGAAACTATGGTTCTTTTCTCTGATTGTAGTTTTGAAGTGTGACAAAAAGTAAACCATGTAGTAACAAAGCTTGGACAAAACTACGGGCGGCCATGATGGGTCATTTGTAAGTTGTAACTTTATCATTGACGGCAGGTCGCACTGCAGCTAGCCCACTCAACCCAAATACTACGAACAACCAAAATTCAAAAGTTATTATGATCTGAACTACGGGATGGGCTCTCCACGATGACTCCAACGCCGAACATGTTGGGTGTTAATGGTCCATTACGACTCAAACGCCGAACACACTGACGCTGGGTGTTAATGGTCCACGGCCCCAAGGAGAACACGCTGGTGATGAGGTAACCATGCATTGAAGGTAGCGAGAGCATCTCAAAAATCATCAAAGCTTAGTGACCAAAGAAGGAGAGGCAGAGACATAAAATATGAGATTGTCAACCTGGAAACGAAGACATCGCTCCAGTCTGACGTCACCTAGACCCGCTGCAGATATTTCCCTCATGCCTTGGCCACCGCTTGATCTACCATGATGCCACACAAGAGAGAAACGAGATCGGGGAGGATAGGGTTTGGTCGGTGGACTCCTGCGTCTGGAGTGTGGCTGTTGGGATCGAGGGAGGAGAGGAAGAGGGACTGGTTAGAGGAAGAAAAAATCAGGAGAGATTTGGTAAGGGCAATTTTAGACCAGAAGGAAATATGAGATTGACCGTAATTAATTCTGTTATTATGCGTTACCAAATAAGAGATTGATTGGTATATGTGAATTGATTGATAACGTGCATCTGGTTACCTTATGTGAATTGATTGTGAATTGATTGCGTGCGTTTGGTTACCTTATGTGAATTGATTGCGAATTGATTGCGTGCGTCTGGTTACCTTATGTGATTGATTGCGTCCGGTTTGTGTGGTCAGATGAGGATAAAACCGGGAGGGAGAGAAAATCGCTACGGGGAGAGGGGGTCGTAGGAGAGGTTGGACGGAATGGGGAACGTAAGAGGGAAAATGGAACACTACATTTTTTTTAGATAGTAGAGATACCTCGCTTCTAGGGGGACTCGCATGAACGGAGAGGCGAGATGGGTTGGCCCAGGCACACGGGCACAGCCTCATTTTTTGGAAGGGTCTCTCTATGTCACATCTAGATGTGAGATAATATCTCACATCTAACATGATGTCACATTTTGTTTGTGGCTTTTTCATTGACAACTTTCTACAACTGGTTCGTTTATTTTTTGTTTGATGGTTGTCCAGCCAAGTTTCTCCGTTGGTGGTAAACAAGCTGAGTGCGTCTCGACTGGGCCGGTATACACACCGAAGCTTGTTGGTTTGTAACACACAGGAAAAAATCCTAAGTGTGTTGTTTCGTCTCAGAAAAAAAAACAAGAAAAAGTTGCAAGACAAAAGCCACAGTTAACAAGGAATCGAACTACCAAGCTCCAACTACTTAACGCGTGTCTTCTAGCCACTAAAACAAATGCACGTTCGTGATAATTAATCAGCGTGAATATTTAGTACTCCCTCCGTGCCATAATGTAAGACGTTTTCTGACATTAGTGTAGTATCAGAAAACGTCTTACATTATGGGACGGAGGGAGTAACTCACTACATCGTCAGATTTGAAACCTTTTTGAACATTTATTAAAAAAATTGTGAACAAATTTATAGATGCAGAATATTTTAATAAAAATGTGAACAAGATTTGTAGTTGCAAACATTTTTTTAAACACAAACAATTTTTGAAAACGTGAACAATTTAAAAATCTCAAAAAGTTTTTAAAATGCAATCAATTTTTTAAAATTTTGAATATTTTCTGGAACACTAACACTTTCCCAAAAACACGGACAATTTTTTTTTGAATAGTTATGTCACATCTAAGTATGACATCATCCCACGTATTGTCTTGTTCGTTTGTCCTGAAAAATCACAATAGCGGACGAGTGTGCCTGGGCGAGTCCCTCCACACACGGACAATTGTGAGTTGATGGCTGACTTGTAATTGGGGCCCCTACAAAATATACGCCCCCTAGTTGCGAGTCGAAGGTTGACATGCAATTGGGCCTCTAAAAAAACTACATGCCTCGAGTTGCAAGTCCGGGGTGGACTTGCAACTAGGGTGAAAACAAAACAACACCCCCGAGTTGCAAGTCAAGGGTGGACTTGCAACTGGGCCAACAGAAACCCCTAGTTGCAGGTCCAGGGTCTAATTGCAACTACGATGAACCAAGAACAAAACAACAACAACAACAACAACAACAACAACAACAACAACAACAACAACCCAGAGTTGCAAGATGAGGGCGGACTTGCAACTATGGCAACTACAAAAATACGTTCCCGAGTTGTGAGCATATGGTTGACTTGCAACTGGAGCAATTACAAACTACATCCATCGAGTTGCAAGTCGGGGGTGGACTTTTAACTTGAGTGAATACAAACTACATCCTCCAAAGTTGCGAGTTGAGGGTGGACTTGCAACTAGGGCAACTACTAAACTACATCCCCGAGTTGCGAGCACATGGTTAACTTGCAATTGGGCCGAATACTAAAACTATATCCCTCGAGTTGCAAGTCGGGTGTGGACTTGCAACTGGGCCGACAAAAAACCCTAGTTACAGGTCGAGGGTCAAATTGCAACTACCACGAAACAGGGAAAAAACACCCCCCCCCCCAGTTGCGAGTCGTGGGTGGATTTGCAACTAGGGCAACTACAAAAACTACATCTCGAATTGCAAGCACATGGTTAACTTGCAACAGGGGCGATTGTTGGGGAACGTAGTAATTTCAAAATTTTCCCTACGCACACACAAGATCATGGTGATGCATAGCAACGAGAGGGGAGAGTGTGTCCATGTATCCTCGTAGACCGAAAGCGGAAGCGTTAGAACAACGCGGTTGATGTAGTCGTACGTCTTCACGGCCCGACCGATCAAGCACCGAAACTACGGCACCTCCGAGTTCTAGCACACGTTCAGCTTGATGACGTCCCTCGAACTCCGATCCAGCCGAGTGTCGAGGGAGAGTTCCGTCAGCACGACGGCGTGGTGACAATCTTGATGTTCTACCGTCCCAGGACTTCGCCTAAGCACCGCTACAATATTATCGAGGAGGACTATGGTGGAGGGGGGCACCGCACACGGCTAAGAGATCAAGAGATCTATTGTTGTCTTTGGGGTGCCCCCTGCCCCCGTATATAAAGGAGCAAGGGGAGGAGGAGGCTGGCTAGGGAGAGGCGCGCCAAGGGGGAGTCCTACTCCCACTGGGAGTAGGATCCCCCCCCCCCCTTCCAAGTAGTAGGAGTAGGAGTCAAGGAAAGGGGAGAGAGAAGAGAAGGAAGGAGGGGGCGCAGCCCCTCCTCTTAGTCCAATTCGGACTAGGCCTTGGGGGGGTGCCCAACCTCTCCTCTCTCTTTCCCCTAAAGCCCAATAAGGCCCATATACTCCCTGGCGAATTCCCGTAACTCTCTCGTACTCCGAAAAATACCCGAATCACTCGGAACCTTTCCGAAGTCTGAATATAGTCGTCCAATATATCGATCTTTACGTCTCGACCATTTCGAGACTCCTCGTCATGTCCCCGATCTCATCCGGGACTCCGAACTCCTTCGGTACATCAAAACTCATAAATTCATAATAAAACTGTCATCGAAACCTTAAGCGTGCGGACCCTACGGGTTCGAGAACTATGTAGACATGACCGAGAACCGTTTCCGGTCAATAACCAATAGCGGAACCTGGATGCTCATATTGGCTCCTACATGTTCTATGAAGATCTTTATCGGTCAAACCGCACAACAACATACGTTGTTCCCTTTCACTAGTAGAAAAAGGGCCAATGGTCCAGGCCGGTCCAGCCCATTAGTCCCGGTTCAAACTAGAACCGGGACCAATGGGGGCATTGGACCCGGTTCGTGAGCCCCGGGGGCCGGCCGGGCCACGTGGGCCATTGGTCCCGGTTCGTCTGGACCTTTTGGTCCCGGTTGGAGGGACGAACCGGGACGAATGGTCCTCGCTCCTGGCCCACCACCATTGGTCCCGGTTGGTGGCATGAACCGGGACCAAAGGCTGCCCTTTAGTCCCGGTTCATTCCACCAACCGGGACTAAAGGGTTGGTCCTCACTGCGGTCACAGTTTAGTCCCACCTTGCCAACCGAAGCGGAATCAGACCGGTTTATAAGCCCCTCTCTCTCTTCTTTGTTGAGCTCCTCTTAAAATGAAAATAGATGCCCTTATACAAGGAATTTAACCTAAATTCATACTGAATTTCTCTGAAGTTAGTAGAAATTTATTATGAATTTAGGTTAAATTTTCTCTATAAGCGCATCTATGCTCATTTCTGAGTAGTTTTTTATATAGTTTTTTTTCTTTTCTGCTATATTTATTTTTTTCTAGTTATTTCTGAATTGTAATAAGTCATTAAAAATAAGCATCTATGCTCATTTTTTAGTAAAGTTAATCACAACTATTTTTTCTTCTATTTATTTCTGAATTGTAATAAGTCATTAAAAATGAGCATATATGCTCATTTTTTTTACTAAAGTTAATCACAACTATTTTTGCTTCTATTTATTTCTGAGTAGTTTTTTATATAGTTTTTTTTCTTTTCTGCTATATTTATTTTTTTCCTTTTTATTTCTGAGTTGTAATAAGTTATTAAAAATAAGCATCTATGCTCATTTTTTAGTAAAGTTAATCACAACTATTTTTTCTTCTATTTATTTCTGAATTGTAATAAGTCATTAAAAATAAGCATCTATGCTCATTTTTTAGTAAAGTTAATCACAACTATATTTATTTTTTCTGCTATATTTATTTTTTTCTTTTTATTTCTGAGTTGTAATAAGTCATTAAAAATAAAAAAGAGGCGCAATGCTCGTTAATTTGCTTCAAGCCTTTCGGAATAGTGTCAACTACACTGCACATAGCTCTGTGCAGTCTACCCTATTCCTCAAGGCTTGAAGCTAACCAACGTGCAGGTGAGCATTGAGCCTCTTCTTCATCGTCTCTGCACTCAGGGCTTATAAACAGCTGCGAGCGCCTCTCGCTTGGCGAGGTGCGACTCAAAAAACAGCTGCAGAAAGAATCAACTAAAAAACAGCTGCAGAAAATAAAAAATTAGACGGGTCCATTGGTCCCGGTTTGTGGCAACAACCGGTACCAATGCCCATCTTTGGTACCGGTTGGTGGCACCAACCGGGACCAATGCCCCTCATTTGTCCCGGTTCGAGCCACCAACCGGGACCAAAGGTCTTTGTTTCCCGCCCTTTGGGCTGCCGAAAAGAGGGCTTTGGT